>NW_026652291.1:83293682-83335678 GCF_009828535.3 Hylobates moloch
CTCAAAAAAAAAAAAAAAAAAATTCAGACAGATAATCAGTTCTATACAACCTGTCATCTTTTAAAAAATGTAAACTACATGTGACTATTAAGAATGGACTAGCTGGGTATGGTGGCTTGTGCCTGTAATCCTAGCTACTCAGGATGCTAAGGTAGGAGCATTGCTTGAGCCCAGGAGTCGAGGCTGCAATGAGCTACGATCATGCCACTGCACTCCAGCCTGAGCGACAGAGGAAAGATCCTGTCTTAAGAAACAAATAAAAAAATAAACAAAATACATTTTTTAAATGGAAAGGCAGTGAAAGTGTCTATTGTTCCAATGTACACTCCAAAAATCTCTTTAGTGATGAAGTCATCACATATCAAAGGTCTTTGTTACATTATTATGCTTATGGCTATTAATTTTGGGCAAATATTGAATGCTTCTTTTAAATGTATAGATTGTGGTAACGGAGAAAGGAAGGAGAAGCGAGGGTTAGGGAAAGAAATAGAAAGCAAAACAGAGGAAAAGATATTGTGGGAAAGGGCAGTAAGTTGGTAGATGAGGGTAAAAGTTCACAAAGAATGAATGGCATTTCAATCAGTCCTCTATTTTCAAGAAAAGTAAATTAAAATGAGATTTGGAAAGGGATAGCATGAATACTGGTATGCTCTTCTGAGAAGATGCTTCACTCAACTCTATTTTTTGCTATTTAATGCAATAAAATTTAAAATTTTCATATTTTGTGATAGGGTACACTTTGTGTTTTGCATGTCACCTAGAACATAACCATATAAATATATATATATATATATACTTCATGCATCTACAGTGCAGTTAGGAATAAACATTACATGAATACCATTTTGTTACATTTGATGCAAGTTACAAAAGCAACCAGGTAAACTGTAAGTAAAATCCCAAAGAGAGAAACAATTACGCATTCTGCCATAAATTTAAATCTTTTTGATGCTCGGTGCTTGTCAATGTCAAATTCTCAAACCCCATTTTCAGAAGAATATAGTTTTGTTTTTGCTTTGCCTTTTAAGAAATGATGATAATCCTGTAGTGCTATTTTTAAAAAATAATAACAAAAATTAACCACCAGCTTTCCTTTCTATAGTCCTTTTAATAAATAAACAGAAAGACAGTGGAAAAATCCTGGAGTTAGTTACATTGGCTGTGCTTTTGATGGGTGATGATAATAAAATCTGAACAGGAGATCGCGACCTTCCTGGCTAACACGGTGAAACCCCGTCTCTACTAAAAATACAAAAAATTAGCCGGGCGTGGTGGCGGGCGCCTGTAGTCCCAGCTACTCAGGAGGCTGAGGCAGGAGAATGGCGTGAACCCGGGAGGCGGAGTTTGCAGTGAGCCGAGATCATACCACTGCACTCCAGCCTGGGAGACAGAGCGAGACTCCGTCTCAAAAAAAAAATAATAAATAAAATAAAATCTGAACAAGTCAAGTCAGATCATTTCAGTCTACAAAGCTGAAAAGTATGCAAGTCCTAAAAAGGGGACAGAAAGTGTATAAACGTGTGAAGACATATAGAGCAGTACAGTGGAAGCGGCTTGAAATCAGCACTTTGGTAGCCTCTGCCCCCAACAATCTAGGTGGCCTTGGTCTTGTCACATAATTTTTCTAGGCTTAGTCTGCATATTCATGAAATGCAAAGGAACAAATAAGATAAAATCAAAGTTTCATCAAAATTTTGTTTTTCTAATAAAATATAAGAAGAAGCACCCATCCTAAAGAACTTAAAAGAGGCTATCCTCAGAGAGGGCAGTTATGATTAATTACATACAATTTGGAATAGACACATGCAAAGTCAGCTTAATGAAGCCGAATTGTTAACACATCTCTGGGACTTGAGTGTAATGTGACTGAATGTATTAATCTTAATATGGCTAAAGAAAGAATGCGTCAATCAAAACAGTAATTGGTCGGCCCTGAGAATGGAAAAACAAGCTTGTGGGTGGACAGCTTGGCAAGTAGTACCTATCTGAGAACTGTTTGAGAGAGAAACTCTTTGCTATTGCACTCAAGCCCATGGTTTCCTACTCCATAGTAGGTAAGATGGCCTTCAGGTACCCCAGCCAAAAGTTTTTGCTTGTCAATCTGATTACTATTTGGTTCCTTGGTTGACTTGCATGCATTCTCATTATTTCTCATACATAATGAGAAATGTCCCCAACCTGATCTTTGGATCGTTTGTACATGTGTCAGCCTTTATGAGTCTGGAAAGTGCAAACCCATCTCTAATCTACTTCCATTATACTAACAAAACCATATTTATGAACTTGTAAAATGAATATTAGAACCTGGACTGGCCTTATTTTACCAAGGTTAATGCTCTCCTGTGGATAACTGCCTAAGAAGCAAGCCAGCATTACCCAGATGATGTATCTTTGACTGTCTGCCTGTACTTAGGCAGCTACTGACTTAGCTTACCTGTATGTCTAATAGTATATTAAATGTAGTTTTTAATTTAATCCATGAACATACCAAATCACCACAGAGGTGGGCTAGGATGTTAGCAATGTTCAGACTGCTCGACATAATGTCACAGAGTGCCATCACAATATTGGAACATTTACCAACTCTATTAACTAAAATGTTGGTCAAGTCAATATGTTGCTCTCCAGAGAGGGGATCCCAAGATAAATTAGAGAAGTTTATATGTCATAGAATGTATGACTTATGGATCACCCATGCATCCTATTTCATGCATCCAAATTCTCTCTGTCTCTAAAGCAATTAAATTTACCCTTGGGCTTTCTGTTTTGTGCCAGAGACAAGGTTCCGTCAAAGCCTTCTAGCAAAATTAACTATGGCTAGTTGTCAGTATGAATGTTTTAGCATATACTTTTTGTAACTCTGTTTTATTTTCTACTAAATTGATTTTTTTTTTCCTTATCTGACACAAAACAAGCTTTCATCATCTCTGTATTATTAAGACACAGGATTATAACTTTTTAGGTTGGCGTAAGCAATAAATTATAAGCAATAAATTTAGAGATATTGTCTAGAAATTTAGTACTTTGTGAATATGTTCCAATGACTTGAGATCCCAATGTTTCACCATCACATCTGTACTTTAAACTGTGTGCTGTTGTCAAAAGTGATGTAGAGGGTTTAAAGCTAGAATTTTCTCGGACTGAAGGGCTTTAATAGCTTCATATTACTGAGTCCCATTTCCCAAGTGTCTTTAAGTCCAAGCTGGGTAGTAAAATAAGAAGAAAATGAAGTTTTTTAAGCCATCAAGGGAGCACTTAATACATTCCTACAGGCATTGAGGTATACGGCTTCCAACAGTGCCTCACGGACATAAGTGAATCAGAAGATTTCCTTATTAAACACTTAATTCTTAGAGGTAAATAGCAGAAGCACAGGCAAATACAATTCAGTATTTTCCAAAAGCAGCATAATTAATTAAAATACTAAATTAACCAAATTCACAGGACTAGAAAGTGGAGACATTAGAATTTAAAACCATGTCATTTGACTCCAAAGTAATAATGCCTGTCATATTCACTCATTAAATAAATATTTGAGACCTACTACGTGTGAAGTTTTTATGTTTAGGGTCCTATATTGTGTGTCTGTGTGTGTGTTTGCATGTGTGTGTGTGTGATAGATACATATAACTTTTAATTCTTTTTAATTTTTATGGATACCTAATACTTTTAAGTATTTGTGGAGTTCATGTGATGTTTTGATATAAGCAAACAGTGTGTAATAATCAAAGCTGAGTAATTAGAAGTAACAATCACCTTATTTATCATTTATGTAAGTTAGGAACATTCCCAATCTACTGCTTGAATTGTTTGGAAATGTACAAAAATTTATTGTGAACCATAGTCACCCTATTGTGCTACCAAACATTAGATCTTATTCCTTCTACCAAACTGTATGTTTTACACACTAACCAAACCCTCTTTATCCCGCCTTCCCTATTCCCCTTCCCAGCCTCTGGTAACCTCCATTCTATTCACTGCTTCCAAGAGATTAGTTTATTTTTAGTTCTTACGTGTTAGTGAGAACATGTAACATCTGTCTTTCTGTGTCTGGCTTATCTCACTTAGCATAATGACCTCCAGTTCCATCCATGGTGTAGCAAACGATGTGACTTCATTCTTTTTTGTGTGGTGGAATAACATTCCATTGTGTGTTCATACACCACATGTCCATTATCCATTCATCCACCGGAGGACATTTCGGTTGATTCTGTATCCTGGCTATTGTGAATGGTGCTGCAATAGATCCCATATATTTTATCCTCCAGAGCAGGACACTTTTTGAAATAGAGAGACAATGCTATTGAAAAGTATAGTGGAACAACAGCCACAAACCAGGACTATCTCAGGCATATCATTATATATATATATACACAAACACACATGTATTATATATAATATATATTATATAATATATAAATATTATATAAATGTATATTATATATTATAAATAAAAAAATATATAGTTTACTATCATAGAAAATCAGAATGCAACATGAAGTCTCTGTTCTGTAAGAATTTATAGTTCACTGAAACACAGAAAATTTGAAAATAATTTGATTATTCTCTTTTATAATTCTATGATAATCATTATTATCCAGAGTTTTAAGTCTTTCCTTGTATGACTTTATTTGATCATTAAAGAACTGTATTATATACTTACTATAACTATTTTCATGTTACACAAGAGGAAAACAAGTAAAAGAGAGGTTAAATAAATTAACCAAATTCACGGGGCTAGAAAGTGGAGACAGTAGAATTTAAAACCATGCCGTTTGACTCCAAGGCCTATAATCTCATTCACTCCCCAAAACAGCGTCCTGGGATATATGATAGTAGGGAAGTGGCCAGGCATTCTGTGGCCACATGGAAGAAGCACTTAGCCAAGCCTCTTAAACCAACCAAAGCTTTTGGGAAGAGGTGACAAATAAGGTGTTTACTTATTTAGCCAAGAGGAAGGGGTGGGAACAAGTAGAAGGGACCACAAATATAGTCAGTAGGAAAAGCACTGTCGCTTCCTTCAATATTAATGATGCACACCAGTCATATTTATCGTGTTCCATTTATTAATATTTTATCAACAAATAGTTGAAAAATATGAATTATATATTCCTGGTGTACAACGTGATGCTGTGATATATGTATACATTGTAAAGTGGTTAAATCAAGTTAATTAGTATATCCATTGCTTCACATAGTTTTCATACAAGATCTACCTCCTTAGCAATTTTCAAGTATACAACATATTAACTATAGTCACAATGCTGTACAATAGACCCTTTAAAGGTAGCCTTAGAATTTGTTCAGTAAAAGTACGGATTATCTAATTTCAATGAATAAATAATATATGTTACAGGTTGATTATGTGCCCCTAAAGCATACAATGAAGTCCTAATTCCTAGTACCTCAGAATGTGATGTTACTTGGAAATAGGGTGCTGCAGGTATAACTAGTTGAGATGAGGATACTGGAATACAGTGAGCCCTTAATCCAATCCACTGGTGTCATTACAAGAAGAGGAAAACCCCATGTGAAGACAAGCATGTGATAACAGAAGCAGAGACTGGAGTGAAAAGCTGAAAGCCATGGGACACCTAGGATTGCCAGCTACCCCCAGAAGCTAGGAAGAGGCAAGGAAGGATTCTACCCAGAGTCTCAGAGGGATGATGGCCCTCCTGACACTGTCATTTCAGAATTCTAGCCTCCAAACGGTGACGGAATACATTCCTGTTTTCAGCACTTTCTTTGTGATACTTTCTTATGGAAGCTCAAAGGAAGTAATACAAGGCACTATCACGCAATTCAGGCACTTGCCCAATTTTGAAATCTGAGAACCATTTAGACTCATACTGGATGTTAGCAGATATAAAATTTACATATCTCATGAAATATGTTTACATTCATTCTGTACAGTAGCAGACATCATGCTTTTCTGCTATTTCAGAAAATTCTTTTCAAAATGACCTGTAAGTTTGACTGACTACACTACATCTTCCTGAAGACACCACAAAGAGTTATTCAAAATGGAGAGTTGTTCTGATTATGTATCATATCAGCACAAAAAAATCACGTAAATTTGATACCATATTGCAGACCCAGATGCACAAAAGTTAATTTTTAAAACTAGAGAATTTCTATGAAACCCACCAGTGAAGGCGCTAATTAACTAAGGATCATGTTCCCCTCAAGCTTATCCAACATCCTTTAATGATTTCTGCCAAAGGCGAGTAAGCAAACAAGAAGGGGCCAGGTTGTAGAAGATAATGTTTTCTCATGGACCACAAGAAGCAGAAAAAGGAAGAAATCAATGTTTGCTGATGGAAAAGGACAAAACTGCCAGGAAAATGAATGTTATTTTTAGTTTTTTGTTAAGACCTTGGCATTAAAAGGAAGTCAAAATAAAAGATTAACAATTCCTTAAAAAAAGAATTCGCCGGGCGCGGTGGCTCACGCTTGTAATCCCAGCACTTTTGGAGGCTGAGGTGGGCGGATCACGAGGTCAGGAGATCGAGACCACGGTGAAACCCCGTCTCTACTAAAAATACAAAAAATTAGCCGGGCGTGGTGGCGGGCGCCTGTAGTCCCAGCTACTCGGGAGGCTGAGGCAGGAGAAAGGCGTGAACCCGGGAGGCAGAGCTTGCACTGAGCCGAGATTGCACCACTGCACTCCAGCCTGGGAGACAGAGCGAGACTCCGTCTCAAAAAAAAAAAAAAAAAAAAAAATTGATTGAATCATTCTTAATAACTGTTTTCTTATTTTTCAGTTCTGGGAATACATTTTATAAGCACTTTCCTTGTGTAGTATAAGTTAACTTTTTCAGATCACAGAAAGATTGTTATTCCTTACTGATTTTGTTTGAAGCATCTTGCAGCTTTTCAGAAAATGGCTGTGATAAGCCTAATTTAGAATAAACGTCTCATGTTTACAACCAGCAGTTGTATAGATTATTAATTACCACTGACGGCATATTCCTTAGCATAGAAGCAGATAGGCAGTATTTTCTATATTTGTAAGTTATTAAGCTTAAGTCTGAAACCTCCTTTAAAGTCATTTTAATGAGTGTTTCATTAGATTAGAGATTTGAAAATTCAAGTAAATTAATTGTCTTAATTGGCATCTTTAATGTGCTAACCAAAAGTGAAAAGGATAAATTGTGTTCAATAGGACCACAAGTAGATTGCTACCATATTTATTTCAAGCTACCTTTTTAAAATAGTAGGGGTGGATATAACAAATAACTCATACTTTCTGGACTTTACACACACACACACGCACACTCTCATACTTAAGGCATATACATAATACAGACTCATAAACTAGATCAATTAATTTGATTATCATTTCATGATTAAAAAACTCTCTTCAGTCTATGCTGAAGTTGGTTAATCTGAGGAACAAAAATATATTGTGAAATATCTACCATTTAGTGATCTTCCTACTTAAATAATACATTTCTGAACTATGTCAATAAGAGTCTTCTAATAATAAAAATACAAAATCCAATTCATCGATGTTCATGTGACTGTTTAGAATTTCCACATTAAAAAAACTGCAACTGTTTTCCTTAAAATGATATATTTATAACTATGAGCAACGCAATCAATAGATTTTCAATTCTATGTTGACAGATGGTATTTCTTTCTTCTTGAAATGCCCTGATAATCTTCAAATACTTATTTCATATCAACTCTTGTAGTAAAACAATGGTTCTGATCTTACTGTTCTACCTATATAATATTTTTCATTAAAATACATAGATTTCACAAAGAGACATCTAATTTCAAATTTTCAGCTAAGTTGTATATCTAATTATTTTGATTCTGAGTTTTGAGATCCATTTTCTGAGCTCCCACATGATCCAATTTTGACCATCAGAAAATGTGAGTGGCAAAGTTGTTAGGACCAAACAAATCCTTACTTTGCATTTATATCACAAATCTCTGTCACACAAAATTCCTTGTGCATGAACTTGCAAACTTAAAATGCTTAGATTTAGTTCAAGTAAAAGACATTTTTTAAGAGATGAGAAGAACAAACAAGGAAAATATAGCCCATACTGCTATGCTCTGAATATCTGTGTCCCTCCCCAGAATTCATTCATATTTTGGAATCCTAATCCCCAGTAGGATGGTATTAGTAGATGGGGCCTTTGAGGAGTGATTAGGTCATGAGGGTAGAGACCTCATGAATGGGATTATAACCCTTATAAAGGAGACCCTAGAGAGCTTGTGCACCCTTTCTGCCATATGAGAGTAAAATAAAAAGGAGAACAAGTGTGAGAAAGCAAGCCCTCATCATACATGAATCTGCAGGTGCCTTAATCTTGGATTTCTCAGGCCCCAGGACTGTGAAAAATAAATTTCTGTTGTTTATAAGCCACCCAGTTTATGTTATTTTGTTATAGCAGTCCAGACAGACTCAAAAATATATTTATGCTAATTAGGTTATATAAAGGTCTTAAGAAATAAAAACAAAATTTCATTAAACATTATATCCCGGCCAATGACTTACGGCTTTTCTTTGAAAATAAAAGTACAATAATTCTGAATCACAGTTAAGCAACACAGGTTAGCAGCAAAGAAGAAGATACTAGGGTCACATGTATGGATACACTCCTCATTGAGCTTGGGTACAGAAGATTTATAGTGTCTTATTCTTTTGGCTGAGAAGAGGAAATGTGGGATAAAATTATATAAAAAGGAGTTTATTTTGGGAAATAATCCCAGGGAAATCATGTAGGGGATTTAGAACAGTGATACAAAGAATGAAAAAAAAAACAACATAAGAAAGTGTGATTCCTTTGGTCACTGCTTAGAGTAACGGACTCCATTGTCGTGTGAATCTCTGAGAAGGCATGTAGAATGTGCTCAGAACTCTCTGACCAAGGGACAACAAAGGGAGCATGTATCAACTAAAACCTACTTTTAATTAACCAAATAGATGCTTTTCAAACAGCAATTAGTACTTTGCTGCAGAAAGTTTAGTCTTGCTCCAAAATCTAAAGTTCTGTGCTGTGATTCTCTTCTTAGACTTACTGAAGAATCTACATACCATCTTTATCCAACATCAAAGCAGCTAGATTGTATTGCCTGAGCAGTAAGGTGATTTTCACTCAAAGCTGGACTTGCTGCAGAACACTTTCCTGCTCTTAGCCCCACTTGAAACTGCCAGCCTTCAAAATTAACTGACAAAATGACTTGGAGAAATATTTTAAATGTAGTATACGCAGCCCATAGAATCCAAAGGTCTATCTTATTCTGTACCCCATTCTTAGTGATAGGACTTGTGAAGAGCAACAACTTTTACCACCTTCTGTTATGCATACATCTTACTATGGCATCCAGACTACTCGCTGCTTCCTGTTCACTAGGTAAAAAATTCCATGATGTAATCAATGCAATGGACCAGTACAGATGCTCCTTAACTTATAATGGGGTTATCTCCTGATAGCCCCATCACAATTTGAAAATACCGTGAGTTGAAAATGCACTTAATACATCTAACCTACCAAATGTCATAGTGTAGCCTAGCCTATCTTAAACATGCTTAGAACACTTCACATTAGCCCACAGTTAGGCAAAATCATCTGGCTATACAGTACGCTGTAGATTAGCAGCATTACGTGGCTGTCTGAGAGCTGAAGCTCGCTGCCACTGCACCTCATCACAAGGGAGTATCGTAATGCATATCACTAGCCTGGGAAAAAGTCAAATTTCAAAATTCAAAGTAAGATTTCTGCTGAATGCTTATGACTTTTGCACCATTGTAAAGTTAAACAATCATGTTAGGAGACCATCTGTGTAATCGTCTATAGGTTACCAAGACAATCAAGTTCCTTGTGCACTGTAATATTACAGAGAGTGAGCGTTAGCCCTGATCTAGGGCAGATATGTACACGTGGATTACTGTCTATCCCACATAAATGCAAACTTCTAAGTTCTCTTTCATGATAAGAATTAAAAAGCGTGCATTTGTTAGATTACTAGCTGCATACCAGCTAGTGCCAGGGGTGTGATTTTGTTCCAGTGAAGATACCACATCTGATCCAGCAGCTGCGTTGATTTGGTTGTTTACCATAAGCTATTATATATCATAATCCTCCTGACTTTTTAGTTACTTTACATGTGAAGTGAATAGATGCATGATGGAGACTATGACTCCTTCACTGTTAAAGCTCTGATGGAAGCATATAGCCTCTGAAGTTTCTCCTGAGAAGCAGTGTTACTGATGATTTCATACATTGGTTTGGGAAGAACAGTTTCATAGGATTCCCCCAGGTCTTTTCTACTAAAATGATTCTGACTTATTCCACAAGTCACATAACCGGTGTGAGGATCCTGCTTGTTGCTAAGTATGTTGGTCCCAATTATGTACTTGGGAGTCGGGGGAAATAACCATAGATCAATCCATTTACCAGGCTAGGACTCCATTTATCTCTTGTCTTTCATAAGCCCCCATTAGCATTACAAGTCCATTGATGTCAGTGCTAGCTCAGGGTCTGCACCTTTAAGAGCCCTCAAAAGGCTTTGCTAGTTCACTTTTTCCAGTGTAAGTTGCTATGTAAAATGGCCATAAATCCTTTTAAGGAGGGATTGACACAGCATTTTTGTGCATCTTTCAGTGATATTGCTAGGCCTTTCTTTAAGAAAACCTGGTTTCCCTTTCAACCAGTAAGAGTTGGCTCCATGAACTAGTTTAAATTTGGAAACTGGATGAATGATTGTGATCTTCCATTTTAGCGGAAAATCTCTACTTCCTCAAGGTGTCATTTTTGTCTTTTTAGATAAGTCAAGTACTACTCTAGTCAGCTACCCTTGTATTTCATCATTTTCATCCCTAAAAACACTATGATATATTATCCATTGTCATAAACCCTTGTGGATAAAAGAATTCTGGTTGCTATTCTGACCTTGTTGCTCTTCACGCTGTTGACATCTATATTAAGTCTGTTGGTAAAGTGTTACTACTAAACTTCTGCCATTTCTGAAAATGGCAGAATCAGACCATTGAGTTTAGAGATCCTCGTTCTATGGTAGCATCTCCTACTACACCCTGGGATACAGAGGACAGCCACCCTGAGCTTCTCCGAGATGCCAGTGTCCATCTGACTACTGCGTTTCTCACAGTGAATGCCTTGGGAACTCTCTAAAACGAGTCTCATATAATAAATATGTGCTAACATTCCCACCTCCCTGAGTCTTCTAAGTTTTAATATTCTGTGAAGGTAGCTCCTCTAACTCTAGCTCACTTACTATAAGTCCTCATGATGTTTAAATTTCAAAGAACTATCGTAACAGCATTACTAGGACTAGCTCCAGGTATTCTTACTCATAATTAAGCCAAGTCATAGAAGAGTACTTTATTCTTAAATTAGTCCTAGCCCAGTATCATGGCACTCTAGACCCACATTACCTCTACTCAAAGTCCAGGAGCCAAATCCAGGCATAGAGAAGAGACAAATTTCAATGGAACAGACAAGAATACTCCACCTACTTCGTTGAGTTAAATTTAAGTATATAGTGATAACAGTAATAGTTTATGATTATTGTTTGTAAATAAATTATTATTTAGTATCAACGACTCAATTACAAATACGATTATCATTTACTAAGCATTTATGTTGTGCTAGGCACTCTGTTAAATGATCTACACATATTGTCTCATTAACTACACTGACTAATTTTTTTTTGAGATAGTATCTGGAATGAATGAGATGTTTTAGATTGTTCATAAAATTAAACAAAAGATGAATTCTGAGAGAAGAGTAGATAGGTAAATATGATGAACAAAAATAATTTTTCTTGAGAACTTTAATAAAATTTCTAAAAATCTTTGGTCGATGCTGATACACTGAGAGTAAAAAGTATTAGCAATTTAGGAGTACGTTAAAGCGCTGACCCCAAAAAGCCTTTTTATTCTATATAAAAATCAATGGAAACAAATCTATACGAAGACTATAAGGAAGACTGTAAGTGTTTCCTCCTAAACAAGCTATGCTAAATACATTTACTCATGTAAGCATGAACTTAATAAAGATGTACATCACCTGGAGATGGGACTAGGTATATGAGGCAGGGGCAGGGATTGTGAAAGCAGCCATTGATATGACAATCTTTTTGTTCTTTTTTTTTTTTTTTTTTTTTGAGACAGCATTTCGCTCTTTCGCCCAGGCAAGATCAGGGCTCAGTGCAGCCTTGACCTCCCCAGGCTCAAGCAATCCTCCCACCTCAGCATCCCGAGTAGCCGGAACTACAGGCAAATGTCACCACACCTGGCTAATTTTTTTATTTCTTTGTAAAAACGAGGTTTCCTCATGTTGCCCAGGCTGGCCTAGAGCTCCTGAGCTCAAGCAATCTGCAGACCTCGGCCTCCCAAAGTCCTGGGATTACATGAGTGAGCCACCGCACCCAGCTGCTGTGGAATTTTTTTAAAAATAAATGTTTGGATGCTCATCCTGAACATTTTCCACATCTTATCCAAAGATTATTTGAAAAAGTATTAGTTATTTTAGTTGGAAACTCTCTAACATGACATAGCAGACAGATTCAGTCTAGATATGTTTATCACAGATGAAAAAAGCAAATTATATTAATTTTATAAAACGGAAAAAAGTTAACATAATATTTGATTATAGTAGAACCTAAACCTGCCCACATTAATTGGAGATAAATCCAAAAATCTAGTATGTTTCTTATTCAAGTGCATGCATTCTCATTTTGTAAAAAATTTAATAGACTAAATCAGAAACAAGTATAGGAATATGAATGAAGATATATAAAATATCTGCAAAGAACAATACACATAGCACTAATGGTTTCGAACTGAAGAACTGGCTACTAACGTTTGCTAAGATTTTTGTCACGGTAATATTACCATTTGAGAATCTGCACAGAAGATTAACAAGGACAAAAGCATCAATAACTCTGCAACAGCCTTGGTAGTTAAAAATGCATTTATACAACAATCAAATGACTGAATACAATTCTATTATAAAATTGAAAAATGGCCCAGCCAAAGTTTTTTATGCAAAAAGCAAATGCTCACTAAGGTTAAGGTGTAATAAACTACTAGACAATTTTAATGCTTCCTAGTGTTTTGGATTTACATAATTATTTTTAAAGAGTGGCTTTCAAAAATATTTTAGTGATGAAAAATATTATTCAAATGAAATCTTACCCAGAAAGCCAGCATATAAAAAGAAGAAAAGCAGAGCTGCTTTGATTGATGCACATTTTTTTCTTTGTTTTGTTTTTGAAAGGAGATGGTCAGTATCTTCCAACCTTGCGAACAGGCATAACTATGTTTATTATTAAAAGAAATTCAAAGACCCACACATTATACTGGTTACAATTAAATTGTATTGCTATCTGAGAAGTCTGAAATATTAAAAGTTCAAATGTTCAGTATTCCTACTGAGAACTTCCTTTTAAAAACTGATCATACTTTCTACATATGACCTCATGACCTCATTGCAAGAATAACGCAATGTAACTAAAATCTCAACATTTATTTGGGTGGAGAGCATGAAAATAATATTTTCTAATTCATAGGGTAGTAAAAAATATTTGAGATCAACTAAGGAAATATTTTAGAACAACTATAAAGGAATGACCTGCTCATTTATATATCAAAATGTATTATAGGCCGGGCGCAGTGGCTCACAACTGTAATCCTAGCACTTTGGGAGGCTGAGGCAGGCGAATCACCTGAGGTCAGGAGTTTGAGACCAGCCTGGCCAACATGGGGAAACTGGGTCTCTATCAAAAATACAAAAATTAGCAGGGGGTAGTGGTGCGTGCCTGTAATCCCAGCTACTCAGTAGACTGAGGCAGGAGAATCGCTTGAACCCAAGAGGCGGAGGTTGCAGTTAGCCGAGATTGTGCCACTGCACTCCAGCCTGGACGACAGAGTGAGACTCTGTCTAAAAATACACATATATAGATAGATGACAGATAGACAGATAGATAGATATAGTAAAGCTGTAGAAGTTAAAATGGAATTGGTACAGAAAAGAATAACAGAAAGGTACAGACTAATGTAATTTTGTTAATGCTAAAAATAGCATTTTGAAGCTGTGTAGTAAAATATTGACCATCCTGTTTGTATAAGCGCAAGAGGGAAAGAGAGAGAAGAAAGAGACAAAGAGAACACTAGACTAACACTTCATACTAAAGATGAAATGATTTCCTGATGATTAAATTGTCAAATACATAAATGACTTTAAAATGTTAGAAAAAAAATGGATATAAGGAGATCTTGCTAAAGTAGCTACAAAAGTCAGCAGCCAAAAACGATTCATGTTTTAAAAACAAAAACTTGAGAACAAAAGTATCTTAAACAATCTTAAAACACAAGTAACACACTGGGAGGTGCAATTGGCAACATGTTTACCAGCAATTGAATTTATTTATGTAGTATATTTGTCTTCAAAAGTCTACAAGAAGATAAGCAGCAAACTAGTAAGAAAAGAGAAGATAAGAGCAACCAGTAAATAGAGAGGTACAAATGACTGATAAACATGTGGGAAAATGTTCAAATTGGCTAGTGATTTAAAATGCAAATTTAAACTACAATAGAGTGTAATTTACTTTCTTGCATCACATTGCCAACAATAAAAAAAAAATTACACTCCCGTTGAGAAAGCAAGTAACAGGTCCCTTTCAACTTTGGCTAAATAGTTCCATTTTGAGGAAGGAAACTATGCTACAGCAATGCTACCATACATTTCACAAAGACGTACATACAGGCAACACAAACATATACCCTACAAGTATTCATTGGATTGTTTATAACAGTGACCATCTGTAAGTAATTTCATGATGAAGGACACAGCAGCAATTATACACATTGGAGAGTACTCACAGCAAAATTCAGCGCACCCATACAAAGAACTATTCAGCCTGAGTGAAGACAATGATCGAAGCCACTGGTTCAAACTTTAGCGGACATCAGATTCTCTTGGAGGGCTTGCTAAAGCATGAATTGCTGGCCCCAATGCAGGGGTTTCTAATGTGAAGGGATGTGAGAATTTTCATTTTTAATCAATTATCTTCAGAAACCACACATTAAGAACGACCAGCCTAGACTCATACTTGGTGTTTTGGACACATGGCCAAGTGAAAAATTCTAGTCATAGAATAATACTTTTCATTATCGCATTTATTAAAAATTGAAAATGGAACATGAACATAAATAATTATATTTAAGGAAATGCATCGAACAAGAACTGAAAGGTGATATGCCAATCTATTTAATATCTACTTCTGGGAAGGAGGGCAGGTAGGAGTGAGAAGAGAAACACTGATGTTAAATATCCTACTGTTTAAGTCATTTACAAGAAGACTATATTTATAATGTATTTAAATTATTGACATGACAGTTTTGAGAGAGAAAGGAGAAAGAGGAAGGGAGGGGAGGAGAGGGGAGGGGAGGGGAGTGGAGGGAAGGAGAGGGAAGGGAAGGGAAGGGAAGGCAAGGGGCAGGGAGGGAAGGAGGGGGGCAGGGAGGGAAAGAAAAAGGGTAGCTGAATCCTGAAGCTGTAGACTTCTAGAGTTTGTACTAGACTGTTAGACTTACTCGCAAACCCTTGCTTTCCTTCTTTCTTACTTCTTCATATATCTTCGTAATAAACCCTCATTAAACGAGGTAGTCTGAACATAGTTCTATTCCTTGCAAGCTAAAAAGGCTAATTAACAGAGATGTATAGGCTGCGTAGAGCAATAAAACACAACAAATACTGAAATTGATTGAAATGCATCTAATGTAAAGCAGGATATAGGAATGCTAAAACCATTTTTAAAACCTACTTATTTTCACACCTACACATCCAAATCTAGATCTTAGAGTTGATGATCCTAAATTACCGAAAAATAATAAAGCCAACATATGTTTCTATTACATGCTGACATAATGCTTATGTACCAAGAATGTATAGTTGTATTTGTATGTGTGTGTGTTTGTATATATATGTATATGTGTATATATACACGCACAGAATATATGTGTGTATATATATCCATAATATAAATTTAACTCTCAAAAGGATTCTATGATATAAGATAGTTATTATCATCCCTAATACATAAAAAAGAAAACGGAGGCACAGAAAGCTGGGAGATTACGGAACTTTTCCAAGGTCACACTGTTAGTGCTGGTGGAGCCAGGGTTACATCCAGACAATCTGATTCCAGCATCATGCTCTAAACCATTGCATCGTACTGACCTCTCCTTCACTTGCTTTATTTTCTTTGGATACATCAATACTCTCAGGCCACTACCCATCACTAAACAATATACCATAAAAAAATTAAAGAGGCTAGAAAAAATGCTTTTTACAATACTTTTGGAAATAAACAATCTTTATTACTCTTACTGCTATAAGAATAGGCAGCAGCCGGGCGCGGTGGCTCACGCTTGTAATCCCAGCACTTTGGGAGGCCGAGGCGGGCGGATCACGAGGTCAGGAGATCGAGACCACGGTGAAACCCCGTCTCTACTAAAAAATACAAAAAAAATTAGCCGGGCGTGGTGGCGGGCGCCTGTAGTCCCAGCTACTCGGGAGGCTGAGGCAGGAGAATGGCGTGAACCCGGGAGGCAGAGCCTGCAGTGAGCCGAGATCGCGCCACTGCACTCCAGCCTGGGGGACAGAGCGAGACTGCGTCTCAAAAAAAGAATAGGCAGCAGATTAAAGCAGATTAACAAATCTGCCGATGAGTGAATGAGGAACCTCTCTCTTCCACTGCATTTCCAACTATCATTATACTCAGATTAGACCAAGCAAGAAAGTCATTCCAGCTTTCTTACATCAGCCAAGAAAAATCATCCTCAGGACCAGCTGCCAACGGCATGCCCTTTAGACTCTGACCGGGATGCCAAGCCCCAGGTATTCTGTCAGCTTTCCTTATACAGTTTGTTGACAATGAAGAGGCCCAGTTAATTTTTCAACGGGCAATATAAGCTGAAACTGATTCACCTGCAAACACCTTAATTAATTCTAGGAATAAAAAAATATTGATACCAAAACAATACATTTTTCTTAGGATCAAAACATATTGAAATGTTTCCAAAAAATGGAATTGCTTAGGAAAAAAAAAAAAATGAATGATCTACTTTGTTTCAGAACCTAATCTGGTTTGTCTGGAGGTCAAAGGTTGTACTCCCGACTGTGAATGATAAAAACGGAAAATGTATGGACAAAATGGGAAATTTCTAATATTAAAGGGACAGGAGGACGGAGAGAGAGGCAGCAGAGCAACACCTGGAGTGTGTTAGAAACAGAGATAAGAAGTTGCATTTTTAAATGTAATTTGGAGTTCAGAAGGTGTAAATTTAGTACACTCAGAGCGGGACTAATGGGGGCCTCAATGACTCTTCTCTTGCCATAAATTGCCTCTCATAAAGCCCTTCAAGGCTTCTTTCGGATGTGTTTGGACCCTCCTGTTTAGATCCCAACTTTTGATTCTGAAATTTCTATTCCATGTCTAAAAAACAAACAATATAATCAAATTGTAACAACGCTGTATTTTCTTTGAGTTAATATTATCTTGAATTAAGTCTATCATTGTTTAAATTTTTGGTAACATTATTTTCACTGGACTTCATTGCTTTCTGTATACATTTTAAAATGAAAATGCTTCACATATCCATTTCCTTGTTTCAAATTTTAACAATTATCAGTCATCAGTCTGTCCCTGTATGTTGTCTTTTGGAATCATTTTTTTCTAACAAGCATAATTATCCTGGCTCGAATTGTGTTTCTCTAAACTTCATTAAGACAATTTTATTCTTTAATCCATTTTCAGTTAATAGCAAATGTTATAATTTGAAATTTTAGTTATCGTGAGTTTTCCTTTTACAACATTTTTAATAATTATTCTGTCTAGATTACTTTTCTTCTTTTTCATTTTACCAACAGCATCAGTTTTATTAAACATATTTTACCATTTCTGTTTTAGCCATGGTGTTATCTGTTTAATGCTTCATTCTGTGATGCTTTTTATTTCTATTTTTATCATTTCAGAGTCAAAATGGTAAATAAAAAGATCCTTAAGTTAAGGATCCGTCAGTAAGAGTTAAGAATGGCAGAAGTTAAAAGCAGGGCTAAAATGGTGAGTTCATAAAATCTGCACATTACTCTTCGCTTTTCCCTCTGTAGCTTTGTTAGCTGGATTTTTTTTTCCTGTAACACAAATACTTAAAATATGTAATTTTGTCTACTAAGTGTGACTACTTTTCCTACCATAGTGCTTGTGTTGATTACAAATGTGAATTTTGAGCTAGTAAGGTTATTGACAATAAGAATTATCAATTTTTGAGTAAAACATCTTCAATATTCTGCATCTAAATTAGATTGTTGCATCATTTATATATAATCTAAACATATTATCTTCTATATAACTGTTTCTTTTGTTCCTACACATTTTTTATTCTTTTTTTTTTTTTGGCTGTTGTTTGTTTGAGAAAGGGTCTCTCTCTGTTGCCCAGACTGGAGTGTGGTGGTACAATCATGACAACCTGCGGCCTTGACCTCTTGGGCTTAAGTGACCCTCCCACGTCAGCCTCCAGAGTAGCTGAGACTACGGGTGTGCACCACCAGGCCCAGCTAATTTTTAAATTTTTTTTTGTAGAGACACAGTCTCCTTATGTTGCCCAGGCTAGTCGCCACCTTGTAGCCTCAAATGATCTCCTTGCCTCAGCCTCACAAAGTGCTGAGGTTGTAGGCGGGAGCCACCACGCCCGGGCTTTGCCTTGGCATACCGTTGTAATTTTAGTACCCTTTAAAAGTCTCCATTTTTATTGCTTCTATTAAATTAGCTTAAGAAAGCTGTAGATGATGATTCTGAAGGCCTGAGTGCATACAGTATCTGCAACTGTTCGTTTTTCAAGGTTTTCTATAAACAAAATAACTAGGAGTAAGAAAAGTATGTGTGACCTCATGCTTCACATTCTTCGGAACAAATACCTCTCGGTGCTATTATGTCATCATGAAATCATGTTCCATGTTTTAAAATAAACTCATTGCCATATGAATTGTTATCCTACTGAGATATTTTTGTAGTTGTCTCTTTAACAGCTTCCTTAGAAGTGTCTTCTTCATTTCCCACAATACCAAAACAAAAATTTCTTTTTTCATCTTATACACAAGATAGCTCAAGTTTGAATGTTCCGAAATCCCCACTCTTGTCCTGCATTGCACATATACTTGCAGTTGAGTTACACACACACACACACACACACACACACCCATGCACACACAGTTTTAGCTAACTATTCTAAAATATACACTTTTTGACTTCTGAGAAAAGTCAGAGAATGTTTTCTCCAGTGTCACAGTTCGGGACTCACCTGTGGACGTGGATGTCCCGTGACTAGACAAGTCAACTCGAGGGTTTCTCCTTCCCGGATAGTGTAGACCCTTTCGGAGTAGCGCTCCTCTTCAATGTTACAGGCCAAGCCCGAGTGCACAATACGAACCGTGGGAGGAGCTGTCGAGTCAGGAAGAAGAGAGACAAGATACGTGAAAAGGTAAGTCAGTGATCTTCTCATGAACCGTCTTGACGATAAAAGCAATTCTTATTAGACTTCACCATAGTCAGATTAGTCAGATTCATCAGTCTTAACACCTTCCCAAGGCAGTAAAGATTTTGCTGGAAGAAATCTTCGAATTTATCTAACAGTGACCAACACATTTCCAGGGGAACAAGGT
Organism: Hylobates moloch; assembly: GCF_009828535.3. Taxonomy (NCBI): domain Eukaryota; kingdom Metazoa; phylum Chordata; class Mammalia; order Primates; family Hylobatidae; genus Hylobates; species Hylobates moloch. Next base: position 83,313,389 of record NW_026652291.1, read on the forward strand.
AGTGGAAGAACCGCAGGAAATCACCGTCAATACAAGACCACAACATAAAATTCGATTGTTAAAATGTGAGAAGGTCCCTTCCTTTCTGAGTTCAAACTTTAACATAATAAGGAATATTGCACCAAAAATCTGTAGTGCAAAAGAAAGAAGACAATTGGAGGAGAAAAGGGAATTTGTATGGAAGACATTGACATTTGTCTATCAATTATTTAAGTCATGTAGCGCGCAAGTTAAGAAGCTCACGAATAAGATGATTTGGTTTTCAGGAAGTGAAAACCAACTTAATTTACCATACTTATAGACATCTGTATTGATGTAAACAAAGTATGATTCTTCATTAAGCCATGGAAGAAGACAATATACCATTGCCGCCTGAGTCTAAAATTCTGATTCAAAAGAATCTTCATTAGCATAAAGCTGCCCAAATTTCTAAATATAATTTTCCCCTACTTCAGTGCCAAGGGGCCAGTAAAATTTAACTAACACTCCTTGACTTACATATCATTGGGGACAACTACATGGAAACTTACTGTGGGTCACGAGAAGTACTTAGCTAATAAGATATGCTGCTTGCCATCAAGTAAATTATTGACAGCTGCTAGCTTCAAATTGGAGATCATCTCCTTTTGTGAACTAAGCATTTTTGTTTGTAATACATTTGGGAGTGGAAGAGAATTATCATTTCAGTTGAAGGCAAGTGGAAAGGTTATATCTACATGTAAAGGACAGTGATCTCAAGAATTTCCTGACAGATATCTTCAACCTGAACAGTAGTATTACTAGCAGAGGTTGTGATTGCTTAAAAATTAACGCCAGTGCCAGCATATTAGGAATGTTTTATCTAACATTAAAGACAATGGATCGTATAGAATTTTAAAATAAATTTAGTGATTCTATGGAAGAAAAAAAGATTATAAGGCCAACTCATGAAAAAAATCATTCTGGGAAAAGCTGTGTTCTGAAAGTAAAATAGAATAGTTTTCAATATCTGCTGTTTTGTTTTATATAACATAAATGCACAGTCTACCCATAGAGCTTAATAACTGACATCAGGGTGTATTTCATTATCTTTCTCAATTTCAGGCAGAAACTGGAAGATGGAAAAGACCACTTATGATTAATAAAACAACTGGTTATGTCCAGCTTTTTCTAGGTACCAAAGCATAATCCTGTTCCTCAACCTTGAAACTCACAACCCTGCTTTCCAATATCCGTCATCAAAATGACAGGTAAAAGTTTCCAATAGTAGAATAAGAACAAAACAGTACTTCTAGAAAAGTGGTCTTGACATTAAATATGTATAATAAACACCCTTCAAGAACTTTTTAAAAATACAAATTTCAAAGGTGTTCAGAGACCTGATATATCTGCAGGAAACCCCAGGAATCTGCATTTTTACCAAACACACAGATAGCTACAATGACAGAGCTAGTTAGACTAGGTTCTAGGTATTATATTTGTTGGCTAAAGAAAAATACTCCAAGAATTAAAATATCCTTTTCCTTTGTCTTTTTAAAGTAACTAAACTTTCTGCTATGCATCATTTTACTGATTTGAAAAATTAAATGATGCTTCAGTCAAATGTCCAGTTTGGTCTATAAAACCAATTTATTAAAAATTTTCCATCATGTCTCTGGACTCTGTCTAGACATTGTAACAATTTGTTTGGTTTTATGACATTAGAAATCCTTATCTGTGGTGTTTCTCTTAGTGCTCTGATATGTTTCACACCATATTTCCTACAAATCATTTCAGGCAGTGATCAAATTTGGACTTCAATTTAGATAAGTAATACTAGTGAAGTACTTATTTTTAGGCATCTGCCTAATATAGTCATATCCATATTGTAGAGGTTAACAAACTGATGAAAATCTATAAATGCTTGCAAAATAAAATAAAATAAATGTTCAATAGAAAATACAGATCCATTATCTTAAAATATATTTCCATGCTAATTTTAGCTTCATACGTGATAGCCCACATGTTTATTAATATATCTAATTATATAGTGACATGACATCCTTTCCAGACTAATTTACACTTGTTATTTTTGTTTTAATTTCAAATCAATGCTTAGTATTGTTATTTTTAAGGTATATCTTTCAAAAACATCATTATGCAAATAAGTAGCTTTATTTAAACCACTTAAATTATACAGTAAGCACACTGTGACATTTACAAGGGTTAATTTTCTGCTATTTTTCTTCTATATCATAACACATTCTTGGAAAAGGTAATTGCCTGCATACTGCAGTCGTCATGAACCCACCACCTATCCTGTAGGAGGGTGGAATATTCCATCGAATTTTAAGTGTGGAAGTTGTCTTCCTTTTAGTATTCATTAAAGCGTGCTCAATATTTTAGGTGCTCAATGATAAGGAGAGTATTTTGGAAGCTTCCCTTAATTCTTTTGTTTGCACAAAGCTCACTTGAAAGGACATTAGAGTTCATATAGGTCAGCACTCTTATCTCTCTATTAGGAAAGAAAAGCCTGAGGACATCAAATGACTTCCTCACAATCCTGTGGCTAGTTGTGGCTAAAGGAGACCAAAGCCACTGACCTATTGTTCTTTTCACTACTTGACGCTGTCTATTTAAACTGTGTCTGTCATAGTTAAATTAGTGTTCTAAATAACTCCCAAACTAGACCCAGACCTAGACAAGGCTAGGGGTATAAAAAACTATTGAGAAACTATTAATAAAGCAGTTAGAGCACCACACACTACATTAAGAATGTAAGTAGCAGAATTGCTCCAAACTTAACCAAACTTAACAATAGAATGTTGTCCCAGTTCATCATCCTACCTCCAGTACCTGCCAAATCCACGACATTTCACAATGATCAAAATAGTATTTTGAAATTTCTATTTACATTATGTTGTTTCTCTGCTTAAGAACCTACAATATCTCCCTATGACATTTCATAGAGTCCTAATAGCTGTGCATGGGTAGCATTAAGCCCTCTCTCAAGGGTCCTCATGCTTACCATCCAACTAGAAGTCCCATTTCTCTGTAATATCAGGCTATCCTCAGTGAGAATGCAAAGAACCCTGAGATTTTAAGTGTCTTTGCTTATAATGATCTCCCATCTAAGATTCCCATAAAAATAATTGGACCCATGTTCCTGATACCTTCTTGGATTACTTATAAATGATTATCTTCTCTTTTTTTCCAGGAGGTATGTATTTATTGCTTTGTGATTTTCCTTTCTCTCAACATTCAAACACGATAGTAAGCATCTCAGTGCCAGACTGAGCATCATTTGTGGCATCATCCCCATATCACATAATTCACAGCACAGAGGAGGTATTTATTTACTAATTGAGTTTTAGTTCCTATTTTAGCAACTATCACTATAATGACGTCAACTTCTTACTTTAGCAAAATATCAACTATTATGGCAGTGCATTTGCTTACTTTAAATATAAATGCAATTTGCAGTTTTATACCTGAAGCAAGACATCTCTGATCCTCTGCCTTGTTGGTAAAAAACCGCAATTCATCATCCTTAAATTGGACTAAGGGTTATGATCTCCTTTGCCCTGTAGAGTCAGCAATGAATTACAATGTTAAAATATTGCATGAGACTCATATTCATCCAAATTTCCTTGAAGTAAACCAAATCTCATTATGTAAAAGCTTTCCTAACACTAATCATATCAACTGTCTTAATCCGAAGACATTTTGGCTTTGGGTTGAAGAGGTCAGCCGAAAAGGGCAAAACAGAGACATTCTTTTATCTTGTTAGAATATACTTTTGAAAGTTAAACCAAATTCACTCTGGAGAAAGAATACAAATAAATTATTCTACAATGGCAACAACCAGGGGCATTTTAATCCTTTCACCTTATATATAGACTTTCAAGCACATATTTACTGAGCAGCTGCTATAGTAGGCATGAGACTCTGTGCTGGGGATATGATGATTAATGCCATGAGCTGCACCTGCTAAAGGCTTACAGCCTACTGGGTTTGTATAAATTATTTAAAATTATGTGATAGTTGAACAGGATAGATACTCTAACAGAAGAAAATGAAAAGTACTAAACAAAGACAAAGCAGAGGATAGCTAAATCTGCCTGGGGGAGTCTAACAAGTTTCACAAAGTCAGTGACATTTAACCTAAGTTTGGAGAGATGCTCTTGGGAGCAAAAGAGGAAGGAGATTTCAGAGACAGAAAACAGTGTGCTCAAAGGCAAATCTGAAATATGCCTTTGTAATATGCCAGTGTCTATTGTGTTTCTGAAATAACCATGTAAAAATGTATCCCCTGTAGTTTATCATTTACTCCACACCTGGCCACTGTGCAGCCTTATCAGCTTGCCATTATGTGTCAGACACAGGAGAGACACTGGAGAGGCCTGGGAACGGATAACGGAGGAGATATGCATTTTAGAGGTCTTGTTAGATAGGACATGACAATTAACTGAATCTGAGGGTGAGGGAAAAACTTAAGATGACACTGAAGTTTATACCCTGACTAGGTGAAAGATGATAATTTTTTATTTTAATAGGAGATAGTTTCTTGATCGCCATGGAACTCACATTACCCACCATTGGGGGAATCTTGAGATGAGGGGCTCTATGCCCAATTCATGGGGTGTGGAGGGTTGTTGGCATGAGGGCTTCGATGAGAAATGTTTCTGATGCAGAAACTTTTTTCAGTAATGGTGATGCTTCCTGAAAAACGTGCTGCTATCAGACATTTATGGTTTTGGTACTAGGAGCTTTCTCTCCCCTAAGACCTTCAAGTAAGAGCCTGGTTTTTTAGTTAAATCCCTCAAATCCCTCATGCAGCTATTCTCTGGGAATTCAAGTTGCCACCGGCATGTTGCTACTCTTCCACACTAGATCAATGTAACTTATGTTCTTGGTTAAGGTAACAGATCTGTTTCGTTAAGTAGTGTGGAGAGAAGGATGTTCACTGGTCCCTCTCCTAGAAGCTCTAGTGAACTGTGCCAGCATTACTCATGTACTATAGATTTTTTGAAGACAGACAGAGAGATAGAGAGACAGAGAAAGAGAAAGAGGGAGAGAGAGAGGCAGATAGACAGACACAGAGTGACAGCCTATACCTTACTGTTCTCACATGGCCAAAGAGTCAGTGTGTATTACTTACACCATTCTCTTAGCTGTCATTCAGTTTTGCTTGTAAAGCAAACATAACAATAATCAAACTTTCTTCCCAGCTTTCTATTGATTTAAGTGATCATACGCTTTCATAAAACACTTCTCAGTTTTCTACAACATGTTACATTTAGCTAATCAGCATTGTCAATGATTGGTTTCTTCTGTTTATCTCAAAATGTTCAATGTAGCACGTGTATAGTACTTCGAGGATATGGTGGCTTCCATTCTTTTCTTTCCTACCCGAGTTTCTGGTTTAATATATTACATGAGATCTCCCCTACCTCCCTTTTTCACAATGATATTCTAAACTGTGAATATATTTTTTGTGCATACAGCCCTAGTCCATAATTATTCCTGTTGTTGACAACTCCATTGCCTAACATCTTCCTCATTAGCCTAGTTACATTACATGTTTTATTATCAAAAAATTCGACAGGGCCAGATGTGGTGGCTTATGCCTGTAATCCCAGGACTTTGGGAGTCCGAAGCAGGCAGATCACCTGAGGTCAGGAGTTTGAGACCAGCCTGGCCAACATGGTGAAATGCAGTCTCTACTGGAAATACAAAAATTAGCCAGGCGTGGTGGTGGGCACCTGTAGTCCTACCTACTTGGGAGGCTGAAGCAGGAGAATCACTTGAACCCAGGAGGAGGAGGTTGCAGTGAGATGAGATCTGAGATCGTGTCACTGCACTCCAGCCTAGATGACAGAGAGAGACTCTGTCAAAAAAAAAAAAAAAAAAAGGCAGGAAAAAAATATGAAGATATGAAGAAGAAGGTGAAGAATTCAGTTTTGGATGCTGATGGTGAGTTCACCAATAGCTGACAAGTTGTTGCTGGACATTAAGTTTTAGAGCTTTCAATGGTAGTTGATGCTACACAGAATAGAGGATAGTTCTTTTTTTTTTTTTTTTTTTGAGATGGAGTCTCGCTCTGTCGCCCAGGCTGGAGTGCAGTGGCACAATCTCGGCTCACTGCAAGCTCCTCCTCCCGGGTTCACGCCATTCTCCTGCCTCAGCCTCTCCGAGTAGCTGGGACTACAGGCGCCCGCCACCACGCCCGGAGGTGCTGGGATTACAAGCGTGAGCCACCACGCCTGGCCAGAATAGAGGATAGTTCTATAGGAGAGCATGTAGAGTGAGAATAAGTCATGATAGAACCATCATAAACACGTATTCTTAACTAGAGAAGCTAAAGAAAGAGACAGTGTGATTATAAAGTCAGGGAGGTAGAAGGAGAACAAAGAAAATGAGGTGCTTTAGAAGTTACATGAGTAGACAGCCGAGCACTGTGGACTGTCCAAAAATATTACTTACCATGGAGTTGTCAGCTAGGAGCAGCACAGACAAAAGGTCATTGCCTTTGGGAATTAAGGCAGCATTAGTGAATTTTGACTGAGCTATGGCTGCAGAGAATTGGAGTCAAAAGATGAATGATGTGTGGTTTGACTGAAGAAAAAGATCTCAGTAGGTCAAATCAAGCTTGAAGCAAATAGTAAAATTGCTATTTAGGCTTACTCATATGTAAAAAGGAGTGATAAGTGAAAAACTGAATATTTCAACAATATTGTACCAGCATTTTAGGATTGCAAAGAATAATTACTTTAATCATAAGAAACGACAACACATCATGTTTGTGCTTCTAGCACGACTGCAACTTTATGCCACTACAATATTATTTTCTAGTATCCTTCCACATTCTTCAAAAATAAATTTCTCTAAAAGGCCACTTTCTTTCTTTTCTTTTTTCCCTCTCTTTCTGTTAGTTTATTTTTTTTTACAAATTCAACTCTGTCAACTTCAGGACCACCTATGAAGGAATCTCTCAAAGCTGTTAAATATCTTCTGTAAAACAATCAAGGCTAATCCTCACAGCATTTAAATATGCTACAGTGTACAAATAAGCTTAATGTGTCCCATTAAAAAAAGAAAAAATAGAGACAAAAGAGCAACATTTATCCTCCCATCAACAGGACTCCTCCTGTCTTTCCTTTACTGTCTAGTGATTAGAAATAATGATTACACATTCACAGCCATCCTCGGCATGTGCTTTGCCCTCCTCAGTCTACTACAGTCTGGCTCTGCCTATCATTTCTATTTCTAAAAGAACAGGGCAGGAAAATAGAAGACCACTTTGATAAATCGCTATTTCTTTTTTGGTCATCATTGTGATCATGTGCCTCTCCTTCAGCCTTAGCTTACTTGCTTTTACTTCTGTGCAAAGATCTTTGAAATTACATACTTGTCCTACACTATAACACAATAAAGACTATTCTTTTATCCCACTGCCATACTCCCTGCACCCAGGAACATAAACACATATCCAAACATGCACATAAGCTAAATGTTCAACTTGTATATCTATTCAATAATTTCTTCAAAAAATAGTTAAAATCTTTCTGTAATTGTCAATTATGTAATCCCAAATAGAAAAATATTCTGACACATAAACAACATATAGATTATTTTAAGTCAGACTGCAGATCATTTTATTTGTTTGATTCCATTGGTTATTTTAAACTAAGTACAATGTCCACATCAACGTAAACTTATTTCTGCACTCTCCCTACGAACCTCCCACCACCATGTTTAGTTAACATTGTATTCCTGTCCACTAGAGGTAAATATTTTTTTGTCCTTAATTTGATGAGTTGTAAAGTTAAAGTAGTAAGATCCTATTGATAAACTGGATTTAATCAAGAGAAGATCATATCTTTCTCATATGACTTTAGTTGAAAGGCCTTGATTATGAAAGGTTTTTAATATTTTGTATTATTTCTTTAGTACATGTTGGGCAGCATTGTTATAAAGTAACTGAACCACTCTAAGAGACTTTACAAAGTAAGGCAATTAAATCAAATCCAGAAGCTTCTGGCTGCAGATGGCAGTTATTAATGTTTGCAAAATAATAAAAGTTGGCATAATTTTTTAGGTTGATGTTAACCAAGAATTTAAAGAAAAACCTTTAAACATTTAATTTAAGTTAAATTTTAATTTAATTTGTTATTTAAAGTCAAATTACTTCTTTATGTGCAGTATACGGTATACTACTTTGAAAGACAGATGAAAGTTTGCCATCAAAAGAGAGCGATGACATTCAATAACAATTTAATTTTAAACTTACATTAAATGTACATTAAATTGTAATGGTAAACAAAAAAGCAATTATGTAATTTAAATTCTAATGCTAAGACAATGATAAAAAGCAATCATATTTTCTGTGTAAAAACTATCTTGTTTGACAAGTATCAACTTTATAAAAAATTGAATACAAAATTGCAAAATATTATTCTGAATTATCTTCCACAAAGCACTATCAATTCTAAAAATGTTATTTCACGAAGATTTCCACATTTGCAGCTTCAGATTTCATCAGGATTACCTTTATTTGTTTTCATCTAGAAAAGTTGCCTATTAGCATCTAAGCCTAAAACTTCAAAAATCCTTGCATGTTTTAGAGATGAAAAAAAAAGTTACACTGAATCTAAGGTTCATATTATTCTTTTCAAATACAGCATTTGACAACTTCTGACAAGTATGCCAGAGAAGAACCATGGGCCATCAAGTCTAGGCAGTCACGCATAGCCATCCGTCATCCATGTTCCCTGTCTCTACCTGGGTGTTCCCGCCCTAAGTTCCTCACTATGTTCTTCCCAGTAGATTTGACCTGAACCTGGAAGATATTTGAAAATCCATCAAATATTTAACTAATCTCATATGTTGCTCAAACGACTTGTATAAACTAAGTGGAATACCCCAACTTGAAGGTAAATATTGTAGGGAACTAAGCTTTCCTCTTCTTTGGTATGAATGTAACATCACATAATGAATGTATATATATATATATGTTCCTTTTTTTATATTGGATCTTATGCTACATCCTGAATTGTCTCCAACTAAAGGTTAAATTAGATGTTCACCAAATCAGTAAATTTTAGACCAAAAACCCCATAACTATTCCAGAAATCTTGGCAACTAGGTCATAGAGTATAAAACAAACAAACAAGAAAGCTGAGATAAAAACAAGGGAGCTTACCTCTTGCCTTTATAGTACCATTTTTTATAGGTTTTGCAATATTTACAAGAATATAGTAAAAGAGGGAGAGAAGCTATTAGAACACTGCAGGAAAGGACGGCATTTAATCCTTAAAATCTTTGATCAGGTCTTTCCCTCTAAATCAAACTTGTGAAATGGCATCCTGTTAATAGTGTCAGAAGCCATATATCATGTGGCCAATGAACTCTTCAAGGTTCTTTGAACCAAATCTTCCTTGCCTCTTATAAATTATCATAGCACCTTAAGAGATCAGGACTCCTAAAGGCAGAGGTACTGATGACATCATTTTCTAATCTTTCTGGACTGAAATGTATACTTAAATCCTTCTCTAAAATTAAGGGCTCTTCAGTTTTCTTGGAAACATCCATAAAGCCCCAGCAAATACTAACCAAAATGAAATTAGTCTTATCATTGTGCTCCAACCTTAAGCATAAATTGGGTAATTAGAGAGAGACATTATTTTTTCCAGCCTAACTCATCAAGAAAACAAATGAAATTTACTATGAAATATGACAAAAATGAAAACTTCAATTTGCTTTTCCAAGAGTAGCAATAGTAGGCAGAGAACTGTGAGGATCTGGCCTGCCAGTGTCCCCACTGTTTCTCTCCATTGAGAAATCACTGCCACTGCCTGTGACTAGCCCCAAGGACGAGTTTCTTAGACTGTCAGAAAACATCTTGGATCCCAGGAGAGAGGGATCAGTGAGATAATGGAACATACCCCAAGTCTGACTCTTTTCTCCTTCTACAAAAGGCAGAAGAACAGTTACCACAAGGTAGAAATGATTCAGACTCCGCTGGGGCAATACCCTCATGGACTGCAAACTTCGTAAATATCAAGCACCTGTGTAATTCATGTTATTTTGATGATCTATAGTCCTCTCTAAAACCCTGAAAATCATGTGTTTTTTATTTCCATTTGAACAAAATTAATATCCCCAGTGAAGGTTTGTGAATTGCCAAAGCTTAGTTTTGATGCCAATTCTGCCTTATGCTAGAAACACATTTTGTGATTTTTTTATATATATTATAATTTCATTTTACCCTGCTGCATTCCCATTTTTAAAAGTCTAGACATCCCTTTGTGTCTTTGGGGATTTGGGGAGAAAGAATAGAATACAGAAAAACAATTATAAATCATTTATACTCTGATAAAAAAGATACTCTTATTAAGTTAATTGGTGCCATGAGAATCTAAAGTAAAAACATTGGTCTAAACCACACAATGTGAAACATAAGCAATTATTAGTGCATATTAAAATTCAGCTCCTAATTTTTTAAATATTAGGCTTTGACAGTCTCATAGATTTATATATAGGAGCTGAATTATCCAACATTTCTGCTCAAACAATTCAGTTTTCATTTATTTGAGGATGCAGTCCTGAAATTCGCTCTGTAAGTATGTATCTCAGTGCTTCACATATGTGGCTATGTGGCATGGTACTTCCCAGGAACCTTCTTATATCTGCCATCTTCCAGATTACCTGTAACCTCAGGCTCCCAGGGCTCAGCCTCACACTCTGGCCTCTCCAAAGGCACTGCTACCATTGTGGCTTGCAATAGAGCCAGACCCTACTCTCAGTGGTAAAGAGCATATACTTCATTCTCCTGAGTAAATTAATAAACACCTCTTCTAAGAATTGTCATCAATAATGTTAGAGTTTGTTAATAAAATAAACAATATAGGAAATGTGCATTGTCATGACAGTCCTTTCTGTTTTTTAAGGCAGTGGCACCATCACAAATCACTGTAACCTCCAACCTTCTGAGCTGAAAGGATCTTCCCATCTCAACCTCCTGAGTAGCTAGGACTACAAGGTCAGGCCACCATGCCCAGCTAACTTTTAAAGTTTTTTTTTTTTTTTTGTAGAGATAGGGTATTTCCATATTGCCCAGGCTAGTCTTGAACTCCTAGCCTCACATGATCCTCCCACCTCTGCCTCCTCAAGTGCCGGAATTTCAGGCATGAGCTACCATGCCTGGCCTATCACAGAACCTTAGAATCTTCATAATAGTGGAAAATCAAATGGATGACTCACAACACTTAAATATACAAGATTTTTAAATTTAATTTTACATATACATATATATAAACCTATTTTCTCTAATACAAACTGCTAATTAATGATATTTCCCTGCCATTTTTAAACTAATGAAGAAATATTAATACATAAAAAGTAACTAAGCATTACTTGTAGCTATACTCTCTCATTGTTAAATGTAAAATTATTCTGCCTAGATTCTCACACCAAAATTTGCACAACTTTAATTTTAAATGTTATCTTGGAAATTATTCTATATTAACCCCAAAGAAGTGATGAGATCATGTTTTTGTTACATGTCAAACCAAATAAGCTATTTAGACTTTAACTAATCTAAGTTGTAAAACACATGGATCGGTGCCTTTCAAAATCTATTTTCTTTTTATTTTACTTTTTAAAATAAGGTAAGGTCTGGCTCTGTCACCCAGGCTGGAATGAAGTGACACTACCTTGGCTCACTGCAGACTTAACCTTCCAGGCTCAAGCAATCCTCCTGCTTCAGCCTCCCATGTAGCTGAGAACACAGGCACAAGCCACTGTGACTGGCTAACTTCTTCTTCCTCTTTTTTTTTTTTTTTTTTTGTAGAGATGGAGTCTCATTGTTATTACCCAGGCTGGTCTCAAACACTTGGGCTCAAGCAACTCTCCTGCCTCTGCCTCCCCATATACTGGGATTACAGGCATGAGCCACCATGCCCAACTCAAAATGTACTTTCAAAAACAAGTGGTCTATACATGTTCAATGTTGTTCTATCTAAATCATTTTTAGAGAAATTTACATAATTCAATAATTTGTTTTTGCCTGAGATATTAGTAAATGTAATAAGTAAAATAATTAATTGGTTACTCCTAATGCTGGCGTCAGTGTGAAGAAACATATACTTCCATACTTACTGGATGGCGTCAGTACAGCTGTGGGGGGAAGCAGTTTGTCAGTGTTGATCCAAATATGAAATATACTTCACTTTTGGCCTATCTCTAAAAAAATTACTGTAAGAAGACAAATTGCCAAAAGATACATATACAAGTATGCCCACCGTAATATTTATATTGGGAGAAACTGTCAATAACAGCATATATGGAAAAATATACATTTGTAACTCCAAATATTACATTGGCATGGAAAAATATTGACATCGTTTGATTTTTGAAAACACAGTTTGAGAAGAGTGTGAAGTGTATAGAGAGTGAGTGAGCACTGTGGTTTTCATCAAGAGCTCTAAACTTAATTGTGTCACACTGGGCAAATGGTTTGACCTTTCTGTGCCTCTGTTTCTGTATCTGTAAAGTTGATTAATAATTTAACCTTCCACAAAAGATTTTATGAGCATGTGATCATTAATGCTTAATGGAACCATGTCCCACCCATAGTATGCTGGCCGCAGGTATACACCATTAATATTTTCTAGTTTATGTGTAAACTCAGTACATATACAGATAGTATGTACATCTAAGAGTTCTCTAAAAAGATGTTCTCAAAATTTTTTTCTTAAAACATAATTGTTCAGGCACAGTGGCTCACGCCTGTAATCTCGCACTTTTGGAAGCAGAAGCAGGAGGATAACTTAAAGTCAGGAGTTTGAGACAACCCTGCACAATATAGCAGGACCTCATCTCGACAAAAGAAAACAAAAAATTAGCTGGGCTTGGTGGCATGAGCCTGTATCCCTAGCTACTTGTGAGGCTTAGGTGGGAGGGTCCCTCGAGCCCAGGAGGTCGAGGCAGCAGTGAGGTATAACTGCAACACTGCACTCCAACTTGGGTGACAGCAAGATTCTGTCTCCAAAAAAAAAGTGATAACAGAGATAATCATACAAGAGGGAAAACATATGAACCAGTATAATCATTAAAGTGGTTTTATTTTTTAAATGATTGCTAAAATTATAAATATCAAGCAATAAAGCAATGGATTAATAAAGTGTGAAAAATCCAAAAATAGATTACAATATGACCAATACAAAAATGGTACAGTTTGTTGACATGACAAGAAATCCATAATATATTGCTAAGAATAATGTGCATAGTATGACCCCATTAATGTACTATTGCATATTGTGTACCTAGAGACTTGTCTAGAGGGATGTTAACTAGAATATTAACAATGATGATGTCCCGGAGCAGTTAATTTTCTGATCTCTTTGGTTTTGGCTTAATATGGTTCTGTATTTTTCAATTTTTTTGTACAATGAACACATTTTTTTCCCCAGAGCTAATACAATGATTCTGTAGTTTATTTCTAAGTTTTGGAGCTAAGCTCTATCTCCCTGACTATAATACTTTTTCTACTTCTACTTTACAGTTACCCCGGTTCTCTTAATCCAGATGGGTAAAGGAAACACTTATCTATCTGGATCCACTACATTTTTCTCTGTGAACTTCCAGACATTTTTTATGGACTTAGAATCTTCTGACTTGTCTTATATTTTGTTTCTGGCCTTCAGAAAGCTCAGCCTCTTCCTTGCCCTAGCAAGTCTGCCTGAAGCAAAACCAACACCTCTATTTATAACTTCTAAAAAGTTTGCCTTTTTCACTTATTGTGTTACTGTAAGTGACTTCCTTGGCAGGGTCTTAGTAGGCATCACGTGATATAAATCTTGGGTCATTATTGGAGCATAACAAGTATTTGTCATTTTCCAAGATGCCAATGTAGATTTTTGCTTTTCCTTCTCCCACATTCCTTAATGAAACTCAACAGCTTCTTGCACTCTTCCTATCTTATTTGAATTCTTTTCCATTCATGTGTATAGCAAAGAAGACAATACACAAAAATCCAAAGAATGACCAAGCTCATTAAGATTTAGGTCACTGTCTCTGTCAACTTGGCAAGGCCACTTTTAGTGGCGCACTGTCCTAAGGATTTATCTCCCAAATACCAATATTATAATTTTACAATATCAACATAATGTAGAGCAGTAACTAAAACAGTCAAAATTTAAAGCAAAGAAAAAAAGCAATGTTATTTTTTCAATAATAATTTTCTGCCACAAGTTTTTTTTTTTTTTTTTTTCCATCTGCCTAATGGTATTAAAAAAAAAAAAAAAAAAAAAAAACAACCTTCCTCCAGTTATAAAGTCTTCAATGATAAAAGAGTTAAATCTTCCCAATGTTGCTAATTTATTGTGATGTGTGCGAAGTTGGATTTGCTGAGTTGCAAATGCTAGCATCATCTAAGGCAATCTCCTTTTCCTCATTTGTATAATGGGGATGATATGGCCTTCTACCTCATACTGTTGTAGCACTCACATTATATAATTCCTATCTAGGACTTACCATACTTTCTGGCTGATGGCATTAACCATTCAAATTTTTAGATTTTGTTGAAAGTCTAAAATCTCCATGTATGGAGCAAACATGTGAAAAGTAATATTATTGCTCATTACTAAAAAACATTACATTTTCTTCTCAATAATTTCTACAAAACCCCAAGAAACCAAAAATAAGTGCATTTGTAAAAATAAACCCCAACTTTATGTATATTGCCCACGTAAAGAAATGATCAAAATTGTCAACAAATCTAAAGTTCTCTTTTTGAGGTCAGTTCATCAAATAAATGAAGGAAAACTATTGCTGAAAATTTCAACTGAAACTGGGCTTTTCAAAAATAAACACGGAAAATAACTTGTTTAAGTACTGTTTCATTTACTTAATATCACAAACAAATATATAAAAATAAGGAAATATCTAATAACTAACTAGCAGGCTTATCAACAGAGAAGCACTTCTGATGGCCTTCTGTCTAATCAACCACTAGAATCAGCATTCTTACAAATAACATTTTAATATTTAGAATGCAAAGTATGTATTTGATTATAACCTCAAAAGAAGCCAAGTATTTGTAGGAAATTAAAAGAAATATCCAAACAAGCTATTATAAAATGGCATTTTCCATACTGAAATTACAATACCTAAAATGAATAGTCAAAAAGTGACATAAACCAGAAATGTTATTACGCAAATGAAGCCTCTATTTTAATTAATGGTTGAGAATGAGAAACCTGAGGGCCTAATTCCAGAGCTATTTTGACATATATCAAACTTTCCTTAATTTACACTGAAAGGCCTTTTTGACAAGTTCTCATGTCGATAAGCTCCTGTTAGCTACCAGTACCTTGAAGTGGTGTTTTGTCACTGACCTACATTACTATATCAAACTATGACAGCAAATTAACGGTTACACATAATCCTAATTCAGATGACAGTCTCTAGCCAAACATTTAGAAGAGCACCTCAGTAACAATGAAATATTTCTGCTTCTACATTACTCATTTGATGAGTGACACTAAAGAAAAGATAAATACAATAATAAATAGCTGTACAGGTACTCAAAATCTTTTTTTACTTAGTATTTAGTGCAAAGATTGCATAATTCAATTCTGGAAATAAACTTCCTCTTTAAGTAAACAGAGAAGTAAGCATTAATTTTGAGAAACCTAAGGACTGTCTTGCACATGATATATGTGTGTATATTTATGAAAACCTCAAATCAAAAATATTTACTTATGTCATGATATTTGTTTTTAATTATTTTGTATCTTCTTGAGATGCAGACTGCTGACAATGTGCTGTGAAGCTAAGGGCATTTATACCTTTTTTTTGGAAGAGTTTACCTAAAGCTCTGATTATATCTTTTCAAGAAAAGCTTCCTGTAATGCTAGCCAACACTAAATAAGCCTTCCCCTAGAAAGACCATGTTCTCCCGTTAGTGATTTATATGGGGAGAGGACCTAGGGCTCATCCCAATTTGGTTGTATAGGGAAAAGACTCAAAAACCATAAGACTGTCCCTATGCTACTCTAGCTTTTTCTCATCCATTCTTACCTGGAGAACACATACATTATGTTTAGAACGGCCCAGTTACCATTTATATGGTCCACAAATTTATAGTTTCCGTACAGACTTTGCCCTGTCTTCTAGGCCCCTATGCCCAGCTGTCTACTTGACAGTTTCTCTTGATGTCTTAAATATATCCCAATATATCCAGTTGAATTCATGTTCAACACCTCTCTTCTCTCAAAAAAGCTGTCTTTTTCCAGCCTTTCCTACATCATTGAATGGCAATACCATCGGAAATGTTTCATATACCACAAACCTAAGAACTCGCCCTTTGAATGTGTCCATTTCCTCCATCTTTGCCATTCTCACGCCAACGCAAGCCACTATCATCTCTCACCCCAGCTACTGCAAAGGCAGTCGGATGGTCCCTATCCCATCCAATCTCCAGGTAGAACACTAGTCATCTTTTCAAAATGACCTTATTAATCCCGTACTCAACAATCTTCAACAGTTTTCTAACACTTTAAAAGTAAAATTGTCATTAACATGACCTTAAAAACCCTGGAAATTCTTCCTCTGCTTCCTCAGGGTATTCAAACTCCGTTCTCTCTCTTTCCAGTCTTTCTAACTTGCTCTGTTTAATCCTGGCCCAAGGCCTTTGCATGCATGTTATTCTCCCTAGTTTCGAAGTCCTTTCCACTAATCTAATTGCTTCCCTAAAACTCAGCTCCAGCGTCCCCTCCTCATGGACACATTCCTTGACCGCTGTGAACAAATCCAATCATTCATTTATGGGTACTCAGAGCTCCACAAACCAGCTCTTCATACTACTTAACGTGATACAGTTTTAACACACATATCTGTGATTGTTAAAGTCAGTCAGTCACCTTCTGTTAAAAATAAACTTCTTACAAGCAAGAACTGCACCTGATTTTATTGGCATTTTATCCCAAGGACCAAGCACTGTCACCAGCACATTGTGTCGTTCATTCAACGCTTACCAAATGAATTAATGCAGCAGAAAAAAATGGCCTATCTAGATTTATGGTAGAATGAAAAGGAGGGAGGAAGGGAGAAAGGAAGGGAAGGGGGACAGGGAGGAAGGAAGGAAGGAAGGAAGGAAGGAAGGAAGGAAGGAAGGAAGGAAATAGAGAAGCTAAACATAATTCTTGAATATGTGCAAACACTAGAACTCTAATTTTACAAATTACTTGCAGTTCTATTTATAAATTCTATCTTTTCCTAACCGATTGTCACTTGATCAAATGAAACTAATTCACGTCAATATCTCTTATGGTAAGATAAGTTATATCATACTTTCCTTTAACCTGAGGAGTAAAGACTAATTGCCTTTCCTATGTTCTATTTATTATGTGGTAACTTCTACATATAAAAATGTCTGAAAGTGTGCTGCTTAAAGTGCACATTATGATTGTATTACCATATTTTCCCGAGGTGTCATATTATAATATTCTTACTGGTTTGTGGATCGTCAATCACCTCCTATTATTCTGGACTGGAACAGTAGACTATCTGCTTTACGTAGGCAAGTCACAGATACTGACATTTGTAAATAACATCCTTGATTTTGAACAAATTCAAACAAATCTTCTCCTCTGTGAGTGTACATTTCTGATTTGCAGGCAAGTTGTAAAACATCTATTATAATCTGCAAAATTATATTTGTTTTTCAAATAATGAAATTGTTTTTACCCATTTCTAGACCTTTATTCATCTTAAAGTATTAAATATATGTTCCTCCTATTACATCAACACCTTGTAAACTAAATGATTAAAAGTATACCCCATTTTCAGCTAACACATGCTACTAAACTCCAACCTATAGAAAGAAGGTGTCAAGGGTATTTAATCTCTTCAGGCTCATCTTCATATTTTCTATAGACCAGATAAAAATTATCAAAGCTTTATTTTCCATGATATATATACTTCCTAATAGATATGTCACCTACTATTTTTTATGGGAAGAAAGTACACTATGCTCTACTACCTTGAATCTTTTGTTTGTCTTATGGCAGCAATAGGAGAAACATACTTTAAAGACATTTTTTCTGTAATATTACCAAAAAGGACATGTCATTTATTATAGATGGAATGTGTTCCCCCAAAAGAGAAATGCTGGAGTCTCAACCTCCATTAATTCAGAATATGACTTTATTTAGAGTTAGGATCTTGACAAGGGTAATCGAGTTGAACTGAAGTCTTTAGAGTGGGCTCTAATACATATACAGATGTTCTTGTAGAAGGTGGGAAATTTGGACACAGACAAGCACACAAGAAGAATGCCATATAAGCATCAAGGCAGAGACAGATGCGTTGCATCTCCAAGGAACACCAAAAGCTGGGGGAGAGGTTTGAAACAGATTCTTCCTTACAGCCCTCAGAAGAAACCAACCCTGTGGACACCTTGATCTTGGACTTGGAGTCTCCAGAAGTGTGAGACAATAAATTCGTTAAAGCCATCCAGTTTGCAGTACTTTGTTGCAGCTGCCCTAGCAAACAAATACACTATTAAACAATTTGTGGCTGGGTGTGGTGGCTTATGCCTGTAATCTTAACCTATTGGGAAGCCAAGGCAAGAGGATCGGCTGAGCCCAGGAGTTCAAGGCTGCAGTGAGCTACGATCGTGGCACTGCAACTCCAGCCTGGGTGACAGAGATACTGTCTCAAAAACAAACAAACAAAAATCTGTGAGAAAGATGGGATGCTTACAGTTTGGCATTTCTCCCTGATTATATGAGAATATAGTTACCAAACCTGTATGTGAGTATGAATGATAGCATCCGATACATCTACCTATCCTTCCTTCCTTCATGCTCCCCTCCATTTTCCTGTTCCTACCACTTTCTTTTCCTTCAATATTTTTCTCTCCTCTTTTCCTCCATCCCTCCATCCTTTCTCTCCTCCCTTCCTTTCTTCCTTCAAATAGTGTGATGAATAATGATGCTCTCAACCTTCCAAATACTAATAAAGAGAAACTTGAGTTTTCCAATTGTAGAAGTTCAATTTTATTGTATCTTAAACTTACATACAGTAAACTTAAGTGAGAGATGGTTATAAAATCTGAACTTATATCAATAACCTCCTCTATTTTTCCTGGAGGGGAAGAGCCTGGGTTAAAGAGATTTAAGAATGCTTTGAGTACTTGTGTCGGCCCTAAAGTTAGGGGAAATATATCAATCTCTGCCATTTACCCCAAAAACATTGTACCCCAGATTAAACTGAACCAAAACCTTATAAGAGATTATGGCTAAAGAAGACATAAGCAAGGGCTTCATCAGCAGAGGAGTTTCAAGGACATCCTGTGGTATATTATGGCAAGGATGTGACCTTTCTAAGAAACACATGTAAAGCATATAGGTGACTACACAGGACATATTTGAAGGTGAATGAAGGCAGACAGAGTAGACTGTGGTTCCTGAATGATTAGCTGTCTGCTCTGTCTTAGCTTGAGAGTGGAAACACAGACACACACACAAAAGTGACTCTGTACTCAGTTCTGGGTAACCCTATGCATTTGCTCTTGAGATTCTCTTATGTGACAGACCTGACCTTGATCACTGGACTAAGAAAAGAGCTTGGTCGGCATTTTTCCTTGCCTTTCAATTCATAGCTCTTTGACACAGCTAGTCTTTAATATAGTATTGTTAACATCACAAAAATTAATTCCTGCAGATTTTATTTATCAAATGAAATGTCTTGACTAAAAGATGCATTCTATTTCTGACTATCAAACATTGATTGCCCTAAAGGCTGGTAATTGAAACCCAACCTCTACCTGCTCAGCTTGTCAACATTCAATGCCAGTTGTCTCCCACCAGAGAATGAGATTACCATCTGCTATTCTGTGGTTTCTTCTGTGCTACAAACAAATTTAGTAGGAACTATTAAAGCTAATTAACAGTCATAGACTACCCTGTGATACTCAACTTACTGCATTTTTATCTAAGCCAGAGAAAAAAGAAAAACTACAACACTGTTCATAAGTGATTGCTTAGTTATACAAATTAAAGATGCTTACAAACCAAGAGCAGTGCAATGACCTTAATAAGAATGTAGTCACATTGCATTACTAAATTTCTATAAACTTTTTGTCTGGAAAATTGCTATGTCTTTACTTCCATCTTCTCTCTCCGTAATAACTATTGATCGGTAACATTAAAAAAAGAATGTTTCTTTAATAATTCATTTTTAATAATTTATATT
This sequence comes from Hylobates moloch, assembly GCF_009828535.3. Lineage (NCBI taxonomy): Eukaryota > Metazoa > Chordata > Mammalia > Primates > Hylobatidae > Hylobates > Hylobates moloch. The sequence continues at coordinate 83,333,612 of NW_026652291.1, forward strand.
GAGAAAGTCCCTTTCAGTTCTGGAGCTTACTACTTTACAACTGTATGAAATATTCGACTTAGAAATAAATAGCTAGTTTATTTGTCACTAAAATGCTAAGAATGGCTCTTCTTTAAAAATACTCAACTTCAAATGTAGGAGGAAACTGAGTGGAGAGAGAGACAGACAGAGACAGAGATATTCCCAGATATTCCATAGAAAAAGTACTTCCTGTTAACAGTGTTATATTTGGATTTGATTTCCTATCAGTGGAGAAACAGACCAACAGACATGGGCCATATGTCACAGAGTATACATTTTTAAACCTTAGCAGAAATAACTTAAAACAGCAGAGTACACAGTTGTAAAGCGGGGAAGCTAAAGATTTCTACATGTAAAATAACATTTTCTCTTCTTTAATAGGTATTCTACTGACAAGCTTTAAAGTGCGAAAATTAGGTTACCCTCTGACAACAGTCTTGGGAAGTAGTTTTGTGCTCTATTTCATTTCGTGCATTATTATTATTATTATTATTATTATTATATTAGTGCTTTCTAGCAAGAAAATAAGGAAGCCTAAAAAATAAAAATTACTGCTAAGTTTTTTGAACTCAAACAATCTGATGAGGAGATACAGATCCTGGAAGAACAGAGCTCAATCCGATTTTATCCTTCAGGAGCAGTACTAGACAGAGCAGGAAGGACTTTTAATATGACAGGACCCAGAAAATACAACCTGCAAGTAAGTAACGTAACTTCTGTGGTATATCCACATCTCAGATTCTATTTACCATGTGCGGATATTCAGATTCTCAGTTCGGGTTGAGACAGTGTAATAATTCTAGCTTCTATGAAGAGTAGCCTGTTGTTATTAATATTCTTTAAAGTTTATTTACCTGACATCTGAATATTTTTTTCAAAATCATAAAGCCAAGATGCAAATACAGGAAATATTTGATCAGCATTGGATTGCATCTGCTAACGTAACCCTCCCTCTCCCTTCCAACCATAGCTGGAATCGCCACTACCATATTCTCTTACACACACATACATCCTCCTCCTTTGGACAGCTGCATGGTATTAATAGAAATTCTGTAGTTGCCATACATAATGAAGGACAGACGGTGCCTAAGGCTCTTTCGGAGAAGCAGAGGCACAAATTCCGAAGTGGGAGAACTCTTCTCCCCATTTTAAAGACTAACCACCCGTTTTCCTGGAATGAACTTTGTTATGTGTTGAATAAGCCGTAGAGAAAAGAAAAAAGTCATGAATATATATATATAGTATATTGTTACAGATCACATTTCGGTGACCGTATGTAAAACTGCTAATAAAAGGCTCAAGTACAGGTATTTTTTAAATGACTTGTGGCTTGACTTGATTAGTAGATGTGATGAAATTGATGGTTCATTTCCTACATAAAAGACAAACAGTCCAGGTGCAGTGGCTCACACCTGGAATCTCAGCACACTGGGAGGCCGAGGAAGGCAGGTCACTTGAGGTCAGGAGTTCGAGACTAGCCTGGCCAATATGGACAAACTCTGTCTCTACTAAAAAATAAATTTAAAAAATTAGCCAGCCATGGTGGTGCAGGCCTGTAATCCCAGCTACTTAGGAGGCTGAGGCATGAGAATCTCTTGAGCCTGGGAGGTGGAGGTTGCAGTGTGCCAAGGTCACGCCACTGCACTCCAAGCTGGGCAAAAGAGTAAGACTCCATCTCAAAAAACAAAACAAAACAAAACAAAAAACAACATGACAGAGAAAACAAAACTGTCTTTAACTATAGAAGAGTTACTAAACATTTTCAACTGGAATGACATCTTCAGTTAGAATTAGTTTGCAACAGAACTTTGAAACTGGAAGCTGGCAAAAGCACAAGAGGAAAAAGAACTTAAACTAGAAAGGAATTTGATAATTATGAAAGCATGAAATAGCATGGAAGAAATGGGTATGAGAAAAAACAAATCTTAAGTAACTCAATTCAATTTGATCAATATTTAATTGAGTAGCTACTCTATGCAAAATGTTGTATTAAGATCTCTGAGGGGGGTGGAGCCAAGATGGCCGAATAGGAACAGCTCCGGTCTC
>NW_026652291.1:83335778-83615814 GCF_009828535.3 Hylobates moloch
GGTGGATCACGAGGTCAGGAGATCGAGACCATCCTGGCTAACACAGTGAAACCCCGTCTCCACTAAAAATATAAAAAATTAGCCAGGCGTGGTGGCAGGCACCTGCAGTCCCAGCTACTAGGGAGGCTGAGGCAGGAGAATGGCGTGAACCCAGGAGGTGAAGCTTGCAGTCAGCCGAGATCATGCCACTGCACTCCAGCCTGGGTGACAGAGCGAGACTCCATCTCAAAAGAAAAAAAAAAGATCTCTGAGTGATGCAAAAGTATAAAAAACAGTTTTTATTTCTTCCTAAAGTACAAAGTATAATTAGGAGAGTCAGATACACTGGTATTACCCATGAGCCAACTGCACCAGAATCACTGGAAATATAGATGTCAAAATTGCACATTTGATTAATCAGTCTGAAAATATCAAAGTTACCTTCCACTTAGAGAAACTCACAACTTTTTTTTCTTTGGTAAAATTTCATCCAGGCTCTGGAGTTTTCTGTGTATCTTTCTAGTCACAGAATCATTGAGCCAACTCATTGTTTCATCAATGTTATCACAAGAGTATTCTTTTCATATTTATTTCGCAACTTAGTTTCCTTGAAAAATGTGATGAAAATGCAAAGATCACAAATTCATGCATGTTTTCTTTTTGACTATGAACCTTTGTCTACGTATGAATAGTTCAGGTTCTAATATCAGTTGTTTTATCTTGTACAAATGGTTTTAAAATTTAAACATGCAAGAGGTTTTCTTGATTTCTATTAGTGATTATCTCACCCTTGTGAAACAGAAAAAAGTGTTGTAAATGTTCTGATTCAGTATTGCATACACAGAGAGAGAGAGAGAGGGAAATAGTGAGAGAGAGAGAGAGAGAGAGAGATGAGGCAGTTTTCAGAGTAATTAAATCAAAAAGCTGTAGAATCCAAATATGAAATAGCAAAATGGGGAAAGATTGATCAAGGGAAAATAGGCCCATATATCTGAATAAAAAGTAGAAGAACGGTGCTACAATAAAAGTAAAAAACAGGGCATGATTATTGTGTTGTAGCACAACTTTAGGAGTAAAAGTTGATAAGCATAGGAGAAACAGAAAAAATACTAGAACTAGAGTGTAATAGAGAAGTGGGAAATAGCATTGAAGATATGGGTATGAAAGGTGGTATATTCTGATTGTTTTGGCTGGATATTCAGTATCTGACTGATCTCTCGACTAAACTATGACACTGAAATAGAAAATTCAGCGACACTGAAATAGAAAATTCAGCAACACTGAAGTCATGCATCAAATGTAACGGGGATGATTGCCTCCATCCACTTATCCCATAGGAGATATCACAATCATGAGGGAATAATAACTTTATACCAAGAGGAGACACCACAGGCATGTAGACAAGTAGTGTTAACCATTTTCTCTTTGACTATTGATTGTCAGAAAATAAGCTTCTGCATTAAAACCTGAAGACCTAATGGATCAGAATCTCTTGGGTCAGGGTACCCAAGGAGCTGCATTAATAACATTCACAATATAATCTGAGGATCTCTTTTTTAATACAAAAATACTTTGAAAAGTACTGTAGTAGATCATCACTTACTATGACATGAGGACATGAGGGATTGATAGAACACAACTAAGATCGCAAGAAGGAATCAAAAATTCAATGTGACCTGAGCTTTGCAAGATGATTATAAGTTTACTAGGCATGTGCAGGAGAGAAGTATATATGCCAGGTATAGGGAATAAATTTTAACAAGGCTCAGAAATATCTGATAATGGAGTACGGTGAAGAAATAAAGCAATATACAATAGGTGGGTCAAACGAGCAAGAGCTTTGAATTGTAGATTATTCTGGAAATACCAGAGAGCCACAGTTGGTTTTAGATAAAATTACAGAGAGGCCACTTTGGGTAGGATGAACTGAAAGAAAGATGCATTGGATCATTATGGAGGACTCTACTAGGGATAACGGGACCAAATTAAGACAGTTATAGTGGAAGATGCCCAGAATTCACTTGAGATTCCATGCAAGGGGGTTTATTTGAGCACGTTGAGGATGACAATATTAGACATTAATCTAAGATGACAGCACTGTGAATTTGAGGAAAAAAATGTGCATGGAATTAACAGAAAAACTTGAAGATCTGAACTTCCTACTAAATTACCTACTTCAGTGAATGGTACCAAAAAAATCACACACTGTCACATCCTATATCTGCAAATCATCCTAGACGTGTTCTCTCTGCCCACATCTTTCCACATCCATAAATATACTGCTAATAAGATTTAAAATATATATTATGCTTAAAATGTGCCAAGAACTATTCTATGCACTTTACTCATAACAATTTAACCCAAACAAACACTCTATGAGATAGGTATTATTCTCCCGACTTCGAAGAGGTGAAGAATGAGACTCAGAAAGGTTAAATAGCTTGCCCCGGGTCACAAAGGGAGTAAGCATCTGAGCATTCTTAAGCAGTGTACTATAGTACCCCTCAAATAGCTTTCCACTTATTCCTCTCTAGTGCAACTTTCCTCCTACTGATCTAGTTAAAGTTACTTTCACCTTTTATCTAAATTACAAAGGTCTCCAAATGAATGTCTCTGCCTTCAGTTTTATTCCTTCTTAAGTCACTCTCCTTTATGCTGTTGCCCCAGTCATTCTAAAATGCAAGTCACGTCATCACTCTACCCTTAAGCCAGTAAGATAGTATACACACTCACACATACACACACACACACACACAATTGTATCATTTTTATAAACTCTTAATCACACACACACACACAGAAATGCAGGCAAATTGGTTACAGCTTGTCTTGGCTTTAGAAATAGAGACATTAATTGCTATTGATCCCTGGAGTTAAATAATGTATTGTTCCTTCCTCTCTACAGAGAAATCATTAATTTTATTTCATTGAAGCTGTTTTCATCAGTCAAAGTGCTGTCAGGAATCAGACAGCACACTCAAAATCGTGATGGAAGAGATATTAACGAAGAGGCTAATTACCAAGGAGAGGATGGAGTTGAGAAACAGCGAGGAGTGTGAAAGACTCTGGAACCAGTGAGGGCTAGAAGCCACTTCCCCACCTGGGCCTGAACAGACAAGAAGTCTGGATCTGGCCAGACCGTTAGCTGATGAGGGCCTCTAGGCAGGAGCCATTACTTGGACAGAGGAACACAGCCATTGACAAACTGTGGCTCCCTAAAAGAGGAAGTTAGAGGAATAAACCCCCTAACCTCTTCTATTCCTAGAATTCAATCTCTTCCCCTTTTGTTCCATTGGCCTAATCCAATGAGAGCTCAGCTGAGTCAGCTCGTTAAGGAACAAAGCCAGGTAGACAGGGTTAGAGTGAGTATGGAAGCACCAATGGGAAACATCCAGCGCATTTGTGTGCCTTTATATGTAACAGTTTTGTCTTTGACATTAAATTGCATGAATTCAGGCCTACACGGGTGTAAGAAACAAGGATATCATCTGATTCTCCACAAGAAGGCTTCTGGGCTTCAATTTCCCACAGCCTTACACTGCAAGGATTTTGACAGGTGGAGACATGAATAAATCCTTATTGCCAATAAATCCTAATGGAAAGCGAGACCAGATTATTGCACTCGTCTTCCAGAAATAACAGTTTATTTCATCTTCCTGGCTCTTAGAATTGCTTCTCATCATGATTTGTTCACATTGTATAATGTAAATTACTACACAAATTATAAATTTAACATACACACATGTTATGCATATACAGTACAAACATTTATATGTGTGTATTTCCATGATTTTAAATATACTGGGCTCTTTGTTGTGCGCTTCACATAAAGTTACTCATTTAAAGTTCAACAACGTAGGATACTTGTCTCATCATCATTTACTTAGAAGAATCCTAAAGCTTAGAGAAATTAAGTGAATACCAAGAGTTCACATATAAAGGAAAAGGTGGAAGAGAGAATGCAAGTTACAGGAATCTAAAAGTGTCTCACTCTTAATGACAAAGTTTTCCTGCCTACAATTGCTGAATGACATAGAGTAATGTACTCTTACACATTTTCTTTGTGTAACATTGAGTAATGTACTATTACACATTGTGTTTGTGAAAAACAAACAGAAACACTGTTCTTCCTATGATAATCTTAACAAAGTCATTTTCTTTCTGAAGCTCTTTCATGATCAATAGATTGAGGTGATTTTTTAGTCATCACTTGACATCATACAATTTTATGGTCTGAGCACTCCATATTGGGCAGAGGGGGATAAACTAAATCACTGGAAGACAAATGTGGATTTAGACACAAATTCCTGAAGAAATACAAAGGGAAAGATTTTCTCCACACAGTATTTGTCAACTGCTATGAAATCCTATATTTCCACTAACTCAGGGAAACTTTAATGATCAGCTGGAGCAAGTACAAAAAAGAAGTGTTCAGAGAAGAAAACTACATACTAAAGAATCTATTGTTCTTCTTTCAGGGCATACAACCAAAATTTAAGCTAATATCATGCTGCATTTTAAAGATCCTAAGTAATACAAGCCTATTTTTACAATTTGCACGTTTTATGCATTCTTGGAAGAAACTTCATTCACACTGTACGTGCTCACAGCCTGTACTCTTGGAACTAATTGGCAAGTGTGAATTCGTAAGTCTGTCTGAAAGAACTGCATCCCTGTGTACATATCCAACTGTTTTGAATTTTTTTAAATTTACTTCTGTTTTTACTTTTCTAGGTATCTAATGTGAGAGGTAAGAACAACCTTCAGGGAAAAAGCCTTTCACTGAAGGAAACTCACATCATAAATATGAGACAACGAAGAGAAGGAAGCAAACTGAGTGATTTTAAAATATAACTTGTGGATTCTTTTTAGGACCTGCTGCCCAATAAGCCAATTAAGATTGCTGAGAATATAAGCGTTTTGGAAGGCACTGTCTCCCCAAATAAAAAAGATGAGAACCATAGCAACATTTGGTTGCTCTCATATTGTGGATACAGTAAATAGAGCAGGAGTCACAAAACTTTGAACTAGTGCTTGCTTTTAAACTTAATTGCCTATTTAATAAATACCATATATGTGAAAGCACACAAAGCTAATTCATATTTTAAAACAATGCGTTTGTTATAAACTAGGGGGAAAATTCAACATGGAGTTTCACCGTGTTGCCCAGGTTGGTGTTAAACTCCTGGACTCAAGTCATCTTCCTGCCTTGGCCCCTCAAAGTGTTGGGATTACACGTGTGAGCCATCATGCTCAGCCCATAGTCTCTATTATGTTGAAGAACTATCTAAAGACAAACAATGTAGCTTAGTTTGTTAGACTAGATATTTATTTCCTTAAACACGTCTTATTTGTAAAAAAGAAAAAAAAAAGACAAAAGGAAGAAAGGGAAGTGAAGGAAATAAAAGAAAGAAAAGTATATGAGAGGCCACCACTCTAATAGGGAGGGCCCAAGTGAACCTTAGTAGTTCCTAGCATAGAAAGATAGGTGCTCGGCCTGAGTTTCTCAAAATCGATATTCTTCAAAAGCTTCTCACTTCCCATTAATGAGCATATCACTTTTCTGTAAGATTCAAGTGTCGTTTATTTTCTTCCGGAAACAAAAGTACAGCCGTTTATGATCATTTAATAAATTCTTTTCATCTTTATCTTCTGCTCTCCAAGAAATTTTTTAAACTATATATCATGAATACTTGGAAAGTCTCAAATTTTTATAATAAAAATGCCAGGTGTTGACTATAGTGAACTAATTATTGCTAGTTAATATATACAATTTGACACGAAGGGATAGTGAAAAATACATATAAAAATCAATAATCACAGAACTCTAGGTAATCTAGCAATCATTTTATAATGAGAAAACTAAAGAAAAATTAAGTGATTTACCCAAAGCCACACCTTTAGACTTCAACATTAAAATTTAGCCCAAATCATAGAATAGAAAGTGGGGGAAAAAATCCTCTATATTTAGAAAGAGAGAAAGAAAGCAAATAATTTCAATGAACCAATCAGGTGTTTTAATAATATTCAAACTGATGTTAATTTTCTTGAAATAGCTGCAGGGAAACCACTTGGGCTGGAAATATTAAGGCATAACAATTTAAAAGGAAGAACCGCAAAATCACTTGTATCTATACCTATATGTATATTTCACAAATAGCAATTTTAAAGGTTACATTTCTCTAATTTTTGTGAGTGAATGACAGGTCACTTAATATAAATTTTATTTTATATCAGGTATTTTGTATGTCAATTTGATTTATTTGTATATACCTAGATCTAAAGCTGATGCACATTTCAGGAATTATTATTATTCCTTTATATATTTTAGATATATTAATCTATAACAAAATTTCTACTTGAGATATCAAATGCCACAGTTTGTGCTACGTGTCTGTGCTTTGAATAACTGGGATATACAAAGAAATGCAGAGAAAGAAGGACATATACTTCAAACAGTATTTATATGACATGGCTCATAATTCAGTGCACCATTAGAGGAAATAATCTACAAATATTTGGTAAATTTTAAGCCAGGAAAGCAGAACTCTGACAGCAAAGTGAAACTGTGTCTTCAAAAAGAGAGGTTTAAATGTACAGAGGATATTTCTTTCTCTCTGATGAGCATAACCAGTATAACTTGTATTCCCAAGTCAATTTCAATCATGACAGGTAGCATACTACAGTAAATATTATAATAAAGCTATATCATAATGATTCTCATCTATCTGCAGCCACCAAAAAAAGAAATCAAAGATATGAGATACTTAGACTCAAAAACCTAAGCAAATGGTTTCTCAAAGAACCACAGAGGCCATTTCCTTTTTGACAGTTGAAATACACATGAGTAAAATGAAGAATCAATTTAAAAAGCTGCATTCCGTAATATTTTTCAGATCCTTTGTCTATCTAAATTTGTGTGTTTCAATAAAGTCAAAAGGTAGTTTCTATGAAAAAATTAGACAATAGACTATGTTATCTCTGTGTTTCTGTGATGTCTAAAGCTGTAGAACTTGGACACTATTAATGAAATTCAGACAGAGTAGGCTGTTTTTATCAGTGTTTAAAAATCGAATTCTTCTTAGGTTTACTAAACCAGCAACTTTTTTAGAATGAAAGTTTTGTAACTTGCTGTACCATTCCATTAAGAATTTTATTAGAGATCAATGAAAAGTTTAAAGATAAATAGATATATCTACATAAACATACATAAATTCCCCCCAAAATACTGAAAAACAACACTACTTCCAACATTAGGGGAAAACGTACTTTTATGGCAAAATACTTTTTTATAAAATGGTAGGTGACATAATTCTTCAATCAAATGCTGAGATTAGGAAGAAAAATATAATTTCCTGTATTTAGCCTTGAGCACTTTGATGTGAAGCAAGAAAGAAAAATCAATGGAAAAATTAGTATACATGTCATTATGCCAATAGGAAGGTACTCAAATAAAATTTGTACTGTAGAAACTAGTATTTTAATCTATATGTAGTTAGTTCAGCTTATACACATAGATATCTGAAAAGGTTCCTTTCACAATGCTTCTGTTGACACAGATTCTTTACTGACTCTCCGACTCTTTCATACCATATTTCATGCAGACATATTTCCTATCTTTTTCTCAAATGACTTGATATTTTTCCTGGTTATTTTAATACTTGTCTGGAAAGCTACTTAGCATTGCTTGGTTTTTGCCTCCAAATTAGCCTATCAGGACTAAAGGAAAGAGAAGCTTATTAGATTATATAATAGGATTAATAAAGACCAATTGCCTTATTTTGCACTCACTTATTAGTTTAACTAGATCAAGAACACCTTTGCTGCCAGTAATTAAATTTATGTATTAGTGAATTTTCATTTCTAAATCTCAACCATTTCAAAAATAGTCCTTTTCAATCATTGACCACTTGCATGTTTTTCTAAAAGGAAATCAAATAAAACAACTCTCATTTAGCACGTATGAACATTTTGGCATAAAGAAGTCAAACAATTTAACCAAGGATACAGAAAAATGGAAGCACAGGAAATTATATCCAGTTATTCTCATGTCTAGTCATAATAAAAACTTGCAAAGTGATTTAGGATATGTCTATGCACACAAAATAATAATATTGAGTTTTACTACATGAACTGTTACTGTTACTTTTATCCCATTAAGTCCTGGATCAAATCTAAACTTCTTTAACTCTCTGTGTAATTCCATACAAGGTGATCGTATTCATTGTCTCAGCTTTCTCAGCTGGAAAGCTGAAAGACAGTCATTTTCAAAGTTTCCCTCAAGCTCTCAAATTCTGTTAACTAGTGACTGGTTTGCATTCAGAAACTGGCCAAGTGACCACAATGGCCTTACTCCAGTCACTTTTGGCAACAGCATGTTAGCACAACATTGGCAGAATTCAGGCATGCTGCTGAATCCAAACAGCATTAAAACAATGGTAACAAGAAAAAATCAAACAGTCAATTTGAGTTAATACACAAAACTATAACCCTATCAGAAGAAAAGAATAGCACATGTGTGCCCATGCAGCTGAGAGGGAACTTTGGTCATCATCAAGTCCTACTGAAAGAAAAACATGTAAAGCACTTAAAAAAAATTCAAAACTAAACACTAAGTTAACTCACTGTTAATGTAAAACATCTTTCAGAAAATAATTCTAGTTTTATATTTTAAAATAAAAATTTAATAACAATTTTTTTAATTTGTAAAATTTAAGGAGTACAAGTGCAGTTTTGTTACATGGGTATATTGCTAATGGTGAAGTCTGGGCTTTTAATGTGACCATCACCAAAATCATGCACATTGTACTCATTAAGTAATTTCTCAGCTCTTGCCCCCTCCCAACCTCCTACCATTTGAGTTTCCAATAACTATTATTTTATGCTCTATGTCCATGTGTGCACATTATTTAGCTTCCACTAATAAGTGAGAACATGTGGTACTGTTTCTGAGCTGTTTCAGTTAAGATAATAGCCTCTAGTTCCATCCATGTTGCTGCGAAAGACATGATTTGATTATTTTTAAAGCTGAATAGTATTCCATTGTATCTCTACGCCACATTTGCTTTATCCAGTCATCTGTTGATGGGCATTTAGGTTGATTCCATCTTTGCTATTGTGAATAGTGCTGCGATAAACATACCAAATGCAGGTGACTTTTTGATATAATGATTTCCTTTGCGTATATAACCACTGGGAGGATTGCTAGATTAAATGGTAGTTCTATTTTTAGTTATTTGAGAAATCTCCATACTGTTTTTCATAGAGGCTGTGCTAATTTACATTTCCCACCAACAATGTAAAAGCGTTCCCTTTTCTTTGCAGCCTCACCGACCTCTGTCATTTTTTGTCTTTTTAATAATAGCCAATCTGACTGGTATATGATGATTTTTCCACAAACTATCACAATAGTAGAAAATCAGTGTTTCCAATTATTTTAAATGCAGTTACATTCTAATATGTAGTCACAGTAGATGAACAGTGTAAGATTAATATTTTATCCCAAATTACCAAAAATATCAAAAATCTTTATTTTGGCTATGAAGACTTGATCACTATAATCCAAATGATCAGACAATTTTTATTTGTTTCATAATATTATTTTTTGTTAGTAATATAATACAGAAATAATTTTTAAAGTTATAAATTTAATCACAGTTCCACTATCAATAATAGGCCACACAACATAAATAAGTCTTTCTCCTTTATTTCTCCCAGTTTCCACCCTCAACCTTCACACTCACACAAATTTAATAAGTCATCATTTAACAAAATAAGAAGATAATTTCACAGATAAAAATGATTTCAAATCTATTTTACTAAGTAATATGTGTTAATATTAAATTCTATTTTGACTTGACAGATGAGAAACAAAAATACTCTGAGCCTACATTTTAAAATATATTTGTAGTAGTAGTTTTTATTAAAATGATTTCTCAGTTTCAAGTGATAAATAATAATATTTCTGGATCCCTCTATGTTGTAAATATGGTTCAGATTATTTCCTCTAGGAAAATGGTGGCATTCAGAATTTGGAGGAAGTACAGCTCTCAACAGGGATGATAATGACAAACTAAAAATAAGTCTATAATGGAATTATGACTCATCACACTCAAAAGGTGATATATAGAACTATTTGAAATCTTCAAATGACATACAAAAACAAAGCAAAAAACCATCTTGGCTTTTTTGTGGTGCTCTACAGCACGGACTTAGTACAGAAAAAGCCAAAATTAAAAAAATATATCTAGAGTTGAGATATATCAGACCTGTTTCAAACCTTATGTCTTGTGATTTTGACTCACCACAATGAAACACAATTATACATTCATTTTTAAAAATCCTTTTCGTAGGAAATTTGCATTTTCGTGGATCAAGTCTGTTCTGTGTGGTGTTATTTTTTAAAAGCAAGTTTCTGAAGTAAGGTAGCATAGCTTTTAATTCATACTTTATTTACTACTTGCACGATCACAGGCAAATCACTGAACCTCCGGAAGCATCAGTTTTCTCAGTTGTAACAGGGGATTATAATACATCCACAGGATTGTTCAGACCATTAGTGGGATAATTTCTTTAAACCACATGCAGTGAACAAATAGTGGTTATATCTAAATTTTTATTTAAATATATTACTCTGAATATCTTCAATTATTTCAAGTTATACACAAATGAAAATCAGGTTATGTGAGTTGTTAATCTTTTCTTGACAATTCTGTAAGCAAAGTAAAGATGTTATTGATATCTCTCTAGCCAGATTTTCAATATTGTAAAGACGCAGGCTGTGGCATGACTGATAATTCAAATAGAATAAAATACAAGCAACTGTGACTGCTCAGAAAGTTTATCTAATGTGGTGGAAGGATCCCTGAGGTGGAGGTCCAGATTAGCTCTGTCTTTACACTGAATGGGCAATATCTGTTGAATTAGCACTTAAAATCTTTGAGCTTTGGCTTTCCAGATAAAACAATGGGAATGTGAATTCCATAACTGCTAAGGTAATCTGGTGTAACTTTGAAATTGGATGGTTTGTAAGATAGCAGTAAAAGTATTATTTGTTGCAGACTTTCCATGAACCAACAGCATGCACTTTATGTATATTTCCTAATTTAATTTCATTAATTTAAAGCTATTACTGAATACCTACTAAATGCTAGCCTTTTACTCTTTAGAATGATGAGGTTCAGCAGTGAAAAAGCAAACAAAATTCTTGCCTTCGTAATTCATAAATTGTAGTAGCCAAGACAGATACAACTTAAATAAAATGTAAGGAACGTTATTTGGTGATCAGTACTACATAGAAAAAAAAAGGTATATGGTAAAAGAAAAGGTTTCCGGAGGTTGAGGCGTTGCAATTTTAAATAGATTGGGTCAGGGAATACTTTCCTGAAAAGAAGATATTGGAGCAAAGCCTTGATGTAGACGAGGGAAACAGCCATATGGCTATGTAGGCGAAAAGCCTTCCAAGTGTCGGAAGCAATAACGCAAAGATCCTGAGAGGGAGGGATCCTGAGATGGAGCTCACAGAATCATGCAGACCAAGGCGAAAGTCACGGCAAATAAGGTCAACAGTTACAGGAGATCAGATCGTGTAGGGCTTTTGATCTCTGTGTTTACACTAAGTAAGGTAGGAAGTCATCATGTTTACAATTATCAGAGGATTTTAAAAAATGAAATAATGTAATCTTACATAAATACATATAGGTGTGTATATATGTATGCGTTTGTGTCAGATTACATGTATATGTTATACATACACACACACATATATATTATATATACATACATACAGGCTCACTCTGGCTGTTGTGTTGAACATACACTAAAGAGAGACAAAATTTGAAGCAGGAAGGCCAGTTAGGATGCTTTCAGTTTAACTCAGGAGAAAGACAGTGGATTTCAGGACTCAAATGTAGGGTATAAGAGAGAAATGAGCAGGAGAGCTACATTTGTGGGTCCTAGTGAAGAAAGAAAAATGATGTAGGATCCCTTGTTCAAATTTCAAAACAAATTTAGGAATTTCAGTAGAGTGACAGTGGGGCAATAAACCAAGCACAGAACGTTTCTGAGTGTGAAGCCTGGAAAAGAATTCGACGATGACTGTAAGTTCTTTACCTGAATGGAGTGACGGAGCTGCTACTAACTCATACAAGAAAAAGGGTAGGAGTGGAAGGTTTGAGGCTCACGAAGAGGTCAGGAATTGTAAATATCAACATTTAGGAGATGTCTTGTAGGCTTCATGTATCTTTACCTTTAACAACACACAAGTCATCACTGACCTCAACAGAAAAGTTTTGGTGGACAGAGTGACGGGAGGCAGGGCGTGGGGGAGAATCTAGTAATGTTGAGGAATAATGGAATGAGAGATTAGCCTCAGCAGATACCCAGCCATCTCAAGAAAGTAGCCGAGAAAGAAAGGAAGGAATGGAGACTGGCACTAAGGAGAAAATAGAACAAAGAAGATATGTTTAAGAGGGAGAAATAATTGCATCCTCCTAACAATTCTTTGAAGTTGGCATTATTTTTCTTGTTTTATGAAGTATAAGTAACTTGCCCTATATCACAAAACTAGTAAGTTGCAATAGTATGTAACCATAAATTATTTTGTTTAAAGTACCCACTTTGAGTCACTACATTAGATTAATTATTTAGTCTTAGCATCTTAGGGTTTGAGGAAAGAGCTTTTACATTAATAATGCATTAAGAACTCAGCTTAAATTTCACCTCCCTCAAAGAAAAGTAAGCCCCCTCAAGATCTCCACCATATCACATGGTATGCTTCTTTAATAGTGCTCAAAAAAGTAGTTATTACATTTATGTATTTATTTTTTATTTACTTAGTTTCCCGAGTGTAAGAGTTCAGGCATCTGTTTTGACTCGTTCACCATTTTTTCCACAGTACCCAGCACAGTGCCCATTGTAGTGTATGTTTAATGTATGCTTAATAGATATCTGTTGAATGAATGACTACCATTCTTTCATTTCTTCTTTTCACATTCATGCCAATGTGGAAAACATAAATATGTATCTGTACGTGCCTTCTTGAATATTGTTACATCTTGCAAACAACAAAACTACAAATATTCATCAGTTCTCTTTTCAAATCTGATTCCACTTACATTTCAACCCTAATACTAACTATAATTGTAATTTACATTATAGTGATATTGTTTTTATATAAACTGTATTCTTTACTCAGTTTCCCATAGAAATTACCAAGACATAAAGTAATAAATTCAAGGCAGGTAAAATCTGTAAGTATGTTAAAAATTCTGTGTGTTCAAAATTGTTTGTAGAGATCCTTCAGTAACAGCACAGCTACAAGAGGCGATGTGGGTGCCACTGACAGATCAAAGGCCTAAGACTAAGAGAAAAGTGGGCACCAACTTGCCTTATTGGCTATTCTTCTTTCTGGGAACTGTTGATACAAATCTCTTTTTAAATTACAGCTCCGTCTATCTGACTAATTTGGCAAGAACAACAAGGCTTTTGCATCAATTGAATTAAACGAGAAAAAAAAAGAAAAATGTACATAAAAGGTAAAGAATGAGAAAGAGGAGAGGCACTTTAAAATTTCTCAGATATAAATACTACTAGAGACTGACAGCACAGTGATGTTTTTTAGAAATAGAGCTGTAAAAATAAAATCAAAAGAAATCAGACATTTGATAAAGCAGGAGAAAGAGACAATAAAAAGAAAATATGGGGATAAGTTGTTCAAATGATGGCTATGAATAATTTTTATCCTTAGTTTCATAATGTATGATATGATATTAAGCATTTGGAATTATACATTATTCAATATCACATGACCAGACTGCATACACTAACGTATGTTTATATTAGAGGAAACATCAGGAAAAAAACTACATGTCACGCCTGCATTGCCCACTTTGTTTAGTGTAAGCTAGTCTATCAATACCCCTTACTTTGAAAATATCTTGTTTCTCATGACATGTTGTTTTGAATTACACACACACCACAACACTGCACTGCAGTTGCTACTGCATAGTCGGATTTTTCCCTTTGAGAGTTTCTAAATAATTGTACGGTGCAACAGAACGTGTTTGTTCTGAAAGTATCTAAAAATTATCTGTACGTTTACTTTATTCTTTCTACTAATCTAGGTGAGACAAGCCTGGTTTTCAATAGCTGTTATACCCTAATTGTGTATTTGTTCTTTTTAAATAGCATGCCATCAAACTAGATCATGAGGATTAGAGTGAATGAGATTTCATTGTATTTGATATGGTCTGCTTTAAACAGCTTGTGCATGTTTATGGAAATCATTTTACTGTCTAGATAGGATATATTAAATATGTAGCCTCTGAAGAACTCTATGATGTCACTGGAGAGAAGAAACGCGAAGCTAAAAACACAAAAGGTCTATCTGGATACATATCTTGCTACTATCATGGGCTATAATGTCCTCATATACATATATATATGAAATATATATAGAGGTGTTTATTTTTGAGATACATGAATATTAGTCTCTTTGAAAAGGCACATTATCAACCCAGCTGCATGTTTGGAATTATAACCAAAGGCAGAGTTCACATAATACCCAAATAAGCAGTTCTAGGAAAACAGCTGTTCAAGTGGGTTGGTGAACAGTGGTAGCCATTTCAGTCAATCCGTCAAGTTAAGAATTCTGTGAAGACGTAGTTGCAGGCTCATGGACACCTCAACATTCTACTCACAACACAACAATTGCTTTCTTTGGAAATAAAAGGTATCTATAGATTCAAATAAGGCTATTTCACAGAAGGCATGTCTTCGAGCTATGAGATATTATGATTCATTTCTTCAACTCTGAAATATTTGCAAATATATCAAACCCAGTAGTGAATATCTTCACTCCTGAAACTTGATGTTAAGCAACATTAAGGATACGTAGTGTTGTTCATATGATGTACAGTCGTTTCTAACTGGCTCACAAAAGTCTAATTTAATTATCACAGTACAATTAGCCATTACCTTCATTAGGAGCTGCTCATTTTGAAATTTTCTATGGGCCTATTAAGTATTTAGAAAGAAAAAAATGTGTCTATTTTATACTGATTGAAATTAATCACTAATAATAAATTCATATTTTTTATAGGGAGTCTATTTAAAATGGACTATCATGTCTTCATTTATAATCATATAGTCTTCAAAGTACAGGGGTGTGTATGTCATATTTAGGGGTACAGAAGAATGAGGGAACTGGCATTAGTATTTAGAAAATGAAACACAATTTTTTGCATAGCTTTATTTAATATTAGTAATTTTTTATTTGCAATTACAAATAATACAAAAGGAGATTTTATGTTTCTCAAGAAAAAAGAACATAATAAAAAAAGTTTAAAAATAGTATTCTGTAAATTATACTGCTATAGTTTGGATATGGTTGGTTTGACCCCTCCAAATCTCATGGTGGAATTTAATCCCCGGTGTGGTGGTATTGGTCAGTGAGATCTAGTGGGAGGTGTTTGGATCATGAGGGCAGATTCCCTCATGAATGGCTTAGTGTCTACCTGGAGGTAATGAGTGAGTTCTTGCTCTGTGTGACTGTGAAATCTGGTTGTTACAATGAAAAGAACCAGGCATCACCTCCAACTTGCTCTTCCTTCCTCTCTCACCATGTGATCACTGCACATGCTGGCTCCCCTTCCTCTTTCACCATGAGTGGAAACAGCCTGAAGCCCTCACCAGATGCAATTGCTGGCACCATATTTCTTGCACAGCTTGCAGAACAATGAGCCAAATAAACCTCTTTACTTTCTGAATTACAGAGCCTAGGGGATTCCTGTATAGCAACACAAACAGACTAAGACACACACCTTAAAAATTTTATAACAGAAAGCATGATTTCTGTGGCTAACTTACATTTACATAAGCATACATACATTATATAATCATGAGTTGTATCCACACAGGTGTTTTCCCTAGTAATGCCAGTCCTACCCTGAATTTTCAACAAATTCAGACTTACATAGTCTCAAAAAATAATAATAGAATTTATCAAATATGTATGCTCTAAAGATAGATATATGAGTAAGAAATTGCTTTTGATCTTAGACTCATATTAGAATTAGAAGAAGAAAGGAAAAATATCATTGCAGTGCTGTTGGCTGGCTACTCGGAGAGGCCTTCCAGAGACAATCTTGATAGTCATAATTTAGGGGTCCTCAGTTTCACAGGTAATCATTTAATTTTATCAGCACAACCAGAGATCACAGCAGGATATACTCAGTTGGAATGATTCTGGCTAGCTAAACTCTCAAGACATCAATGCATAAACCAACTTATAAATAGAATTCCTACTTGTCCATTTATAATGAAAAATAGGAGTGCCAAACAAACCAAACATCCTTTATCACTGTGGTCCTTCCCAGTCAGTAAACCAAAATGAAAAATAAAAAAATAGCCAAAATATTAATTTTTACTCATAATTTCAGGATCCAGGGTAATTGTATAGAAGACATCAATAACGAGTGCCATCTAGTTATCCTACTCTGGAGAATCTATCTCAATCACAGAGATGTAATTTCCAGATGGGTCTCTGATACTGGTGGCACTGTCACTTGTTAGCGCCAAAGCCAAACCAACAATTCATTTCAAAATTGTCTTATAAAAATTCTTACTGACCTTTTAGGGTTTGTGAATGTAGCCTTTTATGAGAAAGAGTAACAAGAGGATCAGCAAAGAGTTTGCTGCCATTTCTTAATGCAATAGCATGGCAAATGTCAATTAAGGTCCTCTTTTCTCATAAACCTGGACTCGGTCTTCAACTCATTCTCAGACCAGGCAACCACTATGCGTTGATTATAATTGACACTTTAAATGAAATTTGTTTATTTCAGAGATAGAATTAAGTTTCAGTCATGTTATATATTCAAACACTCAAGATCCAATGTCATAAAATTCATCCTGCTTTGTTATGCTGTTTCTGTGATTTTAGACCCAACATTTAGAGAATATTGATTCAGGTTGGTTGCTTGTGTTGATGATTCGTCCCACCCTCTATATTTAATTTCCTATAATTTCATTCTCAGTGAAGGCCTTATCTTCACATTTTAACGGCAGCTTGTTGTTGCTTTCTATATAAGAAACTGCATTCAGTTTCATCTGCTATCTTATAATGTGGCAACTTAGATTTCCCTCCACATTCATCTTACTCTGAACAGTCCTTTAAAGGAACACTGCAGTTAATAACATGCAAAGAAACAGTTGAATTTCACATAATAGTGTTGGTTGGGAAACTGTTTCTTAAGAAAATGCAAGTGAAATTAATAACATTTGCCATAACAAAATCCAAGGATTCTGGACTTCCTGATGCAATGGTATGTGGCCAAATAAGCTGATTTTACACATGTCAGAGAGTGAAGGGACTAAACCTGGATTACTCTTTCCAACACTGACGACGATAAAGTGTAAAATGGAAACTATTTAAAGTGTAAGAAATATCTGCTCTTTGGTACGTAATTTCTTAATTTGGAGTAAATTCTAAGTCCAGGTTTTGTTCTTTAATGCAAAAATAAAACAAATACACTCAGTTGTTCAAGAAAATCTGAAAATAGGAATTTACTTCAATGCAAATAATATTTTCTTTGATAATACATATTTGACTAAGACAAATCCATTTTAAAGTCTAAAAATGATCTCTGTAAGTTTTTATGTTCCTTGGAAGAAAAGTGTATGTGCTTTCCTTTCGCTAGAAGTAATTGAAATATTTTTGTGCACTTATCTGTTATTTTGGCGGCAGCTATTTGCAAAAGACAGAGGGCTGAAGTGGAGAAAACAGCAGCATGGTGTTGTGGGAGAGGGTGCGACTGGAACCTGAACCTGGCTTCTTTCTTCATCTTTTATTTCAAGATGGACTCTCGCTCTGTGGCCTAGTTTGGAGTGCAGCGGTCTGATTTTAGCTCACTGAAACCTCTGGCCTCCCGGGTTCAAGCAATTCTCCTGCCTCAGCCTCCCAAGTAGTTGGGATTACAGGCCAACACCACCAGGCCCGGCTAATTTTTGTATTTTTAGTAGAGACAGGTGCACCATATTGGCCAGGCTGGTCTGAAACTCCTGACCTCAAGGGATCCGCCTGCCTCATCCTCCCAAAGCGTTGGGATTACAGGTGTGAGCCACTGCGCCTGGCCTGGCTTATTTCCATTCATAAGCTAGGCCTGTGAGTTCCTACATTGGGATTTTATTTATTTAAACTTGCTAACAGTTACTGAAAATTTGTGTCCAGCACAAAATGTTTACATATATACAATATATATGTTATATATATAAATATATGTGTGTATATATATTTATATAACATATATAAATATGTGTGTATAAATGTGTGTATATATATCTTCTTCAATTTCTATATGAAATGAACAATAATTATTCCCACTCTACAGATGAGAAAACAGAGGTTCATAGCTAGTGAATGGTGGAACTGACATTCAAACCTTAGTATCTCTTATTTCACAACCCACGTTCTTATATTCTTTACTACCTTTCACTTAAAAACCTAGAACTAGAAAAATATACTCCTTTCAGAATATTGTTTTCTTATATCTGTGGGAGCAGTAGATTTCTCTGATAGGAGTAGAAAATGCACCTATATGTTTTACTAAGAAGAATTCCAGCACAGCACAGAAATAATGCGTAGTCTTGTGAAGATGTTGACCGGGAAAAACGGAGAAATGTTTTTCAGGTAGGCCTACAGTCTGGAGAATGGGTGCTCAATTGAGGGTATTCTTAGAGGAGATAAATTGTCCTAGATTTAGACAGATAAGCCACTTACAAAAGTAGCAGCAAATTCTTCTCTATGTTGTACTTCTACTAAACAAAGAAAGCTTCCTGAAACACTTAAAGGCTAGGTTCCGGGTGGGGGAAAGAAGAGGAGAGGAACTCATTTCGTACTTGAGATAAATTAGGGACAACCATACCTTCTGAAGTCACAGTAGTAGGAGCAAGGAAAGGCAGCTTTGCCTGGCAGAATGCCACCTCGGGGGAGTCAGCCGCAGAGTGGGCGAAGCAGGCAGCACTACCCTGAGGCCTGCGGCAGATCGCAAGGGATTCACACTTGAACCTGGAAGCCTCACCTTGAATAACCAGACGCTCGAGGCACTCAATAATCAATGAAACAGCTGAGGTTACTTTGAGGGCTAATTTCCACTTATCCTCTGGTACAGGCTCAAGCTATTAAAAGGAATGGTGATTTTTTTTTTTTTTTTTTTTTTTTTTTTCTCTGGAACGATTATCGAATTCCGGGCATTGCATTACATCAGGAAGGCAATGTTAACTAAGTTCTAAGTAGTAATGAGACGCTGTGAGTCTATTATGAACTGAATACTCCCACTGCTCAAAGGAGGACAGAAAGTAGTATGAAAAGCCTAACTTTGAACCAAATATAAATATATGTCTGTGTGCTTTGTATCATGTCACTACATTTCACTTATCAGTCTCATGTATAGGCAGCCATTCCATTTTTCCATTCATTTTGTCATTTTTCTCGTAATGGTTTTCACGATGGCTTCTTTTTAGCTTTATTTTCAGTTGATATAGCATAATTAACTGCCACAGAGGAAAAATATTTTCTCTAACAAAAAGGAAGACCCAAAGGAACAAAGATGCCATTTTCATTAATTATCTAAATAAAATGACATAAAGACACAAAGGAAAGTTATTTATCTCCTTAAAAAGTTTTCGTTTAGTTAATTATAATTTCATATTGCTCTTTTAATTGATTTCTTAAAGCTTTCCCTAGTGCTCTAGGTGTTTTTTTTCTTCTGAATTCAAACATTCACAATTGTGTGAGCTCTATCATTTTAAAATGCATTAAAAAAGAAAACAGTTAAGGTAATATTAATTAAGATTAGTTAATTAATTAGTTCAGAATAAAATAGCCGTATGTCCCTGAAAACCAACAAAGCTATTCACTGTTCAATTCCACAACGGAATCTACTGCTTTACGGCTCATTGATTTAGCCTGACTCTCGGAAAAGAGTGTAGACCTCTGCGCATCTAGAAATCACTGAACTGTCCTTCTTGCCCCTCTGAGTGCAAACAGCTGATCACTGTTTACCACAATCACTCTCAACTACTCAGTTGTTTCCCTCATTTTCTTTACAATTTCCTTCTGCCTTCTTTATCCTTGGCATTTATCAAAAACATTTCTTTTGAGGGTGAAGAGATTTATTTATTTCCTAAAGAGGAAAGAATCTTTAGTTTTGGCATGTGCGTAAGTCAAATATTTTTCACAATGCCACATTGTCAGCACAAATGTTTTGCCTCTCATCCTGTTGTTAAAGACTGGCCAGGGTGGGGCCTATTGACATTCCTTTGTATTAAAACCTCCCTTCCATAATTCACAAACAAACAGTTTTGATGTAACATTTTCCCAGGCAAACCAGAGCCAATTATGAAAATAGTTGATTCTTCCCTTAAACACTAGTTTGCTGTCCCAGAATGATTATTATTAAAGAATGTGAGCTTTTCAAATTTTTTACAAGATGTATGATGGCTAATAACAATAGGCTGTAAACAGAGTTTGGTATTTGGGTAGGTTCTAAATAAACAGAAATATAACAGATCTCTGTTGTCATTTTCTTGGTTTTTGTTTGTTTGTTTCGATCTTGGTATACTGGTCCCTTGGCTCCATGAGAGAAGACATTCATTAATATCTGTGGATAGAATATTAATATTTATTAACCTATATAAAAATATTTTGTTTGTTTCTTTTTTCGTATGTAAATGATGATGAATTACATGCAAAAAAATACTTTCCCAAGAGCTGGTGAAATAGTATAACATTTTTATTACATTATCATAAAATTGCAACTTACTATGCGACTACAGACAGGGGTGTCTCTGTGTGCGTATGAGAGTGTGTGTGTGTGTGTGTGTGTGTGTGTTTATGACATACATAAAATCAATGAATTTGTAATCATTATTTAATAACAACTTCTAAAAAATCTTATAGGAGAGACATAGAAATGAAAGTAGAAATGTCTGGGCATATTTGATGTTAATATTCAACCGAATGTTTTGTGAATGAAAATGAAAAATAAATGTTTACATTTTTTTCTCACATTTCTCTCCTTAGGGAATATACAACCTCTGCCAGAAGAGTTCAAAACCAATAAAAAAAGGAAGCAAACCCTATTTAATAGTTATTTTTAGCTAGGACTTGGCAAAACCAGATGCCAGGAGTAGTTCTACAGTTCTGAATACTAAATGTTCAACAGATGGCTCTCCTTCGATTTTATCCAATCTGGAAATGCCCCAACAGGAAACAAAGATGGTCTTCAGCCTGTCCCCTTTATAATAAAATATACTTCCCACACATACTATAAATAGGAAGGTAAGAATTACAATCTGGTTCTATAAAATAATGAAAGTTAAAGGACTGCACCAATATTCTTTATGCAAATAAATATCTCCCCAAACGAGTTTTCATATCTATTTGCAAGTGAAGTATCAAGAGAATAAAAGATGAAAAAAAAAAACAAACTCAAAGATGTTTTTAAATTGCTACTTTTAGCAATTTCTGGGTGACAACTCTCAACTATCTAGCGCCTGTACAATTTGAAAATTTATATCCATACCCCCACCCCTACTTCCAACTCTCAAAAAAACCTACTTGGTTAAACAATAAAACCACAAAAATCTGACAATTTCCACACCATGAGGATTTCTCCACTGTAAGACTGAAGATGAATCACAATGAAGCTTAAAGAATGGTCATAAATTAGGTAACCCAAATACTAGACATTTCATATTCATAGAAGTGTAGCATGTGTTTACTGTTTTCATTATAAACACAAATACATTTGGGGATAGTATCTAAGTGAGTTGAGTCAAAAGTCGCTCTTTTCAAATAGTCGACTTTTTTAGCTAAAAAAGTTGATCTCATAGAAGTAAAAAGTAGCACAGAGGATACTAACAGTTGGGAAGGGAAGAAGGAAGGGGGGAATGGGGAGAGATTTCTTCAAGGATGCAAAATTATAGCTAGATAGGGGGAATGCATTCTAGCGATCTGCTCCACTGTAAAATGACTATAGTTAACAACAATATATTATATATTTTCTAATAGCTAGAAGGATGATATCGAATGTTCCCAATACAAAGAAATAATGAATGTATAAGATGACGGATATGCTAATAATCCTGATCTTATCACTATTATATGTATTGAAACCATTATGTGCCCCATAAATATGTACAATGATTATGTCAATTTGAAAACTAAAAATTAAAAATTTAAAAACAAAACAAATAGTCAAGCTAACATCAATTAAAGGACAGCTATTAAGTAACATAGCAAACATCCAGTAAGTGGTAACTATTATTCTTGTTTTATTGTTGTAATCTGCTAGGCATCATATAATCTTGTGTCTGACAAAAAACACACAGGCAAATTTTATATTTTAGCACTTTAAAATGTTAGCCACTGTGGGACAGAAAAAGCAAAACTGAAGCAGAGGCTAGAGGTTATCCTAATTGCACTTTTAAAAATCCTTTTCTTTCTGACCTTGCACAAATCCCAAACTTTCTGTTCCAGTTCTTTCATGCATAAAACAATAGTCCTTCCTACTCAGAGAGTTGTTCTTAGTATTGCATAACATGTTTATGAAAATACTTTACCTATTAGGTATTAATATTCCCTCCAACTGGAGTAAATATTCTTAATCATAGTTTTCTTATGGCACACGTCCTATTTTTGTTAATTCACTCAAGAAACATTTATTTAGCATTTATTGTGCCTGCCACCGTTCTAAGTACTGGGAATACAATAATAGACAAAATTGATAGGATTTCTGCCCTTGCAAAGCATATAATCCATGAACAATATAATCCATGGCAGATAAAGGTAGAAAAGCAAGCAATTACAAAGCAGTCAGATTTTAGATGGTGAAGTATACAGAGTGGGAACAGTTCAGTGTGTCTTTTTAAGAAAGGCTGAGAAAAACTTGGTACCTATCTGAAAATGGAAAGACGAGACTAATGGAAGGAAAACTGGGAGGGGGGAGTGTACCACAAACACAACCACTGTGTTTAAGGAAGTGAAACTCTTGCATGGCTGGTTCTAAAGTATATAAAACAAGGATTGAGAAATGATCAGACATAAGTATGGGACCAACTAAACAGACGTCTGCAGCCACATGAAAAAGCCTGAACTTTGTTTTATGAACAATGAATTTTAAGCAGGCAAGCGGCATGGCCAGATTTTCATTTTTAAAAGTCATTCTAAAAGCAATCACACGTAATGGTTTCAACAGGGAAGAATGTGTTAAGAATGGACTAAGAATGGGCACCTTGAAGAGACTGAGGAAATAATGCCAGTATTTGAGAGTGGTATGTACTTGAGAAAAAGGTAGAAAACATGGCAATGAGAATGGAAAAAGGTGATAAATGTAACACGTTTTGAAGGTAGAATTTTAAAAACGTGGCATTTTATTTGCTTGTGAGTAATAACGGGCATAAAGGAATGGAAAGGATTGGTAACTAGTCTCATAGACAAGGTGACTCTAAGGTATCTGTCTCAAACTTCCAGGTGGTTGCTACTGTCATTCACTGTGCTACAGAAGACTAGAGGAAACATGCGTTTTGGAAAATTGTTTGTTCAGATTTCAACATGTTAAGTTTGAAATGTTTGGAGCACTGCAACATGAAACACAGGATAGATATGGAATGGAGATAAAGATTTGGGAATCATCAGCATACAGTGGAAACTAGTCATGGGAATTTTGATAATCCAATGAAAGTGTAGGAGGCAGCAGAAGAAAGTGTGAAGGACATCATTACGATGTCCAATACGTAAACATGGACAAATTCCACAAAAATGACTGACATGAAATGACCTGACATATTGGTATATAATGGGAAAAGTGCAATGTTATAAAAGCCAAAATATAAGGAAATGTTCAATAACATCAAATGCTAGGAAAAGGTCAAGTAAAATCAGAATTGAGAAAGGTCCTAGGAAGAAGACAAGAGTGAAGTTTTAGGTGGAGAAGGCCGACTGAATTCAGAGATAGAAAATAAAGTTAGGAGTATAAACTTTCTCATAAGAAGCCTGTCTATAAAGAGAAAAGTTTAGCTGCAGTAGCTGGAGGAATATTTAGAATTGAAGAAAATTAATGTATTGTGCTCTCTCTCTCTCTCTGTGTGTGTGTGTGTGTGTGTGCTTAAAATAGGAAAATCCTTAACTTTTTTTTTTTTTTTTTAAAGATACAGTCTCACTCTGTAGCACAGGCTGGAGTGCACTGGTGTAATCTCACTGCAACCCCTGCCTCCCAGGTTCAAGCGATTCTCGTGCCTCAGGCTCCAGAGTAGCTGGGATTACAGGCGTGTGACACCACGCCCAGCTAATTTTTGTATTTTTAGTAGAGATGGGATTTCGCCATGTTGGCCAGGCTGGTCTGGAACTCCAGAGTTCAGGTGATCTGCCCACCTCAGTCTCCCAAAATGATGGGAGTATAGGCATGAGCTACCGCATCAGGCCCCTTAACATATTTAAATGCTTATTGTAAATTCATGAGAATTAGAAATTAAATATAATTGCTTGAGAGAGGAATAGTTTCTTGAGGAGGCAAAAAGGGATGAAATCCTTTGCACATTGGAGGGATGTGACTTAGAAAGGAACAGAACACCTCCTTAACTGTAGCAGAAAGAGCCAGAAACAGAGATGGAGACAGAGAGACAAAGGCAGAATAGAAAAAAATAAGCGCAGAAGCAAAAATCTTTGTAGAAATGGTGGCAAGAACTTAAGAAAATTTTATTTTGGCGGCTTCTGTTAATCTAAAAGTCACTGCTGAATTTTTGAGTGGAAGAGGGAGCTAGTTTGCAAGTGGAGAAAAGTTGAATTTTAAAACATCTTCCAAGAAGAAATGGAGAGAGAATTACTGAGAAACGTGAAATATTTCCTATGTACTGAGAATCCAGTGGAGATTGAAAGGATAGAGAAAATAAACTTATAGTGAAATCAATCTTTTTGTTTATTTGGCCTTCTTTGGCAGCGTACAGAATTTGTGGTGTAGGAGTAAAGAAAATAAACAGTTGAATTGATACCAATATTGACAAGCAACTGTAACAGAGAGACAAAAGGGAACTGAATTGAAAGTATTCCCTAGAGCCTACTTGAAGTGATGAACGAAGAAATATAACGTGATAGGGAGACAAGTGCTAACAGAAAAGGGCTGTCAGAGGCCTGCCCTAGACATGAGTCCAAATGCCTCCTTTCCATTTCTTAAACGTTTAACATGGGCTGACTCATTTAAAGAGATCAAATGGCTTTAACCTCTTCAGGTAACACTTACGTGCTTATCATATAATAAAATACTCAACAAATGATAACCATCATTATTGCTATTGACAAAGTCAAATTTTTATAGTTAAGATAAAATATTTAATAGAAACCACATAATAGATATCTTCAAATGCAAATTAGTTAGTTTGAAATAAGCTTCCCTATTTACAAAATTATATGTGACTTTTCAAAGCAACTATACTATCTCCTTAAAATAATAAACTTTCCTTTCTTTGGCACAAAGGCTTTTTTAGGCGTATGTTAGTATTTTCGTTTTCATTTTAAATTGTCTTTGAAAACATTCATTTTTTAAAAAAAACCATGAATTATGTTTTCAAAAAGAAAAGATCTTACCTTCTAATAATAGATTCTGAAATGTTTAGAGATAGAAAGCAATCGATACTAGAGTCAGTCCTTTGTGTTCTTCCCTGAGCTGCAAATTAACTGCTGACCTTTCCAGGTCCATTCTCTCTTCTTCTCATTCTTGTACCCCCAGAAGGCTGATCCTTAAAGTCATGCATTAACCTGGCCCTCCTTTGCCTGCTGCCTTCCATGTGGCTCCCGCCAGCAAGAGGCACTGGCAGGAGATTAGAGGGCAAGATCTATCACATCAGATACATCCATTTCTCGAAGGCAGGACCTGCCCTGGCTTAAGCTTCATTTCAGGAAATAGGACGGGGACCTTATAACTCTGAAGTCAGCATATGACTGACTGTGTCCATTTAGATCTCTGTATATTGCTTGGAATTTGATTCCCTGTTATGCTCCGACGATGCTCTGGAAATCTTTTTGTTAACTTTACTACTCCCCCAGGACAGAATCTGCCTTCTTTTAAAGAGTCACCTGTAACTAACCCCACTTTATACCATGATCTGCAACTGAATTGTGTGTAAGTTCACGCAAGTGCACTAGTGCATTTCCTGGCCCGGTGGAAAAGTAAGAGTTCTATATGCTGCTCTCATTTTCTGAATGGAGTAATATTAAAGTAAAATAATACAGGGCATTTTCAAGGGTGGAGAACTGTCCAGTTAGGCTAAAGCATAGACAGGGATATGGAAATAGCAGGTAGAAAGATTAGGACTCTAAGTGAGAGCCAAAACATTGGGGGCATATTTGAATTATACTGTTACATATTTAAACATAAATGTTGTCTATTAAATTCTAAATATACAAAATACAGCATGTTCAAAATGAATTGGTCATTTTTGTAACAGACATTGTGTGTCTGTGTGTGCATGCACGTGTGTGTGTGTGCACACGTGGGAGTGTAAGACAATATAAATAATTGAAGCCTTCATTCAAAAAACTTTTGAAAGAATTTCTAAAATCTAGAATTCCACTGGGAGAATGTATCTTAGAGGTAGAGACACATAACTCTAGCATTTTAATAAATTTCCATTTGAATAGCTCTCAAGTATCTAAGTGATTTTGGTACCTAGATCCAGGGGGCATGAAGAGATTTCAATACAAAGTTTCAATAAAAGACAAGGGAATTCTGAGTGTAGTGGGAAAAGGATAGTCAAAGGAAGAAGAGTGGTTGCCTGTGCAGGTGGATTTCTATTATGTGATCAAATATTTTTATTATTTATTTATTTATTTATTTAGAGACAGAGTCTCGCTGCAACATCCAGGCTGGAATGCAGTGGCACAATCTCGGCTCACTGCAACCTCGGCTTCCTGGATTCAAACGATTCTCCTGCCTCAGCCTCCCGAGTACCTGGGACTACAGGCCAGTGCCACCAGGTCCGGCTAATTTTTTTTTTTTTTTTTTTTTTTTTTTTGAGACGAAGCCTTGCTCTTGTCCCCCTGGCTGGAGTGCGATGGCATGATCTTGTCTCACCCCCTGCAACCTCTGCCTCCCGGGTTCAAGTGATTCTCCTGCCTCAGCCTCCTGAGTAGCTGGGATTACAGGCACCTGCCACCATGCCCCTCTAATTTTTATATTTTTAGTAGAGACAGGGTTTCACCATGTTGGCCAGGCTGGTCTCGGACTCCTGACCTCAAGTGATCTGCCGGCCTCAGCCTCCCAAAGTGCTGGGATTACAGGTATGAGCCACCACACCTGGACTGATCACATCTTCTTGAATTTCATGATGGGCACCAAACTGACAGCTGCCAAAAATATCAATCATTATAACTATATTTTTATCCTTTACCCCTTAGCAAACTGTAAACTCAAGGGCCAGGATTCAACATCTTTAAGATTATAACTATTCTTGGCTAAGGCTCAATAAGCACTTGCTAAATGAGATATATGGTCTGAAAATCGTCTACCTGGACTCTTAGCCTTTAATGAGTTTCTTGTATATCCATTACCCCACCTTATTCATTGAAAAGGTGTGCATCAATTATGCTATTCCATTATAAGCTTCATGTTAATACCTAAGAAAATAAGCCAATCATCCTTTTAATTATTATGAATTGCTAATAGATACGGAGCAGAAATGGTTTCACAAATGATTTCAGGGAAACCAGAAAAAGTACCTCAAATACTTGAAGTTATAAATCATAAGAATAATTAGTAAAGCCTCATCGTATCTTCAGCAGAATTTTATTCTAGGACTTATAGATGTTATATGCTCTCTAAATTAAAAAAGATACACACACACACACACATATACACACATGTGCATATATAATTCCATGAGACTTATCATGAAAGGACCGTTTAAGAAAGAAATTAGTTTCCTATTGTATCCTGAGTTTTGGTTTCCTCTTATATGAAGTAGGCAAAAAGAGTTATCAGGATTCATTGAAATAACATTTATAAAATACCTGACACATGATTATTTCAAAAATTAAATGCAATTTGTTCTTGACCCTGACACCCATCAGCCTCAGCAACTTACCTGGGCTGTACTCCCACAGGGCTTCACGGACAGCCCCCATTACTTCAGTCAAGCCAAAATTTCTTCCTCATCCATTACCTATCTCAGCATAATTCTTCACGAAAACACATGTGCTCTCCCTGCTGATTGTGTCCAGCTAATCTCCTAAACTCCAACCCCTTCTACAAAATAATAACTGCTTTCCTTCCTAGGCATGGTTAGATACTTCTGCCTTTGGATACCTAGTTTTACCATCCTGACTAAACCATTATATAAACTCACAAAAGCAAACCTAGCTGATTCTTTTTGGACTCAGCCCACCTGCACTCAGGTGATTAAAAAGCTTTATTGCTCACACAAAGCCTGTTTGGTGGTCTCTTCACATGGACGCACCTGACAGTTCTTACATTTAGTATGACTTGCTCACCTAGTCTCATTTTTTCCTCGCAAGGTTATTGTGAGAAAAAACATAGCATAATATTTGCAAAAGGTTTTTGTAAATCATAAGTTACTAAACAGATATTAATGAGTATTTTCAGTAAAGTTACTGCAATACTATTCCCTACATTTCAATATCTCCCATTTTCTCATTAATTTTTTTTGTGGTGATTATTTCAAGAGCATTTTTGGAGGGACATTCTCTACTTTACAATGCTTAATGCTTTAGTGAATAGTCTGGAAATGTTGATGGCTGTTGTGATACCTCAGTTCTTTTCTTTTTGGCTTAAAAGAATTTAAATGAGACATACAGCAAAGGAGACGCAGCATAGAATAATTCACTGCAAAAGAAAAAGAATATTTTGAAAGTTAGGGGCAGAATAGACAGTACACCCTGAAAGAGAGGATTCAGGGTGAGCCGCCTGTCAGGGTGAGGCAACATTAACTACTGCTTGAGAAACTCCCTTTATTGGAGTTTTACATGATTATTCAAGAGGAGGCGGCAAGAGGTGTTACTAGTAAGCATGTTCTGGGTGGTCTTCTGGGTGCACATGCACAGGAGCTGTACATGCTTGCTCATACGTGGCATATTTCATTAGCATCTTAAATCTCCACCCAGGGGTGTGTCTTTTACTATCACAAATGAGCAAAAGGTCGGTTTGAGGAAAGGTGAAATGAAAATGCATATCGTTTCTAGAAGGGAAAGTCTCCACTGAAGATAGCTTTGCTTGAATGAGCTTAATTACAATGAGAATGCTAAGGTTTATTGTGTCGGGTATGGTCACTACAGTTGCTGCTGCCAGAAAACATGATTATTTCCTTGACTACCTCTCCTGCCTCAGTAAGTCATGTGTTACAAGCTAGATTGTGTTCTCTCAAAATTTGTATGTTGAAGTCCTAATCCTAGTTCCTCAAAATATAATCATATTTCGAGAAAAGATCTATTAGGAGGTGATTAAGTTAAAACGAGATTGTAAGAAGGAATCTGAATCCAACCTGCCTGGTGTACTTATAAGAAGAAACAGAAAGCCTGAAAAGACCAATAACAACAACAAAAAAAAGAAACCGTAGCAGTAAACAACTTGCAACAAAGAAAAGTCCAGAACCAGAAAGCTGCACGGCTGAATTCTACCAAACATCTAAAGAACTAGAATCAATCCTTCTCAAACTCTTCCAAAGAACTGAAGAGGTGGGAATACTAACTCATTTTACAAGGCCATCATTACCATGATACCAAAGCCAGAAAAAAACACTACATGAAAAGAAAACTACAGGCCAATATTACCAATGAATAAACGTACAAAAATCCTCAACAGAATACTAGCAAATTATTTTCAACTGTAAATTAAAAAGATCTTTCACCACAATTAAGTGGGATTTATCCCTGGAATACAAGGATGGTTCAACTTACCCAAATCAATAGCTGTGATTCACTACATTAATGGAATAAAGGACAAAAACTATATGATCATCTCAACAGATATAGAAAAAGCATTTGACAAAATTCAACATCCTATCATGAGAAAAATTCTCAACTAATTAGGTATAGAAGGAAAATTTCCTCACAGGCCATTTATGAAAAGCCCGAAGCTAACATCACAATCAATAGTGAATATTTGAAAATTTTTCTTCTAAGATTCAGTGCAAGACAAGGATGCCCATTCTCACCTCTTCTATTCAACATATAACCCATAGTCTGTGGGTTTTGGGGTACACACTGTGAAAAAGTACCTACCTGCAACCACTCCACATTGAGGTCTTGTTGTTCAAAAAGTTCCAGGAACAAGCTCAGCCCAAGAACAACAAAAAACAGTCAGATCCAGAGATGCCTGATTTGGAGATGAACTTTGGCAAATTCTTACCACCAAACATGCTAAAAACCCCACCCAGGGAGGAGTTTATTGTCCATTGTTACACATGAGTCATATGGAAAATCATGATTAGCAACTGTGCCTGTGCTGCCACCACTCCACCTCTAAATGCAATGACTCTGACAACCAGCCTCATAAAAGGCTCTTTTCACCTCTCTTCAGGGAGGCACTGCTTTGAGAACTATCCCCAACGTTTTCTTTACTTGTTGCAAATAATAAAACCCCTTGTTAAATCCACCTTGGTTGTGGTCATTAGACTGTCACCCAAGCGATCAAACAAACCCTGTCTTTGGCTGGTTGGTGCCCTGGGGGATTGAGAGACATATCCCTTGTGGTCACTGGTAATCTAGATCTGGCTAACAGTGAAATTAACTGTGAAGATAATTTTTTTTTTTTTTTTTCCCAAAAAGGTGGGTTTAAGGTCTTTAGGTGTGTGTGGTGGGCAAGACATTTCCCAAAATCAGAAGGGACCCAAGTATGCCAAAAACCCTCAACCTTGACAGGCTGGGAAAATTTTAACTTAGGAGAAGAGGCTCTTACTACCTGGGTACATTCTGGGTATGTTTTCAGACATGATGCCTGGGTAGGTGGGCAGCACAGTTGGAGTTTGTGGGGAGCATGCAGCGCTGCATTAGGGCCCCACCAGCTTGCCCTCACACATCTGCTTACTTTTCTTTTACACATCAGAGAAGTAATGATTGCGTATCAGCATAGCCAATACCTTTTTACTTAAACCCCTTGGGACCTATGATCAGCCCTGAATGAGGACCCACAGGTATCAGGAACTCAATCACTCTCCTGGAGAAAGGCCCATTAGGGTGCATTTGCTAACGCTGCAAGATCTTTGGGTATTCCTCAATGACTGAAAAGCAGATGATTTTCTTCTGCAATATAGCCTGGCTGGAGTGGGCCCTAGCCAGGAACCATGGTGGAATATCAGGTCATTTAATTACCATATCATTCTACAGCTAGATCTTTTCTGTAAGGGATAAGAGAAATGGGATGTAATACCCTATTTCCAGTGTTTTATGGCCCTGTACCAGAAAAAGACCTTACAGATATAGTGCAGGCTTTGCACTCTTGAGGTGGGACCACCCAGATCTCCCACTAAACTGCCGGAGAAAGTGCTCCGAATCCTAGAGAGCCCCTCAGATGAGGAGGACTTCCTCTGCTCCATAAAACTCAGGAAGCAAGAGGACAGAGAGGGGAAGGCTGTCACCTCAACCACCTGGGCCTTCCCCACCTCTACAAGAGAAGTCACTTCCACAGCCAAAGCACCACAGGCTTCCTATTCCCACTTCCAGCATCAATCCTCTTCTCCCAGTTAGCGCAACCCGGAGTGGGAACTCTCAGAAGCTAGGAGGCAGATGCTTCTCTTTTGACCGTTTCTGAATGGGAATGGACATTTAATTGAGTGCGTGTGTCTTTTCTGCTCTTAACCATTAAGGCAACCTCAGTCTCCCAATCCCCCCTGAGGTAAACTTGACCTGTACAAGCCAAGAGACTGGGTATACATGAAGAACTGAAAGACTGGCCTCACCCTGGACCAGCTCAGCTTGCACGGACAAGGCCTGGCCAAATGCTTGTAGGTTTTCATTCTTTCCTTAAACTCCAGAGGGTAACACCTTGGATTCATCACTCAAGAGAGAAGACAGCCCAGGAGCCCCTAGAGGACCCCTCCCCAGAACACACTTGTGAACCTGTCAGAGATATCAAATTGGTTTTCAGAAGAAAAGGCTCATATAACTAAAATGTGCCCTTGCCATTCTCTGGACACACTAGGCATCTTTCTCATCCTTGTTGGAACCCCTATGCTTATCTCCCTCTTTCACTCTATTAGGTCCTCAATTGATAGTAAAGCCCTCCATGTGACCCCTTAAAATGAACCCTGTCTTTTCCTTATGCTTCTTGGGCCTCTTAGTTCCCGTGGCCAGTGGTCTCTGGGAGGCCAGTGCAATAGTAAACTTCTCCCATGTTATAGCTGGTAGAGATAATCTGTCTGAGTGTTGAATATGCCATGCGTATCCCCAGACTCAGATAGGGTGGCCTGTTGCTTACCCTTTGCAGGGGAACATTAACATCACGGTGGAAAGAAGGGGATCCAAAATCCCACCTGAACCTATCTCAGCATAAAGGGGCCCTTCACTGTCTGTGGGTTGTGTGGACCTCACCCCAAGGGCAATGTCATCATGAAAATAGACCTCATTTATTTAAATTGTTCAGAAAAAGGAGAAAAGCACCAAATGCATTCAGAACAAGAAGGTAACGGAGGCAAGTCTGATGTCTACCCTCCTTGCCTTTGACCTCACTAAACTTTGCATTCTAAACACCATCCATTGGTGTGCCCTCACAGACAGCTATGGGGACTCAACAGACCCTAACACCAAATGTCACAATCAATGTAAAATTTGTAAGAGATAAACAAGCCCCTGCATATTGCAGACTATCATACAGCACTCCTCGAGCTGCGGGAAGAGCTCCATTGGAAAAGTCAACCTTAATGGAGATTTTACTTCTACTTAGCAGAGATTCATGGAGAATCCATATCTTCTCAATGCTATGAGACTACCTCTCCCCTTTGGGGTCCCTAATTACTTGGTTGGTTAAACCGTTTCCTCCTCTCCACAACTTGCAGTGGATTACTCTGTTGTAGATAATGTAATATACCTAGGACAGTGCACAGTGAGCCTACAGGGGCTCATCTGGATAATAGTTCATAACGAAACCAACCACCATAATAGACCCAAAAGGACTATTGGACTAATCTTGTCAGACACCAGACTTGCTGTAGGGCTGGCTGCCCCTTGGGGGGTTTGCATGCCATGAGATCACCCTAAAAAAATTTCACTCTATCATCCAACACTTTGGCAGCTAACACAGGGAGGCTCTCCAAAATGTGCATATTTCTCCAAATTCACTGCACAGTGTAGGGTTGGACAATCAATTGGCCTTAGACTATTTACTAGCAGGACAGGGAGGGGTATGTGCAGTCACCAATACCTTCTGTTGCACCTGGGTGAGCACCTCTTGGAAAACAGAGGTTAACATAAAAGAAATATTCAGATACACAGAATGGCTGCATTCTTTCAACCAGAAGGGTAGCTCAAGCAACAAGGTTTGCAAGACAGTCACGCCCACTACACCTCACCTCACCTGGTTTCTCCCTCTGTTGGGGATTCTAGCGACCATCATTCCCCTGTTACTTTTTGGTCTTCGAATACTTAAAGTGATAGTAAACTTTGTGTCTTCCAGACTTCAACAGTTTCATCTCTAGCTTGTATTACAACAAAAATATCAGCCCCTTTGAACAACTCCAGGTGACCCCAAAACTTATTTGAACTCAGTAGCCCAAGAGTTTCAGTCTTCTAACTTTAAGGGGACCCAGTGCCCCGGTCTACATGAAGTAGTTACAGACCAATGACCTCCAGCTCTAAGAATGAGGAGTAGAATGTCTCAGGGGGGATTTGTAACCCATTGTCCCTGGGTTTTCTGGTACACACTGTGAAAAAGTGCCTACTTGCAACTGTTGCACCTTGAGGTCTTGTTTCAAAAAGTTCCAGGAAGAAGCTCTGCCCCAGAAAACCAGTTGGATCCATACATGCCTGAATTGGAGATGAACTTTGGTGACCTCTCCTCATTAGTATACTAAAAACCTCACCCAGAGAGGTGTCTATTCACCATTTTCTACGCATAGATGTGGAAGCATGATCAGCAACTGCTCCTGTGCTGCCTTTACTCCACCTCTATATGCAATGACTCAGCTAATCAGCCTAATAAAAGCCCTGTTTTCATCTTTCTTTGGAGAGTCACTGCTTTGGGAACTTCCCTAGTGTTCTCGTACTTGTTAAAAGTAATAAAATCCCCTTGTTAAACCTTTCTAGGTTGTGGTCATTAGACTGTCACCTGCCAAGCAATCAAACCCACCCGTTGTGCGGCTATCGAATATAGTACTGAAAGTACTAGAAAGAGCGATCAGACGGTAAAAAGAAATAAAGGGTATTCAAATCGGGAAATAAGTAAAATTATCCCTATTCGCAGAAGACATGATCCTATACATAGAAAACCCTAAAGACAGCCCCAAAACCTTAAGAATGAATTAATGAGTTCAGTCAAGTTGCAGGATGCAAAATCAACATACAAAAATCAGTTGCATCTCTTTACGTCAATAAAGACTTACGCAAAAAATAAGTCAAGAAAACAATCCCATTTATGACAGCATTAGAAAGAATAAAATACTTAGGAATACATTTCATCAAGGAGTTGAAGAACCTGTACACTGAAAACTGTAAAACATTGATGAAAGAAATTGGAGAAGACACAAATACGTGCGAAGATACTCCATGCCCATGGATTAGGAAAACTAATATTGTTAAAATGTCCATACTATCCAAAGTGGTATATAGATTGAATGCAATCTCTATAAAAATTCCAATGCCATTTTTCACTTAAACAAACAAACAAACAAATGAAAAAACTCTAAAATTTGCAGGGAACCACAAAAGACTTCAAGTAGCCAAAGCAATATTGATAAAGAAAAACAAAGTTGGAGACATCATATGTCCTAATTTTAAATTATATTACTGGCCAGGCACGGTGGCTCACGCCTGTAATCCCACCACTTTGGGAGGCCAAGGCAGGCGGATCACGAGGTCAGGAGACCGAGACTATCCTAGCCAACATGGTGAAACCCTGTCTCTACTAAAAATACAAAAATTAGCTGGGCGTGGTGGCACGCACCTGTAGTCCCAGCTACTCGGGAGGCTGAGGCAGGAGAATCGCTTGAACCCTGGAGGTGAAGGTTGCAGTGAATTGAGATCGCACCACTGCACTCCAACCTGGTGACATAGCGAGACTCTGTCTCAAAAACAAACAAACAAGCAAACAAACAAAAAACATTATGTTACAAAGATATAGTAACCAAAGCACTACTGTGCTGCCATAAAAACCAACACATAGACTAACGCAAGCGAATAAAGAGCCCAGAAACAAACTCAAGCATATATGGTTAACTAATTTTCAACAAGGGCACCAATAACGCACAAGGAGGAAAGGATAGTTTCTCCAGTGCTGTTGGGAAAACTGGATATCCACTGGCAAAAGAATGAATTTAAGAACTTTATGTTTCACCATACATAAAAAAAGCTACTCTGGAGGATGAGGCAGGAGAATCACTTGAACCCGAGAGGTGGAGGTTGCAGTGAGCCAAGATTGCGCCACTGCACTCCAGCCTGGGCCGCAGAGCAAGACTTTGTCTCAAACAAAAAAAGAAAAGAAAAGAAAACATGAAATAAAAGTCTCTTTATACCATCCTTAGCAATGGTTTTTTGGGTATCACACCCAAATTTCATGCAGCAAAAGCAAAAATAAACATGTAGGGATACATCAAACTAAAAAGCTTCTGCACAGCAAAGGAGACAACAAAATGAAAACTCAACTTACAGATTAAGAAAAAGTATTTGTGAACCATATAGCTGATAAAGAGTTAATAACCAAAATATGTAAGAAATTCACACAACTCAGTAGAAAAAATAAAACACAAATAACTTGATTAAAAGATGTGCAAAGGGCCAGGCACAGTGGCTCATGCCCGTAATCCCAGCACTTTGGGAGGCTGAAGAGGGCAGATCACTTGAGTTAGGGAGTTCGAGACCAGCCCAACCAATATGGAAAAACCCCGTCTCTACTAAAAATACAAAATTAGCCAGACGGGATGGTGCATGCCTGTAGCCGCAGCTACTCAGGAGGCTGAGGCAGGAGAATCGCTTCAACCTGGGAGGTGGAGGTTGCGGTGAGCAAAGATCGTGCCATTGCACTCCAGCCTGGGCAACAGGAGTGAGACTCCACCTCAAAAAATAAATAAATAAATAAAAGAAACAATGAAAAGATGTGCAAAGGATGTGAATACACATTTCTCCAAGGAAGACATAAAAATGGGCAACAGGTATATGAAAAGGTGCTTTCCCAATGAGAGAAATGCAAATTAAAACAACAATGAAATTTCAATTTATATCTGTCAGGAATATTATCAAAAGACAAGAGACAACAAGTATTGGCAAATGTTTCGAGAAAAGAAAACCTTTGTGTACTGTTGGTGGGTATGAAAATTAGTACATTCATTATGGAAAACAGTGTGGAGGTTTTTCAAAACTTTAAAAACAGCGTTTTCATTTGACCCAGCAATCCCTCTCTAGATATATACCCAAAGGAAATGAAATCAGCACCTTGTAGAGATATCTGTGCTCCCATGTTCATTGCAGCATTATTCACAACAGCACAGAAATGAAAATTTAAGTGTCAGGTGAATGAACCTGAAAGACATGAGGCTAAGTAAAATAAATCAGATACAGAAAGGAAAAGGTTGAATGCATAAAAACAGAGTAACAAGTGGTTACTAGGGATGACGGAGGAAATGGGAAGATGTAGGTCAACGAGTGCAAAGTTGTAGTTATGTGGGACTAATAAGTCTAGAGATCTAATGTACAACATAAAATCTATAGTCAATCATTGCATAATAAAAATTTGCTAGGAGAGTAGATTATAGGTGCTCTTGCCACACCAAAAAATTGTATAATAACTATGTGAAAGAATAAGTTAATTCGCTTGCCACTAGTAATCATATCACCATGTATATGTATTTCAAAATGTCATGTTGTACTCTTTCTCTCTCCCTCTCTCTCTCTCTCTATATATATATATATATATATATGACAGTAGTAATTACAACACACAAAAAAAACATCAGAGTGCTTGAGTGCACAGAGGTACAACCATGTGAAGAGTCATCAAGACGGTGACCATCTGCAAGCGAAGGAGAGAGGCCTCAGAAGAAACCAACCCTGCCAGCACCTTGATCTTGGACTTCCAGCCCCAGAATGGTGAGAAAATAAATTTCTGATGTTGAAGCCATCCAGTCTGTGGTATTTTATTGTGGCAGCTCTAGCAAACTACTATACCATGCATAAATGCGGAGAAAACTTTAGGGTTATTTAAAACTCTTAGTGCTGTCTCTGATTTCTGGTTGTTTTTTTTAAAGTATGTTGCTTTCACCCCCAAATAACTAATTCTGCTTCTCCTCTATGCCTTCAGATTTAAAGCATGATTATTATCCAGTGCCTTCTAATGGGCTTCAGAATGTGGGTTTCCTTACCCTTAAAAATAAGAGATTGGACCAGATGAGTTCTTGGACTGCTTGCATAGGATTCCATTCTTGAATCCTTTGGGTTTGAACTGAGCACTCAGTTGTTTGGTTGATCATTGATCTGCATACCTGGGCAGTTTATGAGAAAGTTTTCACCAGAATATAGGAAAATTAGAATAATATAAGGATATCAGAGTATGATTTTCAAAAAACTGGAATTACCTAATTTGAAGCACTCTTCTTCATTCTGTGTTACTATCCTTCACTTTTGATTTTCTGGTGGTAAAATATGTCCTTTCTTTAAATGGAAACGATAGTAGGTTTTGTTTTAACATTATACTTTGCAAAATAGAAAGTTTGTAACCTCCAGTGAGACAGCATACATCTATTTGCATATATATCACTCTTCCATTTGATTTAGGAGTCCTCAATCTTGAACTAGAAGCCTGGCTTGGCCTTCTATCCCAAGTGGCCTTGGATTTCATTCTTTCTCACTCAAATGAATTTGCATTACTGATTGAATCTCATAAAGGGAATACAGACATCTTCATGGATTTTGAAGTACCTTCATTTTCCCTTTGTTTCAAAGAAGACTCCTTTCCACGGACATATTAAAATTAAGTTATAAATACTCAGACTCTAAAAATAATAAAAATCAAATAATTTTGACGGTATTGAATGTGTATATCTACAGTAACACATCAATTTACTCAATTTTCAATTAATTGGGTTATGATTTATATAATGTTTATTGGCTTTAAAATGCATGGATTTGCTATAAGTATTCTGCCAAATAAATGGAAATTTGAGATACTGATACTTTTTAATGTGCTTAATATTATCCAGCTATTTGCTGCGTTGGTTGCATTTACTTTTCTTTCTTTCGTGCCTTATATATATTTTCACCACACAGCATTTTTTCTAAAAAGATTACTCTGAATATTTAAGATTATGAAATTATGAAGTAAAAACTAAAAGTCATCAGTTTCTGTGTTTTCCCAATCATTTTGAAGAAATATTTCAACATATTTAACACAACATTTCAAATTTGGCTATGTTTTTATCAGTCTGATATTTTGCTTGCTATACTCAAGATGGAAGCTTTCTCACCAGTTTTGACAATAGGTATTATTTTATTGTACTTATCCTGAATTACTTCAAAATAAATGCATCAAAAACTACCATATTAGTGTATTGAACACTGTCAGTAAACTCTCATTCCGCAGGAGCACTTAGAACTAGAAATGCTTGATAGTTTTTATTTTGAATTGAAGATATGCATCCTTGATGCAAAAGCAATTAGTAAAGCTTTTGCAAATAGTCAATAATTTGATCATACTAACACAATTTTCCATCCTTGCAAAAGCAGTCTCTTTTCTTTCCCTTATGAATAGCTGAAGATATTAATGTCTCTGTTTATCATCTTGGTAATGATATAAACATCTAGTGAGGATGTCTTCCTTCACTTTTATATACCTTATTTTAATATATTTTATACATACTATTAGACTTCCTAACTTATTAAGAAATGCTTGACTATCTGGGTTGTATCAAATTATTTATTTATTCACGTGTTTAATTTATTTATTTTTATTTTTTGAGATGGACTCTTGCTGTGTCGTCCAGGCTGAAGTGCAGTGGCACGATCTCAGCTCTCTGCAACCTCTGCCTCCCAGGTTCAAGCAATTCTCCTTCCTCAGCCTCCTGAGTAGCTGGGATTATAGGCACACACCAACATACCCGGCTACTTTTTGTATTTTTAGTAGAGGTGGGGTTTCACCATGTTGGCCAGGCTGGTCGTAAACTCCGGACCTCCAGTGATTCACGCACCTCAGCCTCCCAAAGTACTGAGATTACAGGAGTGCGCCACCACACCCGGCCTGTATCAAATTTGTATACACATCAAATACTGACACAAATTTCAAACAGCTTCTGCTCACTGATTTATAATAAAAAGTCACACAGCATGGTAAATGGATTGGTAATCATTTACATTCTTTTATAAACAAGGGCTAGAAGAAGAAAGAGACAGGGAGAGGAAGGAACAGGAGGAAGAGAAAGCAAATAAGTAAGTCAGGGAAGAGAAGGCAGGAAGAAGGAAGGGAAGGAGGGAGAAACGGGGAGAGAGAAAGAGAGAAACAGAAAGCCAAAATAGAGGAGTGCAAAGAGTATTTCTAGATAGCATCTAATTTACTCTACAATGTATGTATTTAAATACATATTGCATGTCTAACATGTATGCTTTTACTTTGCATTTTTAAAAATTTGAACTATATACCTTAAAGTGTTCATAAATGTATAGATAGTAACTGTCGAAATAAAAATTAGCTTATTAAAAGTTATGTATTAAAGGAAAAAAATAAAAGAGGACCTACACCAAATTACATGATTATAGATGAACCACAAATTGAATCTGGACGGTCTCAAGTGTGGCTTCACCATCTTTATTTCAGGTAAATCATTGCAGTGATTTCCTCTGAGTTTACTGTTTCTACTTTTAATAATATGTATGAGTCATATCTAAAGAGTAAGTATATATGTTATGACACAATACTGAATACGCTAATTTGTTAATCCAGAATTATATTTATTTATTTATTTATTTTGAGACGGAGTCTGGCTCTGTCACCCAGGCTCGAGTGCAGGGGCCATCTCTGCTCACTGCAAGCTCTGCGTCCCAGGTTCACGC
Source organism: Hylobates moloch (assembly GCF_009828535.3). Lineage (NCBI taxonomy): Eukaryota > Metazoa > Chordata > Mammalia > Primates > Hylobatidae > Hylobates > Hylobates moloch. The sequence continues at coordinate 83,376,010 of NW_026652291.1, forward strand.
CATTCTCCTGCCTCAGCCTCCCACGTAGCTAGGACTACAGGCACCCGCCACCACGCCCGGCTAATTTTTTGTATTTTTAGTAGAGATGGGGTATCACCGTTTTAGCCAGGATGGTCTCGATCTCCTGACCTTGTGATCCACCCGCTTCGGCCTCCCAAAGTGCTGGGATTACAGGCGTCAGCCACCGAGCCAGCCCCAGAATTATATTAAATGATAGAGCACAGCTCTTCTGTTGAATGATAACCAAATAAGGACCAAATAAAGTCTTTTCTTTAAAGCAAGCGCAGATATACTCACTTTGTTTTGTTGTTGTTATTTTAAATAAAAATTGTATATGTTTAAACAACAAACTAAAAAACAAAAGCAAATACAGATAGTTAAAAGTGAGTGATGCTAATCTGCATTGTACAAATTTCCACTGAAGAAATTTGTCCTCCAGGAGTATATCCTCTTGATATTTTAAGTTGAAGCTTAGAGTTCATTTTCCCCCATAAACAACATGAAGAGAGTTGTCTAGTAAAGCCGAAATGGAATTATTAGTAGTTTATAGGTAAAATAGAATTTCATGGTCTCATCTAAAATTGAATTACCCAATAAAACACTGCTTTCATGATATAGTATGTATGAATTCCAAGAAACAATTTAAGTCGATTTGAAGAAAACCCATCTGTACAAAATAAAGTTCCTTTGGGGAAATTTGTAGTTTGTTTTCTATACCCTTCAATGGGATTGGGGAACTAAACAGTTGCCCAAGCCTATTATCATATAAATCAAATAAAACTCAATACTTTCATCTCCATCTGCCTCTCAATAGTATATTATTTCTGAAAGACTTAAGATGGGGTTCGTTTTTATTCCCCTTCTGGATTAGAAGGAAGACATGCCTTTCCGAGCACAGCTGGAAAACTTGCATCTTGGTGGCCCACCCTGCCTTTCCCTTCTGCTAAGGTTCCCCCGCGGAAGCTGAAGCTTGCAGTATGCACAGCTGCTAAGGCGAAGATAACTCGTCCCACAATAAATGAAGGGAGCTCTTCACTGCATAGAACATAAAGAGTTGATTGTACTGGGATGGGCAGAATTACTGCAGCTACGCTGCTGGCAGCGCAACCCATTGCCGTTCGTAAACTACTCAGTGCCCACAAGCAGTACTGGTAGACAGAAACCTAGGAAAGGCCTAGACGGCTCAGAAACATTGCACATTTCTCAAACTGATAAGGAAATAATATTCTAATTTTATTCTCCTTTTTTCCCCCACATGAAGCAGTATGAGGCATTCAGGTGTTCTAGACAGTAAATGGTAACTAATTCTATTTCCAAGTAAACATGTGGCCAAAATATTTAGAGGGGAAATCCAGAAGAAACGACATTAATACTCAGTCTTAACCTTCTCTTTCTTGCATAACATACTGCTTCATTGGACCATTTAAATAATTTTTCCTCCTCCTTCTGTTTACAAATATTTATAGCTATAGTATGGCAACACGTTCTCATTTGATACCATGCCAAGGCATATTCATTCTTTTAATATTTCCTCATAAATCAATACTTCTAACTCTTTCATCATTTTTGTAGCTTTTCTCGGAAGCTCTTTTAATTTATCTAAATCTTTTTTAGAGCTAAGGTGCCAAGAACTCAATCACAAAGACAATCTCAATAGCCATGTATGAAGGGAAAAAGAAAAGGCGGAAAATCCTAGCTGCAAAGCACTTTTACAAGTCATACTTCCAGTAACTACAGTTCTGACTACAGGGTCTGTTCTTCCCACAGGGCAGGAGAATTCAAGCCTTCTTTCACACAGCTCAAACTTCCCCAGATTGAGGGCTTTGGACTTTTGGTGTTGGAGGGAGGTCAGGAAGGCTATTCGAAGGGTGCTGAATTAGAAAGTCCCAAATACCAATCCCCTCTTACATAATAGCGTCTTTTCTGCAGAAAGAGTAGAAAGAATTTTAAAATGTAAATCCCCTAAGGACATCTGGCTCTGATGTATTAGTCTGAAGAAAAAAAAAATCCAAGGAAAAGGGGGCTGTTTTAGAATTTCCTTAGAGAGCTAATATTCTTTCTAGTCCTTTTGGGACAAGACAGGGTGAACTAGGTCTCTTTTCCGTGATCTCTATTAGCAAGAGCCAGAATAAAAGCCAAACGAGGATGCCTACCTAATTATTTTCTTCGCCCTTCACCTGGCTACTTTTACCAGGTGCTTATAGTTCAGTAAGTGCTCTACTAATCACTCAATAAAATGGACAGTATAACATCTTCGTCTGTTACCAAAAATATGTACTATATTTTTAAAGTATATACTATTAAATTTTGTCTTCTGGCTCTTTATTATTCATCAGTACAGATTGAGTACAGTTTTTCTTTACTATTGTTATTATTATTTGCCTTTTTCAAGTGAATATATTATTTCTTTGGAAGCACTTAAAATATTACATGAACTTCAAGTCATATAACAGTACTTATCTCCAAGCAGATTTAAATTCCTTAAAGATTATGTTTGATACTATGTTTTACTAAAAGTTAGATATAACACAATTACTTTTAGTTTGACTTTGGCCTACTAGTTTTGCATACAACAAAAAAATAGAATTTGTATGTGAAAATAAACTGTAATGAGCAGAGACCTTAATCTACATTGTTAGAACTGTTACAAATAAATGTGTTCCACAGACTAATCATCTGTCATCAAGTAAAAGACTGACAGTAGTGAATAAAATCTGAGTTTATCAGCCAACTGCTGTTAACATTGCCAGAGTAATGCAAATATAACTGAGCTATCTTAATTATTCTTTATTTTATAACAAACAGTTCAAATACACTGGGATGAAGTAATCCATTAACTCTTATGAGTAATGTCACAGGAAGTTGTATTCTCTGTCTTCGCAAGAGCATCCCTCCGTCTTGTTTCAGGGTATGATAAGTTTTTGGAATTTTCTAAACAATTTAAATCTTTCCTATAGATTGCTGTCTCTAAAAATATTTGTCTCTGGCTGTATCAAAAAAGAGTATGAAACCAATTAAGAGTTCATGTAACCAAAATGCTCAAAAAAGACTAACGTACAACAAACCCTTCAATAGCATCCAGGAAATATCTTTAAAGTCATAATTTGTTTCTATTTTCCTATAAAGTAATAACAAATTTGATGTTAGAATGACCAAAAATACTGTTTTGCAGGTAACCAAATGCCAATTTTCTAATTTTGAGTAACGCCATCACAAAATAAAACTACAGAATGATAGGCCATAAACTACCAGAGGTTTCTATGGGCGGGCCATTCTAAAAGCTTTACTACTCTTGTTCTTTCACAATTTGCAAAATCAAAACAAATCTTATCTACACAAGAGCAACAATTACCAACATATGTTTCTTGACCTCCTACCTCCCTTCTGAAATTCAGTTTTCTCTGCTTTAGTTAATTTCCTTACTTGGCTAATCTCTTTTGGCCTTTCTCCAAACCTTACTTCAGGTGACTCTAAATAAGATTATCTATTACTAAAGCGATGTTCTTAGTATCTATCTGGGGAAGTAAAAATGTATTTTTCCAAAGGCAAAGTGTTCTTGAAGTATAAATTTTATGATTTTTCCCTAAAAATATCAAAGTAATGTACCCTATGTTAGCCACACACTTTCTAAAAAGAAAGATATGGCCAGGCGCGGTGGCTCATGCTGTAATCCTAACACTTTGGGAGACTGAGGAGGGTGGATCACCTGAGGTCAGGAGTTCGAGACCAGCCTGGCCAACATGGTGAAACCCTGTCTGTACTTAAAATACAAAAAAATTAGCCGGGAGTGGTGGCTAATGCCTGTAATGCCAGCCACTCAGGAGGCTGAGGCAGGAGAATCGCTTGAACCCAGAAGCCGGAGGTTGCAGTGAGCTGAGCCCACACCATTGCACTCTAGCCTGGGCAACAGAACCAAACTTTGTCTAAACAAAACCAAGCAAATAATAAAAATAAAAAAAAAAAGAAAGTTATGCTACATTAATCTGGAACTGAAAGAAATAAATGATTGTAGAGACCCAGTAAACACTAACTTTAACAAAATATATTTACAAATTAAATATTTCTACTACCATCTAGATTAGAGAATAGAATTGAATAATCATACAGTGTAATAAAATTGGATCACTTTGCCTATAGTTGAAAGCAAGAGAGAATTAAAATTCTGCATTAGTCTTGTGCTTTGCAAGGTTATGCTCTGCGGGGGCAAGAACATGAAATACTGCTAGTCGATGGCAATTTTATGTCACTCGTTATTAGGATCTAAGATATATAACTCCATTTATTGTATCTAATTTTCATAAATAGTATCTAAATGACACCATCTATTCTAAAGAATACCATCACATTTTATATTTATTCAGGTTTTACATTGTCATTAGTGTAAAACTTTGAGATCAGAATGAAAGAGTTTTACTAGAAAGCGCATAATTAGAGAGTTCATATAATAATAACATATGCTTGGAGAAAAGTCATGTTAACTTGCTTTCTGACTTCAAAAAATTTAACCTAAATTTGTACCTCAAAAAATCAGCAAGTGACTTCCACCATTTTTATGCCATACATGCACTCCTAAATACATTGCATGAATTTTAAATAATACTTATTACTTCTTTTCTAGATAATAAACATGATAATATAAAATGCAGAACAATTTGGATACTACAAAAATTATAAAAATAAATGTAAAAATTAATGAGTAATAACATTATTAGAGATAAATACTACTATACAATTTGGAGTTTTATGCCTAGATACATATCTATTTACATAGATAGATAGAAAACATGCTGGATATATAGTTTTGCAATACAGCTTTTCCCCCTTAGTGATATATAATTAAATATTTCCAATGACAGTAAACATCCTCTGATAACTTCAATTTAAAACAATGACGTATCCATATTATGATGGTATAGTTTATTTTATTCCTCTCCTAATTTTAAACAATTTTTAGAACCTTAGGAACAGGCCGGGCGCGGTGTCTCAAGCCTGTAATCCCAGCACTTTGGGAGGCCGAGGCGGGCGGATCACGAGGTCAGGAGATCGAGACCATCCTGGCTAACACGGTGAAACCCCGTCTCTACTAAAAATACAAAAAATTAGCCGGGCGTGGTGGCAGGCACCTGTAGTCCCAGCTACTCGGGAGGCTGAGGCAGGAGAATGGCGTGAACCCGGGAGGCGGAGCTTGCAGTGAGCCGAGATCGCGCCACTGCACTCCAGCCTGGGGGACAGAGCGAGACTCCGTCTCAAAAAAAAAAAGAACCTTAGGAACAAAAAATAATACAGAGATGAAGATCTTTGTACATATAATTTTGTCCACTTCTCTGAAAACTTCCTTAAAAAAATTCTGGAAATGGAAGTACTTAAAGAGAAAGAATATTTTTTAAGATTGACACTATTTCCTAATTGCTTTTCGAAAATGTAGCGATCATTATAACTCCTTCTCACAGCAGTGTATGAGAACTCAGGATTTTCATCCTCTTACCACTACCCTCCACCTTGCAGTCCTCCAGCCACCCCCCCAGTCCCGACACCACGAGCCAACAAAAAGATGTTCTCATAGTGTCATAGTGATAGATGAAAAATGATACTCACTAGCATTTTATTTTGCATTTCATTTAATTATAAATAAAATACGATTTTTTTCCCATCAATATAGTGGTCATCCGCTTTTCTTTTAGGAAGTTTAATAACTTTTTGCCTAGTTTTTAGATTAATCATTTAGATAAGTTGAATATTTTTCATCATGATTTGTGAGCTAATTTTATATTAAGAATATTATCCCATTTATACATTCGTAGCATATAACGAGGCACTTAGTTTTTAATCGGTTTATAATATTTTTGTATATACAGGCTTTTAGACATTTAGGTAATCATTTCAAAAGAACTTTCTTTGTGATATCTTCTATTATTTAATGCCTAAAATGTTATTCCTTATTCAGCCATCTTTTAAAAAAATAACTCTTCAATAATTCTGACATTTATGTTGAAATATGAAGGCAAAGACATACTCTTTTTTCATTTTTTTCTCAAATGATAAACTTACTTTTTCAACATCATTCAATAAATAATGAATTCAATCATTCAACAATGCATTCAACAGTTACTCATTCTTGCCATGAGCTTAATATTATTATGAGTGATATAATCCAGTGGTGAAACAAAGACTTTACTCTTAGAAAATCTGCATTCCAGGGGAAGAGAAAATAACAAATAATTACATAACTTATTGTGTACTGCAGAAAAACAATGCTTTGAATAAAAAAATAAAAAGCAGATTAAGAGAAAGAGAGGACTAAATATTTGTGAATGGAGGGAGAGATTTAACATAGGTTACAAAATCCTCTCTTATGAAAAGAAAGTTCATCAGAGACCTGTATCTGAATTAGTATTTTCTAGGTCTACTTAGCGTGTGTGTGTGTGTGTGTGTGTGTGTGTGTGTGTGTGTGTGTGTACGATTTTTATGTTTGGGCATTCAAAGAGAAATTTAGAAAGTTAGACTTTACTATTTTAAACAGTATCCACATGTAAGAATGTGTTGTTTATTGAAATAGTTTTCTTTATATTGTATATAATTCAAACTCATTAAACTTCCTTCTAGCACAGCTTATATTTATTTCTTCTTTTCTCCTTTTGCTCTGTCAATACCCTCTCTGTAAACCATCCCTTATGTAAACAAATAAATAATACAAATCATACACTTCCTTTAGGTTTCCAATGACTTTCAAACTTCAAATAATACATCCTTTTCTGTATTCCCATTTTGCTTAGTTGATACTGCACTACCTAACCACTTCTTAAATGTTGTCTTATATTTTTCTGATTAATACTGTTCTGAATGTACATTTTATGTCTTGAACCTTATTACAAATTCATCAAAAGCAGGGAATATATTCTACACCTAGTTGACAGCACAAAAGGAATTTTAAAATATCCTTTGACTTGAAAAACTTCTTTAAAACCATACTAATAAAACGAGGCAAAAAAGGAGTTCTATAAGATAATAATAATTTTACAAATTGAAATACACTTGAAAAATAAATGATACTTTTATTTTTCTCTCAAACTTTAAAACTGCAAGACAGGATTCCCTGCTAGGACATGGGATTGTGTTATAGGAAGTTTTGTTGAAGACAGCTTATTATTAAGCAACAATTATGATATTTTTAAAAATAAACATAAGCAATTTTCAAATGCTGATCTTTCTAATGCACTGAAATAATTTTTAAGTTTTAGTGTAAAATTTTAAAACCTAAAGTACTACTTAAAGTCTCAAATACAGACTCAAGTTATTTTGAAGTATCAATCTCTTTTAGTCATCTAAATTAAGGTACTGGATCTCCAGTCATGAATTATATTCAAGACACGATTTAATATATTTTCTCATAAAAATTAACATTATAATAATTAATCTCCTTACCCCAGGCACATTTTTATATTCCGAATAAGAGTAAGGGAAGCACAGAACCAGTGAAATAGTTTGAGGATGGTAAGGCAAAAAGTAGTTTCCTGTATGGAATATCTCTGAAATTCTCTCATTCCCAAAATGTAGTAATTAAGGGGTATTACATGAATTTTAAATTTTCCATAGTCATAGTGATTTTCCAGCTGTAAGAATAAGAGATTCTCATTGTTACTGAAACAGAACCAGAAAATAATAAACACCAAAATTGTTTCTATATTGACTTATAAATTCTAAGTTTCTAGGTTTATAAATTGAGATGATTTATGTTATAACATCATATAAATCAGTATTCCTACCTTTTTGATAACAATATCTATTAGAATTATTTTTCATTTCATATCTGATAACATTGTAAGTAACCTTTTTTGAAGAAAACATTTACAGTATATACTGTAATCTTTCAATGATTATTTTGAAATGTTTACAAAAATAAAATATATATAATTTCATTTTATAAAATACTCTCAAATTATATAAAGCATCTGATATTTAGCAAAGGAACTAAGCAAAAAATGTTGGATATTGCATTAACATCAGGAATATTACTGAATACCTTAGAAACATCATGTCCTTTGTATAAACATAGTATTAGTTGAAATGCACTTAAGACATGCTTTAAAAATCGTATGAAAATATTCTATCACCAGCAGGCAGAAAAAGTGTTCCTGAGCAAACCACAATGACTGGGAGAAAAAAGAATAGATATATTTGCATACATTATAAACAATAATGGCAAAGTACAAAAAAAGTCAAAAATCAAGTGATAAAATATTTGCAACACAAATGATAAGCAAATGTTAATATCCCTAATATGTAAAAAGCTCCAAAAAATTGTAAGAAGAAAACAAACAAATTTGATAGAAAAACGGCAAAGGAAAAGAATTAGCAATTCACAGAAGCGGAAATTTAAATTGCTAATCAACATATGAAAAGATATTCCCTCTCATTTGTAGTCAGAGAAATGCAAATTAAATCAACAATGAAATACACATAAAATTGGCAAACTTAAAAAGATTTACTATATCCAGTGCTGGTGGAGAGACTGAAACAGTTACTCTCATGAATTATTGGTTAGAGTAGGAATTGCTATCCACCATTGTGAAAATGAATTTAGAAATATACAGTAAATTTAAGGATTACTATTGATTCAGTCATCCTAGTTTGGGGAATCTAGCCTATAGAAATTATTGTATTACTTATAAAAACATATGTAAAAAATGATTATCGTAGCTTTGTAGCTGCAAAAAGCTGGAGGGAAAGTAATTACATTTGACTATCCAATGATAGGCAAATGTTTATATACATTTTATTACACTTTTTATTATAATTTTATAGAATGCTGTGTCACTAGGAAGAATGAGTCAGAGCTATCTCTTTTGGCTTAGAGGAAAACTCATGGTATGTTTTTAAATGATAAAAAAAATTTGTATTGTAGAACAATGCAACTACCAGTATTATCCCAGTTTTTAAAAATCATATAACAAATCTCATATGTGTATACAATACATTTTGCACTTGTATAAGTTTGTATATGTGTTTTATATGTTTATAAGCATACGAGAACAGTATGGAATATGGAATGACATAAACTAGGCTATTATCTTTGATCATTTGGAGAGTTATGAAAAGAAGAAAGGGTGGGATTTTTAATTGTTTTATTTAAATATAGCAACACTAATTCATTCAATTACCTTTGGGAAAAACTGTGACAATTAAGATCAGTAAAGGATAAAGTATATAAATCCCAATATATCACTTTAAAAATATCTGTAATCCTAGGTATATATCCAAGAGAAATGAAAGCATATATGCATATATAAACTCATTAACAAACATTAAATCATCACTATTTATACCACCTAAAAGGTGGAAAAAAATCCATTAACTTATAAATAAATTTTTAAAATGTGGCATATCCATACAATGAAATATTTTTGGTAATAAAAAGGAATGAACTACTAATACATGATACAGCATCAGTGAGCCTTGAAAGTATTAAGCAAAATGAAAGAAGTAAGTCACGAAAGACCACATAGTATATGGTTACATTTATATAGACCTCTAGAAAAAGGAGACCTATAGAGAGAGTAAGTCAGGGGTTGGCTAGGGCTAGGCTGTGGGGCTCTCAAGAGGAAGATGGTGAGTGACTGCTAATGGATGGGGGGTTTCTTTTTGGAGGGCACAGGAAGTGAAAATGTTCTAAACTTAGATTTTGGTCATAGCTGCACAACTTTGTGAATCTACTAAATAACATTCAATGTTGGCCGGGGATGGGTGAATTGTATGGCATAAGAATAATACCTCGATGTAGCTGAAAGAAAACCTATGACCAATTATTTGAACATGTAAACTGTTTCTTAACAAATTCATTTTTAAATAGTATACTCATTAACTAAAAACCTTATAATAAGCCATCAAAGGAGAATAAGGTATTCCATATAAATAAAATTTCCTGCTAGTGAAGAATTCCCACTTAAAATGTCAACACTTTCTCTTAATTTTACATATGTGGGATGGGAAAATATCTTTGTTATAAACCTACTTGACTTCTTAAGCAGTGTCTAATAATCATATGCCATACTTTCCTTGAAAATAGGCGTCAATAATAGGAACATCATCTTTAAAGTTATGACTATGTAGTTTAAATATAATACACCAACATTTCCCCCAGTACTTCCCACTAATTACCTTTGATGGTAAAGATCATTAAATATACATCTAAATAAGAGTGAAAGAATAAATCTCATTTAAGAGAACTCCTGAGTTCTCATGAATAATGCACCTGATCTTAAATGTTTACATATGGTGAGATAAATTTTGGCCGTTCAGATCTTTTCCCTCGATTTCTGGTTATTCACTCTGTTCTATATAAGCAAGACTGCTAGACCATAAGACACATGTGACATTAATATCTCAATTTTAAATCCGGGCAGGGCTCCTGGTATTCTTGGATGCTCAAATTATTAAGATTTTCATATCTATTTTTATCCTGTTGGTGATTTAAATCACATCATGAATATCTTTTTTCAGTATACAGTTTGCCAAATGCCGTTGTCATCAATGAAGGCAGCCACTAACATTTTGAAATGAAACATCAGAATGGTTTCAAATTCTGTGACAGATCAATTTAGCAGTATTATACAAGAGCAAGAAAAACACAGACTGGATTTGCTTCTGTGGTTTTCTATACATTTCTTTCTCAAACGGATGAATGTTATTATTTAGAAATAGAAATACGTGATCCTTTCTGTTCCCATCTTGTATTTGTAATGGTATGCCTTCTAAAATTTATAACCAAACTAAATTATTAGATATTAAGAGAGATTAAATACAAAACTCATTACTTATCCAAGTGTGAGCTTTGACTCGATTTTCTTTAAACCTCACCTTATCCCTACAAGTAATCATTTACTTATATTTCAAAGATTTTTTTTCAGTGTGTTATAGTGGTAAGAGCTTTAATTTTGAAGTGAAATATAGGGCTTACCTTAAATTCTGTCTTAATTTATTTCTAAGCATTTACTTGGTTGCTTATTTAACCTTTCCAAACTTGCTTTTTAAATTTTTTTAAATTTTTTATAAAATTAGAAAAATAGTATCTACTTCCTAGTTCTTCGGAGGGTTCAACTAGTCATCATTAATAAAAAGACTTTCATATATAGTGTCCCTTAGGAAAAAAAAAAACGCTTAGTAACAGTTAATTTTCTTTTTCGTAACTGCTTAGCCTACAACTTCCATCTTGATCAAAGCCCTTATCACTTTGTTTGATCTCTATACAGAATACTGCTGCCAGCTTTATCTTCCTAAAATCCACTAACGTCTTCACTCCTTAAAAATCTTCAATGGCACGTGATGGGAATAACTTGCCAAATAAACTCAAAATGCTTTAGCTTGACCTTTAAAATCCTCCTTAATCTGGCCTCATCTTTCTTCTCTTCCAAACTGATGTACTCATGATATTTTAAATAACTTGCTCTCCCTAAATCTGCCATTTTCTAATGTCGGGCCTTAAAAAAAAGAATATTAACTTTTAACTCGTTTTTCTGATTCTATAACTACATTTTACAGTTTCCTTTTCCATTAAACCATCTAACGACATCTTACTTGTCTAATCCTCACAACTATCCAGATCTCAATTTTTAGTTAACTCATAAAACTTTTCCTGATTATTCTAATTATAATTCACATCTGCCATTTTCTAACCTCTGGAACAATGGATTTAGAGTTTACAATGTAATTAATTTTGTGTTTCTATGAAATGTTCAGGAATTATTTGCTGTGATTTATCATTTATGTGTGATTTATGTGTACAACATAAGTAAAGTTATATTTTACCCACAGCTGCCCCTCCCAAAAGAACCTGGCCCACAATGGGTAATCTATTACCTATTACCATGTGGAAAACTTGATTCGCTCTTATTTAGTTAGTTTCCACTCAATCAGCCAATGATACTCTATTTACCTATATTTACAAGATTATTCCATGTAATTCATGTTTCTGAAACATCAAGAAAATTAACTCCCACTGTATTTACTTCAAAACTATAAACAATACTTTGTAGCATTTTCCTTTAAACGGAAAACACAATTTGTTTGCAATGTCTCTGTCCCAAAGCATGTTCATCAGTCTTTATTTTATACCTACTACATTTTAATCAGCTTGGGATTTTTGATCATTTAATTTTGAAAACCTGTGTGAATAGTTCTAAGAATTACTGCAAAAGTGTGCCTGATGCTGGAGCTCATCTTTTGTAAATGAGCCAAATATTTTACACATATTTATTCTATACTTGTTTTCTGGAAAATATCATTAGTATCCATATTTACATGCCCAGTATACATACAGGCCAATATGTCTAACAAAAAGAAAAATTAAATTGTATAATCCAACTATTATTGGTCAATTTCAGACCTAGGTTTGTTGTCTTATTCAAGTTGTAAAAAAATATATATGTAAATTTCTATAAGCATAACTTTATTTTTAGAACAATTTTCATTTAATGCTAACTTTAAACCTTATCTTCTGTGCCTTTAGTTCTTCTCACCTCAGTAGCGGATTAAAATGTGATAAATACTTGCTGATTTTCTTCAACTCCTTTGATTTTGAGTTATTGTTCTTACTCTCCATTTCCCTGTCTTCACCGTATATCTAAAAATTGCCATACAGCCTCATGCCTCATAGGTGTCATGCCATTTCAGCAAAACAATGTAATTAGTTACACTGCAGAAGTTTACTGAGCAGTCATTTTGTACAGGGAACTAAGACACTGTAGAAAAAATGCAGGAAAAAATGCTTAGCCTTGAGGGGTTTCAAAATCTGCTGGAGGTAGGAAAGGGGGGGCACAAAATTTCCAAAAGATTAATTACAAACAATTGAAAAGATTGACATGCTATCTACTCAACATGTAAAGTAACAACAAGAGTACTGGTGGACTATAGAAAAAATAAAGAACTTGTTAAAGAAAAGGTTAAATTATTTGGATTTGAAGTAGGTAAGTTTTAGAGTAGTAAGCCTTGGATGTAACAAAAATGAAATTAACATTAAAAAGCTGTGGTTTTCTGTGGAGAGAAGAGATGGGTACTTAGAAGGAGATGATATATAAAGTGGCAAAGAGGTAGATTACGAAAAATTGAAATTTAGGGTATAATCCATTCATGAAGCAGAGAATTCATTAAGATTAAATGTGATAAAGCTGAAGAAAAATATAGTGGATTACGGTCATTCCAAGATGGCCAAATAGAAACAGCTCCAGTCTACAGCTCCCAGCATGAGCGATGCAGAAGAAGGGTGATTTCTGCATTTCCAACTGAGGTACCAGGTTCATCTCACTGGGTCTTGTCAGACAGTGGGTGCAGCCCACAGAGTGTGAGCCGAAGCAGGGTGGGGCATCGCCTCATCTGGAAAGTGTAAGTGGTCAGGGAATTCCCTTTCCTAACCAAGGGAAGCAGTGACAGAATGGTACCTGGAAAATCAGGACACTCCCACCCAATACTGTGCTTTTCCAACGGTCTTAGCAAATGGCACACCAGGAGATTATATCCCACACCTGGCTTGGAGGGTCCCATGCCCACAGAGGCTTGCTCACTGCTAGCACAGCAGTCTGAGATCGAACTCCAAGGTGGCAGCGAGGCTGGGAGAGGGGCGTCTGCCATTGCTGAGGCTTGAGTAGGTAAACAAAGCGGCCGGGAAGCTCCAATTGGGTGGAGCCCACAGCAGCTCAAGGAGGTCTGCCTGCCTCTATAGACTCTACATCTGGGGGCAGGGCATAGCTGAACAAAAGGCAGCAGAAACTTCTGCAGACTTAAACATCCCTGTCTGACAGCTTTGAAGAGAGTAGTGGTTCTCCCAGCATGGAGTTTGAGATCTGAGAACAGACAGACTGCCCCCTCAAGTGGGTCCCTGACCCCCGAGTAGCCTAACTGGGAGACACCTCCCAGTAGGGGCCAACTGACGTCTCATACAGCTGGGTGCCCCTCTGCGACGAAGCCTCCAGAGGAAGGATCAGGCAGCAACATTTGCCATTCTGCCATGTTTGCTGTTCTGAAGCCTCTGCTGGTGATACCAGTCAAACAAGGTCTGGGGTGGACCTACAGCAAACTCCAACAGACCTGCAGCTGAGGGTCCTGACTGTTACAAGGAAAACTAACAAACAGAAACAACATCCACACCAAAACCCCATCTGTACGTCACCATCAACAAAGACCAAAGGTAGATAAAACCACAAAGATGGGGAAAAAACAGCAGAAAAAGTGAAAATTCTAAAAATCAGAGCACCTCTTCTCCTCCAAAGGAACGCAGCTCCTCACCAGCAATGGAACAAAGCTGGATGGAGAATGACTTTGATGAGTTGAGTGAAGAAGGCTTCAGAAGATGGGTAATAACAAATTTCTCCGAGCTAAAGGCAGATGTTTGAACCCATCGCAAAGAAGCTAAAAACCTTGAAAAAATATTAGATGAATGGCTAACTAGAATAAACAGCATAGAGAAGATCTGAAATGACCTGATGGAGCTGAAAACCATGGCAGGAGAACTACGTGATGCGTGCACAAGCTTCAGTGGCTGATTTGATCAAGTGGAAGAAAAGATACCAGCGATTGAAGATCAAATGAATGAAATGAAGTGAGAAGAGAAGTTTAGAGAAAAAAAGAGTAAAAAGAAATGAACAAAGCCTCCAAGAAATATGGGACTATGTGAAAAGACCAAACCTACCTCTGATTGCTGTACCTGAAAGTGACGGGGAGAATGGAACCAAGTTGGAAAACACTCTGCAAGATATTATCCAGGAGAACTTCCCCAAGCTAGCAAGGCAGGCCAACATTCAGATTCAGGAAATACAGAGAACGCCACAAAGTTACTCCTCGAGAAGAGCAACTCCAAGACACATAATTGTCAGATTCACCAAAGTTGAAATGAAGGAAAAAATGTTAAGGGCAGCCAGAGAGAAAGGTTGGTTACCCACAAAGTGAAGCCCATCAGACTAACACCAGATCTTTCGGCAGAAACTCTACAAGCCAGAAGAGAGTGGGGGCCAATATCCAACTTTCTTAAAGAAAATAATTTTCAACCTAGAATTTCATATCCAGCCAAACTAAGCTTCATAAGTGAAGGAGAAATAAAATCCTTTACAGACAAGCAAATGCTGAGAGATTTTGTCACCACCAGGTCTGTCTTACAAGAGCTCCCAAAGGAAGCACTAAATATGGAAAGGAACAACTGGTACCAGCCACTGCAAAAACATGCCAAATTGTAAAGATCATCAATGCTAGCAAGAAACTGCATCAACTAACGAGCAAAATAACCAGTTAACATCATAATGACAGGATCAAATTCATACACAACAATATTAACCTTAAATGTAAATGGGCTAAATTCTCCGATTAAAAGACACAGACTGGCAAATTGGATAAAGAGTGAAGACCCATCAGTGTGCTGTATTCAGGAGACCCATCTCACTTGCAGAGACACACACACACTCAAAATAAAGGGATGGAGGAAGATCTACCAAGCAAATGGAAAACAAAAAAAAAAACAGGGGTTGCAATCCTAGTCTCTGATAAAACAGACTTTAAACCAACAAAGATCAAAAGAGACAAAGAAGGCCATTACATAATGGTAAAGGGATCAATTCAACAAGAAGAGCTAACTATCCTAAATATATATGCACCCAATACAGGAGCACCCAGATTCATAAAGCAGGTCCTTAGAGACCTACAAAGAGACTTAGACTCCCACACAATAATAATGGGAGATTTTAACACCCCACTGTCAACATTAGACAGTTCAACGAGACAGAAACTTCACAAGGATATCCAGGAATTGAACTCAGCTCTGCAGCAACCAGACCTAATAGACACCTACAAAACTCTGCACCCCAGGTCAAGAGAATATACATTCTTCTCAGCACCACGTAGCACTTATATCAAAATTGACCACATAGTTGTAAGTAAAGCTCTCCTCAGCAAACGTAAAAGAACAGAAATTATAAGAAACTGTCTCTCAGACCACAGTGCAATCAAACTAGAACTCAGGATTGAGAAACTCACTCAAAACTGCTCAACTACATGGAAACTGAACAACCTGCTCCTGAATGTACTGGGTACATAATGAAATGAAGGCAGAAATAAAGATGTTCTTTGAAACCAATGAGAACAAAGACACAACATAGGAGAACCTCTCGGACACATTTAAAGCAGTGTGTAGAGGGAAATTTATAGCACTAAATGCCCACAAGAGAAAGCAGGAAAGATCTAAAATTGACACCCTAACATCACAATTAAAAGAACTAGAGAAGCAAGAGCAAACACATTCAAAAGCTAGCAGAAGGCAAGAAATAACTAAGATTAGAGCAGAACTGACAGAGATAGAGACACAAAAAACCCTTCAAAAAATCAATGAATCCAGGAGCTCATTTTTTGAAAAGATCAACAAAATTGACAGACCGCTAGCAAAACTAATAAAGAAAAGAGAGAAGAATCAAATAGACGCAATAAAAAAGGATAAAGGGGATACCACCACCAATCCCACAGAAATACAAACTACCGTCAGAGAATACTATAAATACCTCAAGGCAAATAAACTACAAAATCTAGAAGAAAGGGAAAAATTCCTGGAAACATACACCCTCTCAAGACTAAACCAGGAAGAAGCTGAATCTGTGAATAGACCAATTACAGGCTCTGAAATTGAGGCAATAATTAATAGCCTACCAACCAAAAAATGGCCAGGACCAGATGGATTCACAGCCAGTTTCTACCAGAGGTACAAGCAGGAGCTGGTACCATACCTTCTGAAACTATTCCAGTCAATAGAAAAAGAGGGAATCCTCCCTAATTCATTTTATGAGGCTAGCATCATCCTGATATCAAAGCCTGGCAGAGACACAACAAAAAAAGAGAATTTTAGACCAATATCCCTGATGAACGCAAATCAATAAACGTAATCCAGCATATAAACAGAACCAAACACAAAAACCACATGATTATCTCAATAGAAGCAGAAAAGGCCTTCAACAAAATTCAGCAGCCCTTCAAGCTAAAAACTCTCAATAAACTAGGTATTGATGGGACATATCTCAAAATAATAAGAGCTATTTATGACAAACCCATAGCCAATATCATACTGAATGGGCAAAACCTGGAAACATTCCCTTTGAAAACTGGCACAAGACAGGGATGCCCTCTCTCACCACTCCTATTCAACATAGTGTTGGAAGTTCTGGCCAGGGCAATCAAACAGGAGGAAGAAATAAACGGTATTCAATTAGGAATAGAGGAAGTAAAATTGTCCCTATTTGCAGATGACATGATTGAATATTTAGAAAACCCCATCATCTCAGCCCCAAATCTCCTCAAGCTGATAAGCAACTTCAGCAAAGTCTCAGGATACAAAACCAATGTGCAAGAATCACAAGCATTCCTATACACCAATAACAGACAAACAGCCAAATCATGAGTGAACTTCCATTCACAATTGCTACAAAGAGAACAAAATACCTAGGAATCCAACTTACAAAGGATGTAAAGGACCTCTTCAAGGGGAACTACAAACCACTGCTCAACGAAATAAAAGAGGACACAAACAAATGGAAGAACATTCCATGGTCATGGGTAGGAAGAATCAACATCGTGAAAATGGCCGTACTGCCCAAGGTAATTTATAGATTCAATGCCATCCCCATCAAGCTACCAATGACTTTCTTCACAGAATTGGAAAAAAACTACTTTAAAATTCATATGGAACCAAAAAGAGCCCACATTACCAAGACAATCCTAAGCCAAAAGAGCAAAGCTGGAGGCATCACGCTACCTGACTTCAAACTATACTACAAGGCTACAGTAACCAAAACAGCATGGTACTGGTACCAAAACAGAGATATAGACCAATGGAACAGAACAGAGCCCTCAAAAATAATACCCCATATCTACAACCATCTGATCTTTGACAAACCTGACAAAAACAAGCAATGGGGAAAGGATTCCCCACGTAATAAACGGTGCTGGGAAAACTGGCTAGCCATATGTGTAAAGCTGAAACTGGATCCCTTCCTTACTCCTTATACAAAAATTAATTCAAGATGGATTAAAGACTTACATGTTAGATCTAAAACCATAAAAACCCTAGAAGATAACCTAGGCAATACCATTCAGGACATAGGCATGGGCAAGTACTTCATGACTAAAACACCAAAAGCAATGGCAACAAAAGCCAAAATTGACAAATGGGATCTAATTAAACTAAACAGCTTCTGTACAGCAAAAGAAACTACCATCAGAGTGAACAGGCAACCTACAGAATGGGAGAAAATTTTTACAATCTACCCATCTGACAAAGGGCTAATATCCAGAATCTACAAATAACTTAAACAAATTTACAAGAAAAAATTAAACAACCCCATCAAAAATGGGCGAAGGATATGAACAGAAACTTCTCAAAAGAAGACATTTATGCAGCCAAGAGACACATAAAAAAATGCTCATCATCACTGGCCATCAGAGAAATGCAAATCAAAACCACAATGAGATACCATCTCACACCAGTTTGAATGGCAATCATTAAAAAAGTCAGGAAACAACAGGTGCTGGAGAGGATATGGAGAAATAGGAACACTTTTACACTGTTGGTGGGACTTCAAACTAGTTCAACCATTGTAGAAGACAGTGTGGCGATTACTCAAGGATCTAGAACCAGAAATACCATTTGACCCAGCTATCCTATTACTGGGTACATACCCAAAGGATTATAAATCATGCTGCTACAAAGACAAATGCACACGTATGTTCATTGCGGCACTATTCACAATAGCAAAGACTTGCAACCAACCCAAATGTCCATCAATGGTAGACTGGATTAAGAAAATGTGGCACATATACACCATGAAGTACTATGCAGCCATAAAAAAGGATGAGTTCATGTCCTTTGCAGGGACATGGATGAAGCTGGAAACCATTATTGTGAGCAAACTATTGCAAGGATAGAAAACCAAACACCGCATGTTCCCACTCATAGGTGGGAATTGAACAATGAGAACACTTGGACACAGGATGGGGATTATCACACACCGGGGCCTGTCAGGGGATGGGGGAGGGATAGCATTAGGAGATATACCTAACATAAATGAAGAGTTAATGGGTGCAGCACACCAACATGGCATATGTATACATATGTAACAAACCTGCACATTGTGCACATGTACCCTAGAACTTAAAGTATAATTAAAAAAACAGAAAAGAAAAATATACTGGATTACTTGGTAGTGCATATCAAATGCTTGCCTAATAAGGTCCATTATTAAATCACTACTGTATGTAATATGTGATTCATTGAAGAAATATTAATAAAATTCTGTGTGGAAAGTAAATGACACATATCACACCATTCTTCTGAATGGAGACTCATTAGAATTTCTTTAATTTCTTTTTCTTGAGACTTGCCCAGGCTGAAGTACAGTGGCGTGATCTCAGCTCAGTGCAATCTCCACTTCCCGGGTTCAAGCAATTCTCCTGCCTTAGCCTCCTGAGTATTTGGGATACAGGCATCTGCCACCTTTGTATTTTTAGTAGAGACAGGGTTTCACAACGTTGGCCAGGCTGGTCTTGAACTCCTGACCTCATGTGATCCACACGTCTCAGCCTCCGAAATTGCTGGGATTACAGGTGTGAACCACCGCACCCGGACGATTCATTAGAATTGCTAATGCACAAAGCGCTCTAATTGTGAATATATGGTATGATGATTTTGAACATGCCTGAGACAAAAAAATTGTCATCTATGGACAGCATGGTGCTTAAGGCAGCCTAGCATAAAGTCTCTATGTATAGATAGATAGATAGATAGATAGATAGATAGATAGATAGATAGATAGATAGATAGATAGATGAGATAAAGAGATAAATAGAACATAATGATATTCCATATTGGTTAGTAACTAATGAATACCATCAAATACTCTCTCCTATACTTGAATATGAAAAATATATCCAGAGGCTTACAAAGTATTGTAAAATAGAACCTGATAATCATATAGACATAACATTAAAAATTCCAGGAGGCAGTAAGGAAGGTAGAGAGTCAATACTTGGCAGCATTGATGGAGGCAAAAGGACTGAATCAGAGAATGGACCCTTAGGCGAGTTGCTGCTGAGCCACATGAGGGGCTCTAGTATCCAGGTGACTCCAGTGTTCTGCATAATATACAACCTCATTTTGATACTAAACCTCATAATAATCTTAAAGTCTAGAACAAAAGCCAATGTACAGATTCTATTTTATTTTTCCTCAAGCAGCAATTTTCCAGGATCATTCCTCGTAGAATTGTTATCTTGTATTACTCTTCCTTTCCTTCTCGATTTCTTCTATTTTCTTCTTGGTATTATACGGGCTGCACTTGGAACTACAGAGATTTACCATTATTGGCATCCCCTCCTTTGCAACCCAGTATATTTCATACTTTTATGTTTTGCAGTATGGCTTGAGAGGGCAACTTTACCACATACTGCCATCCAAATCACTGCTCCTGATTGCTGTACTTCCACACAGCTCCCAGGGGCTCCATCCCACCTGATATACCCACTTAGAGACTCTCCAGTGGAGAACAAAATATTGCAAAAACAAATTGAAAGTCACTGAACAAATGAGGGTGTTAAGCCCAGTAGGGTGGCCCAGAGGAACAGAACACTGCAGAGCTAATCAGGAAGCCATGCAACCAGAGAATACAAAGATAGCTGAGCCTATCAATGGAGGAACCACACAAGGAATACTTCTGATGCATTCAGCTATTTCAAATTTGTCTTGCCAGGGTTTCATAAAAGGGAGCAAACATTTTTCTTGATGTGAGCAGACAGGATTTCAAGTTCTAACTGTGTTATTACCTGCTTATATAATCCTGGGTGAAGCAGCCGAACAGTCTATGAGCCCTAGTTGAAGACAATACTGACCAATTATACATATATGATGTATATCTAATAATAATACCAATTAGATTTATAAAATTATACTATTTCTAAAATGTTTTTATTTATGTTTTAAGTAAATTGTGTATTAAGTCTAATAATTATAACTATATAAATATAAATATCTACTATGACCCTGATAGTTTCTGGATCCAAACAAAATTCATTATGAAGGCTCACATTTACCAAGACCAGAAACTGACATTCATTCCCTTAGGTACAGTAAAATTATTTGAGGAAAGATTGAAAAATAATTGAAATAAGTGATAAATATAATTTATTAAGAGCCATATTAGCTAGCATACATTTTGCATATGAAATTATCAAAATAACAGTTGAAACACAATCATAAATATTTTCAAGAATGGCAAATAGGGCATTGTTTTAAACATGGAATAATAATGTTATTATTCAAGAGAAGAACACATAACAGGACACAGATAATTAAAAAGCTATTTTTTCTTTCAAAGTTTTAAATAGTTCAAAAGAAAGGTGAGCGAGCATCAATGATCCCTCTTTCCATCTTCCTTCCTCCCCAGCCATTACCCATGTTGTCACTGCTTCTTTCTAAATGTCAGGAGCAAAGAAGTCACACATTTGCTCTCTTTGGAGGAAAGAAGGAAATGGGTAGCTTTTGTGTGACCAAAATGAACAAATTACCTCTAAGATATTCTAAGGAGAGTCGGTGATGATAGCAACTGAGGCAGTTGCTTACCTATTTTATAGTGTTCATAAATCCCAGAACTGTAATCACTAACATACATGACAGAGGGAAAAATAATAAATCCAAGTTGTAATTCAGATTGGTATAATGAATTAAGGAAACCTATATCATATCCATTAGAGTATTTTTCTAATTTATGAAAGCATAGATTTAGGCCGGGAGCGGTGGCTCACATCTGTAATCCCAGCACTTTGGGAGGCTGAGGCAGGTGGATCACCTGAGGTCAGAAGTTCGAGACCAGCCTGGCCAACATGGTGAAACACCATCTCTCCTAAAAATACAAAAATTAGCGGGGCGTGGTAGGGGGCACCTGTAATCCCAGCTACTCAGGAGGCTGAGGCAAGAGAATTGTTTGAACATGGAGGCGGAAGTTGCAGTGAGCCGAGATCGCACCATGCACTCCAGTATGTGCAACGAGAGCAAAACTCCGTCCAAAAAAGAAAGACAGAAAAGAAGAAAGCATAGATTTCATTTATAATCTTTTCAATGATTTTGATTTCATAAAAACTGATTATGGTGAATTTTATCAGGGAAAAAATTAAACCATTTACTGATAACACGTAGTTAACAAATACATAATCACCATCAGTTTCACAATGAAATGGCCACCACTCCTCAAAGACGTGAACGCGGTAATCATTTCAGAAGAAATGTTAACAAAAGTGACAGTTACAAGGTAAAAGTGTTCTCAGGAAATGGTAGTATAAAATGTGAGCCCTGCTGAAAAGTACTGATTAGCTAAGAAGAAGAGTGAAAACATATGAAGAGAAAAAGGAAAAATGGAGAGACAAGTACCAAGTCTATCAACACCTGTTGAAGCTAGCCTCTGGCAATTTGTCAAACTAATAATAAATAATAATAACAAGAAGAATCCACTTCCACAACTATGGTATTTATATCGTTCAGGGACTATATATGGGCTGCAGCATGACTCAGTGTAACAGAGTATCTGGGAGCATAAACTCACGAGGCAGACTGCCTGGCTTCAGATTCTGCTCTGCATTTACAAGTTGTGTCATCTTAGAAAGTGTCTTATTTTCCTCATCTGCAAAATGAGAGTATTAATATCTGCTTCACTGGGTTTTTATGAGGATAATACGAAGGATTTAAAATAGTATATATGGCACATGGTACATATTCAACAAATAGCAGCTCTTGATACATAATGAATTTAAAAAAGCACCAAAGCAAATATGATCAGACTGTACAGCCTCATGACTGTTCTTCTTCAAGGTTATCTTCAGAGGGTATGACTCGTGTTTCTGCTACTGTTTTTAGAATATCTCACTAGGATCTGGTTGCTGTACAAGCTCAGGAAACGTTAAGGATCTCTCTAACATTATTTCAAAATTTCGTAGGCCAAATTGGTTCTACAATCAGCATCCTTTCTTCAGTTCGCGAACAGGTTGTTTGAGACCAAGACAAACAGAGTAAAGTGGGTTACTCTGGTCCCATGGTTGGGTTATTCTCCACCCACCCCCAAACCCACCCCTCTATCTTTTAGAGACAAAGGATGGAAGTTGGAGGTGGAGACTAATGTTGTTATGACCTTATCATGCACTCGGATCTTTGTGGGGAATACACCAAAACAGCTGGGTGTTTTTCTCTCTGTCCTCACCGTCTACCAGGTATCTCTTATGCCCACAACCCCTCCTCTATTACCGTCCTTTGTACTCTTTTGATGTAAGCAATTTCAGCTAAATAAAGTAAAAAAGATAAAAATTAGAAGTTGCAGAGTTGTTCTAAATTATGCTGCTTACTAAATCAACCAAGATACTCAATTGTTTTGAAACATGTGAGGCAGAAAACACTTCTTCGCCAAATTCAGCACGTGGGCATAATTATTTTTAACATATTTATACTTTAAATATCCATGTGTCAGTATAAAATACTTAACTGACATACTCTAGGCCCTGCATAGAATGGATATGACAACTTTGAAAGTCATAGATCTCACCATCTTTCTGGACTGAGGATACGTTTACGTGTAAGAAAGACCCTCTCTATGTCCAAACCTATCCGTATTTAAGGGATGGGTCAGACAAGCACAGCCTTCAATATAAAGGAAAATGATAATATGTGGATAGGAAATCCCTTTTGGCTAGTAAATCTCACTTTTGAATATTCACTACATTTATTTTCATTGTTTCCTCTGATCTTAATGTATGGTTACTCAGAAATCACAGACGAAAATGATGACAAACACTATTACCATATTTTCCTTTCTATTTAATCCTGAAAACTCATTCCTGGATGCTTTGAGGAGTTTGTTTTTGTCTTTATTGTTGTTGATTATTTGTATTTTGTTTCCTTTCTTCTGTTAGGTATTGCCAGAATGCTTGTTGAAATTATCCTAGATATGGAGACATAAATAGTAAGAAATAACGGTATAAGTGATTTCTTAGTTTGAGTTCCTTTTCTAAAATCTAGTCTGAAATTAAATACTGTCCACCATTATCCAGGTTGAGAATAGTATATTAAAATAAACCGAATCCTCGGATAGTTCCTTACTGGCACTAAATCAACTGTTTCAGACTCTGTTATCCCAAATACAGTGCTATTTTCCCTTTCACAAACCAAGGCTCCCTTCTGTTTTTGTGCATTCTCACAGTCTGTTCTACCTCCACCTGAATGCTGTGTCTTCTGCCTACCTTACTCTTTTTCTAGAAGTGATCATCAGTTCATCTATCTTAACTGGCTGTCCTTTTGACTGAAGATTTCTGACCATACTTGACCAAGTCAGATTCTCTTTTTCTCAGGATATTGAAATCAGGACTCTGAGATGCCAAGTAGCATCTTGAACAGAAAATTGGGGGTTTGGAGTGTGAGTTATATTTTTCTATCATGCTTAGAAATGTACAGAAAGCTGGTCTCAGGGAAAAAGGGGAAAGTGAAGCAGGTGCACATAAAGCAGCCTAGGTAGGAGGATGAGTGACCCACAGAAAAAGAGAGAGACAAAGCAACGCCACTTTGGCCTGAGTCTAACTCCTCAGCACACGATGTCCTGCTCAGCCTCCTTGCAGTATAAAGTGCTTTCTACCTCTCAGTTACAACCATATGTCCTGATGGATACACTGACTATCATTCAAACTAAAGGCCATATTTTACCTTCTGTATTACATCTTCCCTGGTCGTTTCTTATTGATGTCTAAATGTTAAAAATTCCATTGCAATAGAGGTTTTGTGCCACAAAATTCTGTACTAATTATACAAAGTTATGCATTATCTATATCTGTCAGTCACATTTCACCACGAAGATTGTAAACTTCTATGATCAGCACCAAGTGTTTACTTTTTAAAAAATTTTCAAATACATCCAGCACAGCACTAGCAAATAGCTGCTGCTTCATAACAGCTTTGATCAACACAGGGTATACTTTGAATCTATGAAATGAAACCATAAATGTTATACAAATGCTGTATGGTCAAAATACAGGTGTGAACACATAAACATGTTGACTTCTAAAATAGATGATGTATCATGAAATTAAATAACAAGAAGTCCCCAAACCTGACATATAATGACTAAAAATGTGTGTAATAATATATTGTGTACGTTTCTTAGACTGACCTTACTAATTTTTGTAATTGTAAATGGCATACATGCAGAAACTTATTCTGAATCTATAGGGTCTTTTTTTGAAAACTGCTTCCGAGGAATGTCTTTAGACAATAAATAAATGAAAAATAAAAAGCTATTTGAACAATTACAGAGGACTTGTCAATTTCCCTTTTGCAGGAACACACACACACACACACACACACACACACACACACACACACTCTTCAGAAAGCAAAGCAGCCTCACTCACCCCCTGCAGCTGCAGAAGTGAGAAGGCAAAACACTGTCCCACTCCGCAGTCCTTGGGCCTCAGGGTGAAAAAAGGGGGGAGGGATTTCCCAGAGAGCTGTGAATAAAAACTGTTGCCAGAGTCAAGTACTTTAAAATGCCTAAGGGTAGAGGATTCTGACATAATTCCCTAAAATATATACAAACAACATTTTAAGCATACAGCCAAAGGACTTTAAAAGGATAGTAAGAGAGAAGCCATTTAACTACTTAGTGGTGAATGTCTTGACTCTCAGACAGAAACCATGTAGGCTGGCTCCTTGAATATGCTCTTAGATAGAGAGGCTACCCTTGGAAGGAGAGGACAGGCCTCTTTCAGCTGCAGAATGACTTTCCTTAGAGTCTTAGTTGTGCCCCTTCTGTAATCCGGAGAACTTCAGCATTTGAGGTGTTAATCACTCTCAATTTAAAACAGTCCCTAAAGGCAAATACAGATTAAATATGAGAGGCTTAATTCTCCCCGTTGAAAATAAGGAAATAAACTTTCTCTGTCCTTTTCTTAAAGCATTTATTTAGAAAAGTTTTCAGTTCTTCCTCTTCTCTTTGAAATATATGTAACTCTTTTTAAAAGATAATAAGCCAGCTTTACAACCCCAGAATGTCTTTCTCAAACACTAAGGAAGTAACTTTTTGAAATGGAATCATCAAGGAAGATAGATAGTGTCTCTGTCTCCCAGTTCCTAAGGAAGAGAAGGAGCCTAACTTTGGCTGGTGCCTCTCTCCAAAACAACCTTCCGTCGTAAAGATACATTTGTTTTTCCTTTGGATAAAGCCAACTAGCTAACATGACAATATGCATGGTCACCCCAATTACCAAATGAAGTTAGGATGAATTATGCGTGACAAATGATGCTGTCAAGTTCTCTTACTTGAGAACTAGCTATTGTTTATCTTGGGAACATGTAGGAGATGAGTTGTACCTGCTTGGACATATAAAAGGGTGATTTCTATCTTTGCAATCTCTTTAGTGGATTTCTGTGATGCACGTTACATTCCAGTTTAATGCTTATTCAATAATTAAACTGGTTTCTTTCTCCTTTACTTTTGTGGGAGAGGCTTTCTAGTTTGGGAGATTTTGTTTCTAATTTTATTTCCGTAACATCTGCTCCTGGTTTCCGGGACACCAGTTTCTCCTGGAATTTTTCCTGTTTCTCTGTATGTTTCTTCTTGATCTCCTTGGCTGAATTCTTTTCCTACCATAGAATGGACCAAATTTTTCAAGGTCTAGTCTTTTTTCTCTTTTTCCAACCCTTATCCTGGCTGTTTCCACTCCTACCATCTCCTGTCTAGCCAGCCCTTGCATACTTTACAATGTAACACACTAGATTAGAGACAAAGCATGTTACTTTTTATTCTATGCTTTTAAGGTGCTCTTCTCTCTGGCTGGAATCATATTCTCCATTCTCTTGGCAGACACATAATAACCCTCCTCCGGTATGATATCCTCTGTGAAGCTTTTCTGGACCAAACTCTGGTAACACTTCTTCCTTCCTTTCAGTGCAAACTCTGCTGTGATTTCATGCTGCCCTAGCAACTTTTTGATTGTGACTGCCTATATTGTAGATTTGCCAAAGGGAGAAAATGCACAAATGTGCTCCAGAATTCCTGCTCACGTGACAGTGATTTCTCATTATAAATAGGGTGGCATTGTTTTGCCATAGTTTTTAGGAATCAGTTTCTGTGAACAGACAAGTGTGAAACTGCCTCTAAGAAATGGGATGATCCATTCAGTTATTTCTGAGGTTTGAGGGAGTGTAAGTCACACTCAATATAATGGCAGCCACTAGCACTCTGTGGATGCCAGTCGGCCTTCCCTGGTTATATGTCAACCCCATCTCACTTTGGACATCTGTTTAAATTGTATTTTTTCTTGTCACAGGTATGCATATAAATATAACACACTAATCAAGGCAACTCATTTCTCTGATCTTGGTTTTGTCGATTATTAAATGTTAGGTTTGATCTTGATCATCTCTAAAAGTCATTCTCACAGTAAAATACGTGAATTTGAAAATGTTTTTCTAATTTTCAACGTCAACACCAGCAAATACTAGAAACACACAGCTATATTTGATTAGTGCCAGACATTCCGTTTTCTCTTTGGTGAGCTTTGGTGTCTATAAACCCCCTTCAATATAAGTATCTCAGAGATTTGATTTAAGCAATTTAGAAGCATTAATTAAAAGCTATTTTAAACTGACAACTCTTTATGTTAATTATTCTCATATGCATCACTCACACAAATAGAGGGCTAAAGGAGACTACTTTTGGCATGCTGTGAGGCAAAACTGTGCAGATCCCTGTAATTCTGTCTGTAACTTAAATTAAGTTCCCTTTTATCAAATTTTCAGAATTTCAAACTTTTAACACTCAGATCTCTTGAAGAGTGCATCAAATGGAGGGTGTATGTAAATAACTGAGTGAATAATGAATGTACAAGAAAATAAATAAATAGATAGATAAATACATCGTTTAAGGTGAGGTTGAGGAAAGGAAAAAGACATAGTTAATTATTGAAGTCAAAGGGGCAAAGACAAAAATGAAGCTTAGAAATCATTAACTTTTATCATTTCATGAAGCAAACGATCCAGCATTTAAAGTGATGGAAAACTGTCACCATAGTACATTGAAACAAAAGATCTAGTTTTGCTGATGTCTCCTGACCCACATAAAAATGTTTGACCCACACAAAAATTTTGACCCACATAAAAATGTTTATTATAATACAGACTCATGCAAGTAAGCCTTTGAGTCCTAGCCAGATTTCAAGAAAATCTATGTTTATTCAACAAATATCTTTGAGCGGAAGGTACAATGACAAACAAAATAAGTATAGACTCTGCCTTCAACAAGCAGGAGAACTTTCAGGGTAAACAGTCCAGAGAGACCTTACTGAGCTGCACATATCCTGGATGTTTCTGGAACCTTGTCAGGAAGCAAGACTTTGCTAACATCTGCTAGGAACAGATGATGAGCTGCTTTACATGGCAGTGTGGCTCAGCCTACATTCCCACTTATACTTGCTGTCCAGAGGTAGACATATTTTTAAGCCAAAAAAAAAAAAAAGAAAAAATATCTGTTGAATGAGATTTCTTAATTTAAACATAAAACACGTAAGTCTGTTATTGCCTAAATGGAAATAAGGATCACATTTAGGGTAAAGAAAAAGCTCAGAAGCATGGGAATAATGTAAATTTGAACATCTCATTACTTTTATTTCTTCATAAGCCAGGGACATTCTGGCGGGAAATATCAGATCAGAACAGTATTTTTTCAGAAGCTTTTGCAGCTAAAAAAGAAAGTAATCTTCCAAAGTCTTAAAAACTAAAGTGTTTGTTAGATGAACCTTGAATTGCTGCTAACCAAAGAAACCAGATAATTAAAATAATAATACTAATAATCGCAAGAAGGGATACAAATAGCTTTTGCTGTGTCAAAAATCTTTGTGATCTGGAGACTGACAGGCTTGAGAAATTAAAAAACTTCATGGTTGCTTTAACTGGGGAATCTAAAGCGTTCATTTCTTTCACATCCATGAGAATCTGTGTACTTACTGTGGCAAAATAACTTACTTCCAAATATACTGCTTTATATTAAAACTAGAATCCCTATTTATTTTAGGTTTTCTTTTTTCAAACTTTTCTTCAATTTTGGGAAAATTTTGAAGTTTTTAAATTGCAATTATTAAAAAAAGAAAAATATAATTACACATTTAATGCATTAATATATTTGCCATGTCAAAATTAAAATACCACAGATAACAGCTTTTTCTTTTAAATTGTGGGTATAGAGAAAGAGAAAAGTGGATTTATAATGAGCAGAAGCTAATTTCCCAACACCTTTAAGCTTAAGGTCCCTTATTCGCACAGTCTGTTTCCAAGGACCTGCCTCTGGTTTTTGATTTGTTATTTCATATGCTATTCATTTAGAAGCCCTTCCTCCTTCCTTCAAAATTTTACAAGCTTCAAAGGCCAATGAAATCTGAATGTGATACTGATAATCAGTTAACATTCTACACTGATATGATCACCAGCTATTTTTCCATCTTTCAATAGTAAGAAAATTTTGTGACTTGTGCCTGTACAGGAAATGAGGAAATGTATTTGTGACATGACTAATCATACTGGCTTACCGGGGACTGAAGGTTTTCTTGGAAAACCTTGTATTTTGACTACAAATATAAACGAACATTTGGTACCAAAACCAGGACAACTGATCACTGGAAGTTTGGGTTGGACAGTGGCTTAGTCAGAAGAAAGAGGACAATTAAGTTTGCTTAATCATGTTCTCCAAATACAAAATCGCTTGTGAACCTGCA
Organism: Hylobates moloch; assembly: GCF_009828535.3. NCBI lineage: Eukaryota > Metazoa > Chordata > Mammalia > Primates > Hylobatidae > Hylobates > Hylobates moloch. Next base: position 83,405,818 of record NW_026652291.1, read on the forward strand.
TTTTCCGGCTCCCTTTTGTCCCCTTACAAAATGAAAATGCCAGTTCATCACTTCCACCATCATGAGTATAAATAACATCACAATAAAAAAAATTTAAAATAAAAATGCTACATATTTGTTAGCATGTGGCGTTCCTTTAATTGCTTTTTTATCTGTTCATTCATTTCAACTTTTAAACTATCCACAAAAGAATAATATTTTCACTTAAAAAAATAAAAGAACTAAGCCATTGAGGTTTTGCATAAACAACTGAAAGAGATGTAGTTTTTTAAGCCTGGACCAGAACAAAGCTTCTTGACTTAGAACACCATAAATCAGCAAGAAGGCATCTGTAACCTAGTGTAAAAGGTCCTAGACTCCCAATATTTACCATCAAGAAACCATCTTAAACTTAACCTCAACTGTGATAGCAATTTAACCATATCAGAAAGAGTATCATATAGGCCTGGCTATTTGATTTTATCTGCAAAAAATGGTCTTAAGTTTAAACAAGCCAGAGAGGCTACTGTATTGCTTTTTGAATGAATGTATCTAAAACAGAATACAAAGAAGACTTAATGTTTCTCTTTACATATGCTAGTATACATGCCTTTCTATATTTGTTACTGGGTCTCTTTAAAATTGAAACATTTTGATTTGAGAATTGCATAACTATATAACTATTAAAATGTGTGGATTTATTCACATGATTAAATGTAAAGTATCAAATTAGAACAAAAATATATTATGATCATGAATTATACTCAAAACCACAATTATTAGAAAGGTTTAAAATGAATAATTTTTGACAACAAATTTAAAGTTATGTATTAAAGATTTAAAACTGCGTCTAGCCAGGCGTGGTGACTCATCCCTGTAATCCCAGGAGACTGGGAGGCTGAGGTGGGAAGGTTACTTGAGGGCAGGAGTTCAAGACAACTTGGTCAACATAGTGAGACCCCCGTCTGTGCAAAAACATTTTAAAAATTATCTGGGAGTGCGGCCTCATGCCTATGGCCCCAGTTACTCGGGAGGCTGAGGCAGGAGGACAGTTTGAGTCCAGGAGTTCAAGGACGCAATGAGCTATAATTGTGCCACTTCATTCCATCCCAGGTGACAAAGAGTGAAAAGCCAGCTCAAAAAACAGAAACAAAAAAACTATTTCTGATACACTTAGATTTTCATATATTGCAACATAAATATCACAACTGAACAAATTAGAGTCCTAATTTAAAAAAGAAAAAAGCTTGATGCAGAATAAAAAGAACACTTTCAACAGTTTATACCAGTTTTGAAATTAAGTTCACAATATGTAGTCATATCTCAGAGTGTTGATGTTTATCTACTTCCCCATAGTGTTCTTCTCAGAATAACAAATATGATGAGTCATGTTATAATATATATCTACATATAATATTTGGTCTTTAATATACTTAAATTTCTGACTTTATGGCAAGTGCCAAACATAACATTAAACATATTGGAAAGCAATAATTTTTAAAATGTTAGCCTAAAGTAAATACCTAGTGATTGGAAAATGATGTAATTCAATATGAACTTGATTTTTGAGAGTTGCAGTGAAAACTGTAAGGCAACCAAAAATGTACATGATGATTCCTAGAAAATAAACATGACTGAATTATAGACAATGAACATATTAATAATTATTATATATTATCAGACAAAAATATACATTTAGTAGGTTTTTCTTAATAAAGTATAGGAGCCGAGAATGAATTCATACATAATTATAACTTTTAAATCATGTTCATATATAAAAACAGTATAGTCACCATTTTGTTTAAGTTTGTTACAGTACTCAGAATGTTTAAATATGTGTTAGGTTAGAAAATAAGTAAAGGACCATTTTTCTTTTAACTAGCAATTTATGCCACAGATTCTCATATTTACTTTCGTGTGTAGTAAGCATGAAAAACAAAAAGTAAACCCAAGTCTTCGTATTTTCTGACTAGTAAGAGAATCTATGTGTTTCATAAGTGTTGGAACGGGTAAAACTGAGGAGAAATAGTAGACTGTGCACTAATAGTCACGAGGCAAGTGCACAAATCAATTTTCAATAACAAACTTAGCCTGTAACTTTAAGCGAATAAACAGATTTTTCCTAATAAACATATTTTCAAAGTTGAGGAATTTTATTTTTTTTCTGTTCTACTTTATGTAATGCAGAAGGCTTTCATTATTTTAGTCACATTTGTACTTCTAGACTCTTATATGTATTATCTGGTAAAACAATTTACTCAGGATGGATTAAAGATTTAAATGTAACACCTGAAACCATAAAAACCCTAGAAGACTTAAAACCATGAAAACCCTTTTATCTTTTTAAAATTAGGACTCTAGAAAAAACCTAGGCAATACCATTCAGGAAATAGCCATGGGCAAAGACTTCATGATTAAAACACCAAAAGCAATGGCAACAAAAATCAAAATTGACAAATGGGATCTAATTAAACTAAAGAGCTACTGCACGACAAAAGAAACTATCATCAGAGTGAACAGGCAACCTACAGAATGGGAGAAAATTTTTGCAATCTATCCATCTGACAAAGGGTTAATATCCAGAATCTACAAAGAACTTAAATAAATTTACAAGAAAAAAACAACCCCATCCAAATGTGGGTGAAGGATATGAACACATACTTCTCAAAAGAAGACATTTATGTGGCCAACAAATATATGAAAAAAAGCTCATCATCACTGGTTATTAGAAAAGTGCAAATCAAAACCACAATGAGATAACATCTCATGCCGGTTAGAATGCTGATCATTAAAAAGTTAGGAAACAACAGATGCTGGAGAGGATGTGGAGAAATAAGAATGCATTTACACTGTTGGTGGGAGTGTTAATTAGTTCAACCATTGTGGAAGACAGTGTGGCGATTCCTCAAGGATCTAGAACCAGAAATACCATTTGACCCAGCAATCCCATTGCTGGGTATATCCCAAAGGATTATAAATCATTCTACTATAAAGACACATGCACACATATGTTTATTGCAGCACTGTTCACAATAGCAAATACTTGGAACCAATGCAAATGCCCATCAATGATAGACTGGATAAAGAAAATATGGCACATATTCACCATGGAATACTATGCAGCCACAAAAAAGGATGAGTTTATGTCCTTTGCAGGGACATGGATGAAGCTGGAAACCGTCATTCTGAGCAAACTATCACAAGGACAGAAAACCAAACACCACATGTTCTCACTCATAAGTGGGAGTTGAACAATGAGAACACATAAATACAGGGAGGGTAACAACACACACTGGGGCCTGTCGGAGGGTGGGGGCTGGGGAGGGATAGCATTAGGAAACATACCTAATGTAGATGACGGGTTGATGGCTGCAGTAAACCACCATAGCATGTGTATACCTATGTAACAAACCTCAACGTTCTGCTGTATCCCAGAACTTAAATTATAACACAAAAAAAAGATGACCAAAAAAAAAACCCCCAAACAAACCCCAAAGAACTAAGACCTAACATTGAATGATGATGGAAGAATTACCTAGGAAATTTTCAAAAGCCAAAATAAAAGAAAGTGTAGGCAAATCTGGACATTTTCTTTTCTTTATAGATCAATAGATAAGTATCTTTATAAATAGATTATCTCTATAAATATAAATTACATGAGCACATATATGAATACACGCAAATAGAGATATTTATATATAAATACATGTAAACACACACAAGGAGATATTTCAAAAAGAAATGCTATATAATTGTATTCTGGCTGCAAGGGGGTAACTTTAGGGGCTAGTTGAAGAGACCCAGATTAAGACAGGTAAAATAGAGAGAATGTAAAGTTCTCATTATCAAGTGCATTTGCTTCACCTATTTAGATACGTCAAGAATTAGAAACATCTGGTGACTAACAATTACGTAGCACTTACTATGTACCAGGCACTGTCTTAAGTACTTTCATATATTTTCATTTTATCCTCACAACATCCCTTTGAGAATGGAACCATTATTAACATAATTTTACAGAAGATAAATTGAGGCACCATAAAACCGAATGACACTACTGAGGTCACATGATTGGCGTCTGGTCCAGGTATCAAACCCACAGTGGTTTGGCTTCAGAGTCTACCATGATGCTACATGGCTCTTCAATTAACTACCTGGGCCCACATTTTCCATGATATAGAACTATAGCTTAAATATTGTATGCCCAGGTTACTTATAACTCAAAAAATCCTGAAGTATAAAAATCAATATTATTTTGAGAGTTACCGTTTCATCTGCATTAATTCTCTCAAGAGTCTTATAGGAAGCAGTATTGAGCTAGGCAGACCTGGGTCCTAGTCCGATTCTACTAACTTTTGCCTGTGAGAGTTTAGGTAAGTGTCTTAATCATCTTCCATCTCATTTTATACTTTATGCTATGAAGAAACAACTATTTTTTGGAGAGGTTGTTATGGGGATTATAGAAAATATATATTTATACATTTTCTGGTATTTGATGAGGGCTTTATAAACGATAGCTATTGTTAAACTATCATTATTATTTCCAGCTACATATGAGAAAATCAAGGATGAGAGAATGTAAAGGATTTTTCTATGGACACACAACGTTTAAGTAGTAGAGGTGTGACTTGAACTCAGGTTCTGTGGTGCTGTATTTCATGCAATTTAATGTATTTCAGGGCACTATCCTGCTTTAAAAATTCCCTAATATGTAGCACAAACTTCATCTTTTCAGTTATTTCCCTTAGTTCTTTATATTCATATCACTCTTTCTTGATTTTGAATCTCTATGTAGTACAAAGTGTGTAAGATACAATTTAGTATTTAACTATTTCTAGCATTGTATTTGTTGCTTCTTCAAAAACATTTCAAATTGCCTGAGGACAGAATAATTGACATATACACAACTGTATCTACCTGTACCTGTGTACTCAATAAGTAACTTTACTTGATTTCATTATAGAACAAATCTTACTCTTTCAACAAATACTTAGGGTCTATTTGTATTCATTTGATGAGCCCTCTGCCTCTCTAGGAATTATTTCCTCTCCAGCCAAGAAAGAAAACCAGGTTTTTGGTAGAAATTTTGGTATTGAAAGATACTTCCAAATATCATAGGCAACAAATAAGGGAATGTACAGAAGAGAAATGTCAAAGATAAGGCAAAAGAAAGAAGGAAGCATCCATCTTAAAGAAGTATACCACGACACCACAGCAAAAGAAAAAAGAGGAGGAACAGGAAGAGGAAGGGGTCTGACATTGAAATTCATTGTGCCCAATCACTTGACGATGAGAAGATAAAGGACCCACAGAAATTGCAAAATGGGAAAAGCAGGTACAGAAACTGGAAATAGGAAATATCTATTTGCATAGTTGGAAGAGAGAATGAGGAATAATTGTCCAACATCTGCCTCTGTATTCTCAAAATAACTAGCTACTGCTGCTTCATTATCTTAGAAGAAGATTTATTTCAATCTCTTCGGAAACCTCAGAAGACCTTTATATGATTGAATTAGATTCTAAAACACCCTGCATAGCACGGCATGGCATCGTGATTTAATTCTAAGGAGCACACATAACACATTTATAGCTGCTAGAGCAGACTGAATAAATGCCTATAAGAATAAAGTGAAGTGCCCAGCAAACACTGAATGCTCAATAATTGATTTTTTTAAAATTTCATAAAGAGTTTACAAAAAATCAGGAAACAAATCATGTGTGTTTTTTTATTAAAAAAATGCTGTATAACAATGCATGGTAATTATCAAATTTGGGATATAAAAATAACAAGCACTAGGATTTTAGAAGAAAGAAAATTCACCATGGGTCAGCTGATGAGGTCAGAGAAGGTATCCGTAAAGAGGATCCAAGCCCACACTTAGAGTGCGGCACTGAGAATATATAATTAAGCAGTGACACCTAAAGGGCTTACATACGGTATAAGAATAGCACCTACCTCCAATTTACTTCCCTTTTAACCCTGACAATGTTCTTCCAGTTTGAATGCATAATGTTCTGGTAAAAATAACCTTGTTGACAGAGCAATCACAAACAGAAAAAAAATTCAAGATGCAGAACATTTGAAAGTATATATTTATTATGAGAAAATATACCGCAGCACTCATATTCCTGTACTATGATTTTTTTTGTTTCCTTCAAATTTAATGTCAAAATCTTTATTCTTCAATGTGTATACTCACGGTCCCAAGCTATCAAAGGTAACATTTCATTTGAATTCTCTCTCAAACTCACACAACTGTACATTCAATGTTTAATTCCCTTCTTTTTATGGCTATTATTTTTTCTTTATTGTTTTCTGCAAATTTTCTTCCTCTACTTACTATTTATACAGAATAAACATTTTGACTGTTCTGTCTATCCCCTTATACTTACACATTTGTATCTGGCTCTGATTTAAAATCTAACAGTTATATTTGTTTAGCTAATATTAAAATATACTTTGTAGGATTTATATCAGTGACACCAACAATGAACAAAACGCTGCAAGAAAAACAACATATAAGCTTTAAAACCCTTAGTGGTAGGAGGCTGAGGCAGGAGAATCGCTTGAATCCGGGAGGCGTAGCTTGCAGTGAGCTGAGATCGTGCCACTGCACTCCAGCCGGGGCGACAGAGCAAGACTCCATCTCGAAACAAAAAAACACAAACAAACCCACCAACCCTTAGTGGTAAGGCATTTTTTTTTTTTTTTTTTTTTTTTTTTGAGACGGAGTCTCGCTCTGTCGCCCAGGCTGGAGTGCAGTGGTGCAATCTCGGCTCACTGCAAGCTCCCCCTCCCGGATTCACGCCATTCTCCTGCCTCAGCCTCCCGAGTAGCTGGGACTACAGGCGCCCGCCACCACGCCCGGCTAATTTTTTGTATTTTTAGTAGAGATGGGGTTTCACCGTGTTAGTCAGGATGGTCTCGATCTCCTGACCTGGTGATCCGCCTGCCTTGGCCTCCCAAAGTGCTGGGATTACAGGCGTGAGCCACCGCGCCCAGCCGGCCTTTTTTTTTTTTTCTTTATGTCTCCAGTACGGTTCTGGGTGCTTCATTTGTCTAATTAACAGTAGAATCTCAAAAAAAACCACATCAAATAGATAAATTAACAACCGAAAACAATGATCACACAATTGCTCATTATTTTTGTTCATCTATTTAGTTTATCATTAATTCTTACCTCCATTTATTTCAACAGGTATTATAGAGATAAAAAATAGAACAGAATTCCAGCCTTGAAAACAGTAAAAGTCTCTTTAGGGAAGATGACAGGAACATGTATAATTAAAACAGACATTGAAAACTTAGAATGTCTTAAGATTAAGATTCTGAGCTATTACACGGGAAATAAGGGGAGGGGGAAAGCAAACCATGTTTTGTTCTGCTTGCCAGAAAAGGGTGATAATGTAGCCTAATTATGTACAATCAGCATGATCAACTTTAGAAATGAGGTACTCACCAAAATGCTTAAATTTTTACCAACAAATTCTGTTCTAGTTTGGTTATGTTTGCACATCAACACTGAATGATAAAATGAAATAAAACTGTGAGTTTGGGTGATGATCTGTTTGGTACTAGGCTAACCGGCAGCAAATTACTGGCCAACCCGCAGCCTACAGCTGTTGTGTGATCCCGTCTATCTACTCAATCAGATCAATTCACTCAGAAGTCTAAGCTACATCTTCTGAGGCCGTGTCTCCAGCACAATCACCATAAGCTCTCTCATGGAAACCCCATGCCAGCCAACGGCATTGCACAGTTTTGCTGATTCAATTATGTGATAAATTATGATGTCCATTGAGTGGTAAGACTGCTTCATTGTGAAGTAGAATTAATACAGTCATTCTCGAGGGGTTGACAGATGAGAGACAGTAAATAATCAATGAGAGACAGTAAATAATCAATATTCAAATGCCTCCTAACAAGTAAAGCTCTGCCTTTAGGACATGGGGTCTAAAAGTATAAAAATACAATTCCATTTTGTGGTCAAAAGTTAACACGAGCGTGTAGTTTATCGGTGTCTATCTTACGTGGACTAGGAGAAATACTTAAGACCTTCATGGTTTCTCATTCCCCAAATTCAATTTTGCTCAATGCCTATATTCATAGCTCTGCGTAGGTAGTATTAGCACATCTTTAAAAGGCATTAAAAGTGGAATTTCAGACCTCGACGAGCTTTTGGAAAACAGGAGAATGTTACATTGGCAAACTAAGTGGTATTGTTACTACTGTGTTTCACAAACCTTATTTAGGAAACTCAAAAACTAATGACTGGTGTATGCTAGGGCAGAAACCCCAGAGACCAAAAAAAAAAAAAAAAAAAAAAAGAGAGAGAGAGAAAAGGAGAAAAGAAGAAAAGAAAAGCCATGATTCTCTAACAGAGTCTTGTTTGCTACAATCACAAGGCTAAACTTGTCTTCAGGTGCCACATTTCCAGCTCACTAAGGAATACATTACCCTTCCAATGAAATGCTATAAATGATACAGAAGTTCCATTTCTAGCCTACAAAGCATGTGCATTTTGTAATGTTGCTGGAATGGTTTGGAAAAGGTAGTGGAAGAGGAGAATGTAAAAGAAGAAAAGAGAAGGCAGAGCATAAACTGTTCTCCTTTAAAAATGTGTTTTTTAAAATTTTTGCGTTTGTATAGCATTATGTAGTTTATAAAATATCATATGCACGTATGTTTCATCTTTGTCCTAAAATTTGCATGGAATAGGGAAATTACAACTGAGGATACTGGAACACACACACACAGACACACACACACACAAACATTAACATTAAAAATGTACCCATTAAGTATTATAGTTAATTTTTCAAAATCCTTCTCTTCTGTTCCATTCACAAAGAGCCTGTAGTCCTGTGAGGGACTATTCCCTCCTCACCTATGCTGTCAATTCTCCACCTTTTCGTCTCTTTAGGCATTTGGCACCATCACTTAACTGTCTTCAGTACATAATTTCTCCCTCTTGACTTTTCTTGTTTCCCTCAACACAAAAGCATTCTTAAGATCTTTCCCATGTTAAAAACAGCAGTCTTTCTCTCCACACTGTCTCTCCCTAGCGTCCATGCTGAGTGGCCTTCTTTTCCTCTTATTCCTGGTCACCATGTTCCATTGCCAACAGCATTCACTAGCAATTTATCAACTTCGTCTAATTTCCCCCAATCCTATAAAAGCACTCTTGTTAAGTCCCAGATATCCTACCTGCTCATTCAACTGGGCATTTTCTTTTCTTAACCAAATTAATATCTTTGCTGCAATTGACAGTGTCATCTTCCTTAAAAGTCTTCTCTTATTTGCCATTCTGGAATCTGGAAATCCGACTTTTCCCTTTTGTCCATTCCTTATCAGTCTTCTTGGTAAACTCCCCTTTTATGCTGTCTAGATGAATGTTGGATGATCACATTCATGGTCAATATTGCAGTCTTCTTGTATTTTTCCCTCTCTTTTTTCCCCCTGCAATGAACTGATCACCAGGTACTGTCCATTAAACTGACAAATCACATGCAAATACCAATCTCCTCTCTCCGTCTCCACTGCCATTGTCTCAACTCATATCCTCACCCTCTACTACTTGAATGACTCTTAGTTTGCTAAGAGTTCTTCCTGCTGTTTCTCATCATTTCCATGACCATCACCATCACCAGTTCAAATTGAGTTTGAATTTCCGTGCTTTAGCTTTCCATAATGATGGTGTTCAGCACATGCTATGTCAAAATACAGCACCTTGGCATTTGAGAAAATAGCAAAAAAAGGAAGGTCTCCTGAACTTTCTTCTGTTCTCCCCTGAAACAGGCCATAAAAATTATCTGATTTTCCTCTAAAGCCCACTCTGTATCCAGAGAAAAGGGATGTCCCTATCTCTGAAGACACAGGGACTCAAATATGTATCTAAAAAGTGGGCTTTGCTAGGGCCTCCCTGATAGAACATACCCTCCTTGTCTCACCATACAGCTGCACAATTGTCCACTCTTCATCAAACTTAGCATAAAAATTCATGTTTCCCTGTTTCTTTGGGTCTTCATTTCTGAAGGCTCCTGTGTCACGTAAAATTTATATTAAATAAATTTGTATGTTTTTCTCCTGTTAAATCTTTATTTTGTTATACAGAGTCATCAGCCATGAACATAGCAATGGGTGAGAAAAGAAATGTCTTCTATAATACCAATCTTTTTTTTTTTTTTAAGACAGGGTCTTGCTCTGTCACCCAGGCTGGAGTACATTGGTGCAATCTCAGCTCACTACAACCTCTACCTCCTGGGGTCAAGTGATTCTCGTGCCTCAGCCTCCCGAGTAGCTGGGATTACAGGCTTGCACCACCATGCCCAGCTATTTTTAGTAGAGATGGGGTTTCACCATGTTGGCCAGGCTGGTCTCGGACTTCTGACCTCAAGTGATCCGCCTGCCCTGGGCTCCCAAAGGGCTGGGGTTATAGGCGTGAGCCACAGCAATGGGCCAATACCAAGCTTAAAAAAAAAAATTGAGACAGGGTCTCACTCTGTTGCCCATGCTGGAGTGCAGTGATGGTATCATGGCTCACAGGAACCTCAAACTCCTGGGCTCAAGCAATCCTCCCGCCTTGGCCTCCCAAACTGCTGGGATTACAGGTGTGAACTACCATGCCCAGCCTACCTATAATTTTTAAGCTATGATAGGATTGTTGGTTTATTTGCCTTATTTTGAGGGAGTGATTATGACAGATATCTTTTAAGTATTTAAAGACAATTTCTCATCTTACCCTTAAATGAATCTTACATTGTGTCATAAAGCCTTTACCCATGAAAACAATGATGAAAAACTGCAGCTCAGTTTCGATAAATATTAAAAGTAATTTATAAGTTTTGGAGTCTGAAATAATGAATGATGTTTATAGCAATAATTAATCGGTGCTTTCTAAGCAATATCTCAAAAAGTATTTTCTTCTATGTATTTCTTGTCTAATAAATACATGCATTATGCTTATGTAAAAATGATTAATAACAAGAATGGCTCAACGTGGCTTTATCAGAAGTACAAATTAATTAAAATCCTTTTTAAATCAAGAAACTATAATGGGCCCTTCATCTTACAGTTCTTAATTGAATTTCCAAATAAAATTTAAGCCATACCCTCGTTTTATGTCTTTCACTTGGCTCTCTCCTGATGAATATAAACTCTGATGTATTACTGCTAGAGTGTACCATTCTTCATATATATAAATTCCACAAAGTCTTCAGCCATGAAAAAGATGGTTACATGGTGCTTTTTAAAATGTCTGAGAATTAATCATTCATTTCTCTTTCTCAAAGTATCTTTTATGTTTTGCCTGCTTCTCGAAGATAAGGGGAGTAGTAATGTTAAGCAATGTTACTATTCCTCACTGGTGGAAAAAAATGAAACTATCAGTCCCCAAACAAAGCTACGCACTTGACTTTGAAGGTGCAATACTTTGTCCAATTTCAGAGTCTTTCCCAAATACCATTCTTGAATTATAAAATGCAAAATCACTTTGACAGTTACAGCTTCTATTTTTAGAATCTGTGCCTTTGTCAGATAATTTTGCATAATCTTCCAAGCACTTGGGGCATGAAGGCAATAAGAGGGAGATTTAAAGTGCTTGAATTGGTACAGTATAAATGACACATGAAGCAATCATATAAATTTAATCAAAAGATTTACCTCTACAAAGAACATTTCTAAAACATTATTTATGTTCATGTGTGACTCAACATTGTAAGTAGCACGTGTACAGTTAATATTTGAATAAAAGAGAAACAATTGAAAACCTTAAGGATTATTTGACTTTAAGCTTTTCAATCATTTTCAGTATAACTAAAATATTCCTATAAAGTATAAAAGTCTAAACCTAGGTAATGGTCCAGAGAAACGAAAATTAATTGATCTCTTTATGTGGAAATACTATGCAAGTGGTTTCATTCAAGAAAGGAGTTGTTCCTAGTTGTAAGAACTAATATATGTAAAAGGTTATACACTCACACTGCTCGTAGAAGTGGAAATTAGATTTCAGTTTGGAAAAAAATTCGGAAATAAGTTTTAATAAAACTAATAAAATTTTCCAGTTAAGTCAGAAATCTATCCCAGGGAGATAATCACAAACTGATCTATGTAATTAAGTAGTTCATTCCAGCCTCCTTTAAAATGACAAAATTATAAAAACAATACAAATTTCTGAATTATGACAAGTGTTTATTAAATATAGTACAAGTGATTGACAATACGGTAACTATTTACTTAATTATGGTACAAATTTAGCATGCTTTATTAAGCAGACACTAAAATAGCAGTAGATTTGGAAACAAAATAAAAGTCTGAGGAGCAGAATTTACCAGGGAAGGGTTGGGATAAAGAGAGAAAACATGACATAGCCTAGTATTCACATCCTATTAATTTTCTCTTCCCGGGATAAATCAGAAAGAATAGACAGAGAGAGACATGAAATATTTAAAGTAGTAATTGGCTTATTTCCTCTTCATTTCTCTATTCTTTGGACTTAATGGCTACTGATAGAAATAGGTGTGGTTCAATGAGTCAGCCTTTCATCCTATGTTGAACATAATATTTATACTCCCATAATGATTTAAATAATTTCCTCCTCAATATTAAAGCACTGCATCCTTACTGAAGAGAATTATCAAGTTTTGTAAAGTTAGAAAGAACGCAAAAATCATATACAATCTCACTCTCTAGGGACTGCCACTCACTGTTTGACAATTTGATGTTTTTTCTTAATTATATGATGTACAAATATAGAAATATATACTATGCTACGTACAGAATGAACTTTTATTCATTTTTTCATTTAATATATTGTGAATATTTTCTCATTTCTTAAAAGGTATTGTATTATTTGTAAAATACAATCCATTCCCTTATCAAAACATTATGTAGGTTGTTTCCAGTTTCTTCTAAGGTTGCAATGAAGAGATGTGCATATTAATTCTGGCCCAAGTTTCTGTTTCATTAGGCATGATTTCTCCATTGTGCATTATAGACTAAAACCTAAGAGCTAATTTAAGATTCTGGTGTATTTTGTTTTGTTTTTTGTTTTGTTTCACTTTCCAAAATGCAGCAGTTTATACTTCCACTGGTGGTATATGTATGTCCATTTCATTGCACCTAATCAACATTCAGTATAATCATTTACAAATTATTTACTACTTTTCAAGCTTAAGATGGACTCTTTGGTTTTATTTTCAATCATTTTACTAATAATGCAGTAATCATTATTTTTATTAGATATCTTACTTTTTATTCTGTTTGATTATTCATATATTTTGCCTTTATTCAACTGGAATCTTTGAGAATTCTTTATAGAATTCCATGATACCTTCAAATGTCACCAAAAGTAGCAATTTATATCCATGAAAATACAGTTCTTAATTTGTCCTTTGGCTTTTAGTAGATTTTCTCATATTGTATATTCTTAGAGAAGGATATGGGAATGCATTTATGTAATCAGATTTAACCTAAAATATACATTCAAAGTAAGGTGAGAATTTCCGCATGTTAATTATTTTTTCTGATCCATCCTTAATCAATAGTGCAATACCTTAATATTATAGTGAAAATGAGAGTTATTTGTTTATTCATTCCTGCATTTAATACTGTATATTGAGCAGCCAATGGCTAAAAAGGCCTCCCTTCAGACACCGAATACATTAGTTAAACAAAACAGGTGCAGATTCTTGACTACAGGAATCTTTCTTACATTCTAATAGGGGGAGATAGATAACAAATAACATATGTAGTAGGAAGAATAGTGATTCCCCAGAGATGTCCCTACCCTACTCCCTAAAACCTGTAACTATTGTATTGCATGGCACAAGAGAATTTGTAGATATAATTAATGTTGTGAGCCTTAAAAGAGGCAGATTCTTCTTTTTTTTTTTTTTTTTTTTTTTTGACGGCATCTTGCTCTGTTGCCAGGCTGGAGTGCAGTGGCACAATCTTGGCTCACTGCAACCTCCACATCCAGGGTTCAAGAGATTCTCCTGCCTCAGCCTCCCGAGTAGCTGGGACTACAGGTGCACGCCCCCACGCCCAGCTAATTTTTGTACTTTTAGTAGAGACGAGGTTTCACCATGTTGGCCAGGATGGTCTCTATCTCTTGACCTTGTGATCCACCGGCCTCAGCCTCCCAAAGTGCTGGGATTATAGGTGTTAGCCACTGTGCCCAGCCCAGATTATTCTTCTATGCATGGCAGACTCAATCTAATCATATGATCTTTTAAAAGTAGACAACTGTCTCTCGCTGGAAGTGGAAAGGAGGTGAGGCAGAGGGGGAAATCAGAGATAGTTTATGCCTAAGAAAGATTCAATGAGCAATTGCTGGCTCTGAGATGTACGGATCCACATGCAATAAATGGAGAAAGCACTCTAAGTGCTAAGGGCGGCCACCAGCTGGAAATGAGCAAGGACAATGAAACCTCCACAAAGTTCTATCAACACTCTGAATAAGCTAGGAAGTCTATTCTTCTCCAAGCTGCCTCTATATTTGTGGAATTTGTCCTCAGATCAGTAGAAACCTAATTCTAAATGCAAAATAATTAAATTAGATAATATTAGGAGATATTATTAAGTGCTCTTTTTAAAAAAGTAAAATTAGTGTAAGGTTAGAGGGGTCAGGAATGCCTGCTTGAGGAGTCTGGGCAGACAGAGGATTAAATAGGATGGCCAGATTGAGACTCTTACCAAGAAGGTAATATTTGAGAAAAGACACGATGGAGGTAAGAATGTTAGCCAGATGGACACATGAAGGAAGTCTTTTCAGTTTGAAGGCAAAGGGACCTGAGAGAGGAAAGACTCCAAAGCAGACAGGCATCTCTGAAGAACAGGAAGAAGCCTTGTGTGTCTGGAGTGGATTGGTGGAAGAGGGCACGTGGCGATAAAACCAGAAAGGTGGAGGGACTGGATCATGGCCCTCGGAAACTGTAACTTTTACTATGAGTGAAATGGGAAGACACTGAAAGATTTAGAGAAAGCAAATAATATTATATGATTTAAAAGCTTCAAGAGCCAATGTGGCTGCTGTATTGAACATAGCCTGTTATGGGAAGAAGCCAAGAGATTTGTTCTGAGGTTACTTCGCCAAACCACATAAAAGATAATGGGAACTTAACTAAGGTTTTAAAGATGGAGGTGATGGGAAGGGACTCTGCTCTCCAAATAATTTAAAAATGTACATATAAAATTTAAGAGATTCTTTTTCCAGGTAGCCACCATGGCATTCCTAGATGGCTTCACTTATCACAAATATATCACACTATTATCAAACATTCATCACACATGTATGAAATCATCTGTTTACTCTTTCTTTTAGACAGCAAATTGAACTCTAAGAAAAGCAACTGTGTATTTTCAGGTGAGTCTAATAAAAAGCTACATGTTACCATCCCTGTTTCTAATCAGTACTGTAGGTACACTTCAGTTTTCTAAGAAGAGTTATCTTTATGACACAGCAGAGGTCCTTCAGGCCACTTCCCTGAGAAGCTGTTATCACTTCAAACCACCCAGAAGACATGTAGAGGTGAAAGTCACGTTCATATTATTTTGATTTTTTTTAAGAAAGAAAACCTCACGAATATAGTATAATCATCAATAGAAAGACAGTCAATTTGTAATATTGCTTCTTGGATTTTAATTTACGTCCTCCGCTTTGTGGGTTGGAGCATTCTAAAGAAACAGTGTGGACCAATTCAAAAAGAAAAAAAATGTGAGCAGTGACACCATGTTCACATATCACTGAGGAGTAAAGTGCAAAAAACTTCAAAGTCTGTGAAGTATGTATGGTAACTGATTTCTGCTCCATAATAAGCACCACAATCATTACAGACTATGAGATTCATTTTGTTTTAGAAACTTTTTAAAATTGGTCCATATACTAACAAGAGCCAACTAACATTTGTTGTCTTCAGACAGGAAGCTTGTCAGGATCAGAGCAAAGACCGTTTTGCATTCTAATCACTGGTTAGAAGACATGCCTATAAGTTAATCTTTGCCACTAAAGGCTTTAACCACTTAGTACCAAGAGAAGCACAATTAACCTGGAGTGAGCCTTGTATCTTGTATCAAATACTTCTTTGAGAGTCTCAAAAACTTTTCTAATTCAACTTTAGTCTGTTGAATAGGCTTTCAACCCTGGATTAAATCTGTATCTTCTAGGGCTTGAAAGTTCACCATACTGTGTTTGGCAGGCCACTGGCTTAATGTAGGAGAATTATTCTGTTTCCTATAGACAGGTACATCATCACAGTTTATGAGGGAAGAGGGAAGAAAAGTATATCTTTTCTGCAAATGGAAGTAATCAGAAAAGGATGATTTGTAGGTTGCAAAAAGAAAGGCAAGATAATATGAATTGATCCCCCTATAATTATAATAGGAATACCATAAATGTCCTTTTTTTTTCTATCCAGTGTGAAGGGGTTAGTGGTTAGACAACAACAACAAAAAAACTCCCAAGCTTTCAGAGTACACTCCAGAGTATAATACTAAAAGAGGAAAAGAAAACTAAGGCATGTATAGAAGTGGCTAATGTGGTGGGGTTTGAACATTCTAGAACGTCCTCAAACTCTGGACAAATTATCATGCCTAGAACTAAGGCCATTTATGTCACTGTCCAGATAGTGAGAGTGTAGCCAAACTTTGCAACCCTTAAATAATTAAGTATAAGCTTACCCATATTTTGCTCTCAATTATTTAAATTTTATTACGTCACTAGGATCATAACGGTTGGCCTTGGGAAACAAAAAACTACAACTATAAGCTGAAAATGTTATATAGGACCAGAAGATAGGAAAATAAAGCATATGGAAATGAAAAATGTTAACTGGCAGTAGGCGCATGAAGGAGCACATAAGGAAAATGTTAGCATTAACCTATGTGTAAAGCAGGCAGCTCACAGCCGTCTACTCTACTGGTCTGTCAAATTCACAAATTCTGCTTATCAATGCATATTCTAGAATGCATCATCAGGCATCCGTTCCTATATTGGAACAAGGGCCCTGGCCATATTAGATCATTTGATATAATCCCAAAGAGCCGTAAGACTTCCTATGGAGTGCTATGTGCCAGATACTCTTGCAAATATTAACAATTCACAAAGACATTGAAAAGTAGGCACTCTTACTAGGAGTACTGCTATCTTACAAATTGGGAAACAAAATCACAGTTAAGAAGCCTGTCTAATGTCTCACAGTTAGTAACCCAGTAAAGTCTAGCACCCATTTAGTTTGGTAATATTTTTTGGAAAGAAGAAGGAAAGTGTAGTCATCAAAACACTCACAAATGTCTTCAGTTTTCCTGATATAAAATGTCTGTCAATCTTCATGGGAAAGGAGAAGAATGAATAATGTGAGGCAAAAAACAAACAAACAAAAACCTTGAGACAGGAAACTCTACAGACAACTATTTGGAAGAAAAAACAAAACAGAAATAAAAAAATTATTTCCTTTTATGTTTTTTCAAGAGATAGGGTCTCAGTCACCCAAGCTAGAGTGCAGTTGTGATCACAGCTCAGTGCAGCCTCCAACTTCTCCTGGGCTCAAGGAGTCCTCCCTCCTCAGCCTCCCTAGTAGATGGGAATACAGGCGCATGCCACAACACCCAACTAATATTTTTAATTTTTGTAGAGATGAAGTCTCACTATTTTGCCCAGGTGGGTCTCGAAATCCTGGCTTCAAGCAATCCTCTAGCCTTGGCCTCCCAAAGTGTTGGGATTACAGGCAAAAGCTACTGTGTCCTGCTGAAAATATTTCAAGTTGCAAAAATACTTTTGAAATGTTGTAGATTACACATAATGTATAAATTCTGTGACAAAATAAATTATTTTGACAGTAGATTTACAGAAGGAGGGAGAGGCTGGAATGAAAGAAATGCTCCAGGCTATCACCAACATCAGCCTCATTTCCTTGGGAAAGAGCCTTAAGGTTTTCAGATGCTCTTGAGGTACACACACAAACCACATGTTGCCCACGCAATTTCAAGGTGAGATTCTCAGAAAAGGGCCTTGAGCTAAACAGTTTTGCATTCATCCTTAATCAGAAGTCAAATATTTTAATCCACGCTCTAACTGAAGGCTGAATATATTACAAATAAAGGAAATGGATGTATCTCGGAGATTTATTAATGTGCTTTTGAAAACTATCAATAGCTCATCAAAATTTCATTTTGTTTTTTCAGAATCATTTTTGCTTTAGTCTAGAATAAAGGGTATAGTGCTAAACCTTTTAATTCCATGTGAATAAAATCATTCCATCAGGCCAATTGACATTTGAGCCATATTTCAGTATTTCAAACTGACATTAAACCTGGCCTATCACTATTAAATATCTATAAAATGACAAAAGTTTCTACCAGGCTGCAAACTATTTGACTGGAAGTAAACATTAGACATCAAGGAAAGCACATGCTTTAATTAATCGTATATAAGCTGGAACCTGTACTCGGTTAAATGCTGAAGTTAAGAGCATGTCCTTTAATAAAATGAAGCCAAGAAAATTACTAAGTCTCTACTATGTCTCATGCATTGCATTAGGTGTTTGAGTTTCTAAAAATGGATCTCTGTTTTCAAGGGGAAGGGCAGTGGGAAAGAAAGAAGTAACATGAAAAAGGGGAATAAAAAAGTAACTAAAGGCATTGCCTGGGTCTTCAAGAATCCTATAAGGGAATTATTTCAAATCTTGTTTTGCTAAATAATTGGAAAGAGTCAAACGTTATGGTTAAAACGTCTGAAATGGACATTTTCAAGGTAAATATCTATATAACAAAAAGACTGGCCATCCCTCTCCCTCTTGATGCTATATTTATTATAAGTAAATTTTTTTTTTTTTTTACTGTGAGAAAACAAAGACACTTTTCAGCTTTTTGGGACTGGACATTTGTTTAATCCCTCATCGGTGTTAAACACCAAGTGACATGTCCTATATACAATGAAACATAAATTACAAAAGGACGTTATGAAAACAAGGGAATAGAGTGAGTTAGCTAATCAGTCATGGCAACAGCATGGTTAGAAATTTATTGGAATTACTGGAACAGAAATCAACCTTCAGTTCTGTTATGAATATCATTAAAACTACACAGTGCCTATGTCTCAGGCTCTTTTAAGTTCCAAGTAAAGAAGAGTACCAGATGCAGGCTTTTTAGGGTGTGAGAGTCTATTCAGAAGAAGATCACATTTATAAAAAGATAACTAGCTTTTCTTAAGGGCCAAGAGAATGAAAGAGATATAATGTCACTCAGGAATTAAGGGACATATGAAGTCCTACTGAGATACAGTGGAAAAACTCTGCTGTGAAATTGAGTTACAGTCCTAGACTATTATCCAGCTACTTATCCCAAATGAAACTGGTTCATTTCCATAATGTCCATGAACATTGCAGATAAATCCACTGACTAGAAACATGCAGCACCTGGTTATAATCTAAGAGCCATGCTTACCAGCCGTATGGCTTTGGCCTAATAACTTAATCTTTCCAAGACTGAGTGTTTTATTACAGTATGAGATAATAAATGACCGCTTCATCAACTAGTTATGAAAAATAACTTATATAATTCATAAAATATAGCTAGTATATGCCAAAGTGCTCAGTAAATGTTGACTATTAATGGAAAGAATAATAACCTTTGCTAAATTACAAAGGAGTATCTAAAAATAAATTTCTTGCGATATAGATAGATAAGAAAAGGGAAATAGTATGAGATTAAGCACTTGCTGATTCATTAGTTTAAGTAAAAACTAAAAATTAATGTTGAGTTTCCAGAGCTCTACAAAAATGCTAACATACATTGTACTTGTGGATGTGAAACCTGCCAAGGTTGAGGTCTTTGAAGTTACTTTCCTTGATTCATATTTTACTGTATATATCACTACTATGTTGAACATTTGATCATTATTAAGATTTGTGATGTTTTCTCCTGATTTAAATTTACACCATGTCACCAAGAACCAAACATAAATTTAGATGTAATAAAACAGATATTTAAAGAAAGATAAAAGCAAGCAAAAAATTCTTAAAATTAATGTAATCGTCATTTTTACTAACATTGTAAAGATTTAGATATAATTCTATTGCAAATAAAAAACACAAAGAAAAGATTCCTTTCTGTTCAAAGAATCTTAATAGTGAAAATGTAAATTATTATATGTATTTAATATAAATTTGGGTATCTTCTGTCATCAGGTTGTTTAGTTCACCCATTTCCTTTAACACCAATAAACTACTGTTACTATTCTGATGTGATAAAGACTCTTTGGGAAAATCTTACTTGGAGAAACACAACTGGATCTAGATGCAGAGCAATGTCTATATCAGTAACACTTTCGTATCAGATATAATTTTGGTTGCTAACATATAAAGAAGAAACATGGATTGATCAACAGAGCTGTTTCATGAATCACAAACTCAGCAACCTATCTTTGCCTCATAGCTCAGATAATAAACATTAGCAATATTCTATAATTTAACCAAATTTAGTCTTCCTACCTGAAGGAAGCACTAAACATGGAAAGGAACAACCTGTACCAGCCACTGCAAAAACATGCTAAATTGTAAAGACCATCGAGGCTAGGAAGAAACTGCATCAACTAACGAGCAAAATAACCAGCTAACATCATAATGACAGGATCAGATTCACACATAACAATATTAACTTTAAATGTAAATGGGCTAAATGCTCCAATTAAAAGACACAGACTGGCAAACTGGATAAGGAGTCAGGACCCATCAGTGTGCTGTATTCAGGAAACCCATCTCACGTGCAGAGACACACATAGACTCAAAATAAAGGGATGGAGGAAGATCTACCAAGCAAATGGAAAACAAAAAAAGGCAGGGGTTGCAATCCTAGTCTCTGATAAAATAGACTTTAAACCAACAAAGATCAAAAGAGACAAAGAAGGCCATTACATAATGGTCAAGGGATCAATTCAACAAGAAGAGCTAACTATCCTAAATATATATGGATATAACTATCCTAAATAAATTTACCCAACACAGGAGCACCCAGATTCACAAAGCAAGTCCTGAGTGACCTACAAAGGGACTTAAACTCCCACACAATAATAATGGGAGATTTTAACACCCCACTGTCAACATTAGACAGATCAACGAGACAGAAAGTTAACAAGGATACCCAGGAATTGAACTCAGCTCTGCACCAAGGGGATCTAATAGACATCTACAGAACTCTCCACCCCAAATCAACAGAATATACATTTTTTTCAGCACCACACCACACCTATTCCAAAATCAACCACATAGTTGGAAGTAAAGCTCTCCTCAGCAAATGTAAAAGAACATAAATTATAACAAACTGTCTCTCAGACCACAGTGCAATCAAACTAGAACTCAGGATTAAGAAACTCACTCAAAACTGCTCAACTACATGGAAACGGAACAACCTGCTCCTGAATGACTATTGGGTACATAATGAAATAAAGGCAGAAATAAAGATGTTCTTTGAAACCAACGAGAATAAAGACACAACATACCAGAATCTCTGGGACACATTCAAAGCAGTGTGTAGAGGGAAATTTATAGCACTAAATGCCCACAAGAGAAAGCAGGAAAGATCCAAAATTGACACCCTAACCTCACAGTTAAAAGAACTAGAAAAGCAAGAGAAAACACATTCAAGAGCTAGCAGAAGGCTAGAAATAACTAAAATCAGAGCAGAACTGAAGGAAATAGAGACACAAAAAACCCTTCAAAAAATTAATGAATCCAGGAGCTGGTTTTTGGAAAAGGTCAACAAAATTGATAGACCGCTAGCAAGACTAATAAAGAAGAAAAGAGAGAAGAATCAAATAGATGCAATAAAAAATGAAAAAGGGGATATCACCACCAATCCCACAGAAATACAATCTACCATCAGAGAATACTACAAACACCTCTATGCAAATAAACTAGAAAATCTAGAAGAAATGGATAAATTCCTCGACAAATACACCCTCCCAAGACTAAACCAGGAAGAAGTTGAATCTCTGAATAGACCAGTAACAGGCTCTGAAATTGTGGGAATAATCAATAGCTTACCAACCAAAAAGAGTCCAGGACCTGATGGATTCGCAGCCGAATTCCACCAGAGGTACAAGGAGGAACTGGTACCATTCCTTCTGAAACTATTCCAATCGATAGAAAAAGAGGGAATCCTCCCTAACACATTTTATGAAGCCAGCTTCGTCCTGATACCAAAGCCTGGCAGAGACATAACCAAAAAAGAGAATTTCAGACCAATATCCTTGATGAACATTGATACAAAAATCCTCAATAAAATACCGGCAAACTGAATCCACCAGCACATCAAAAAGCTTATACACCATGATCAAGTGGGCTTCATCCCTGGGATGCAAGGCTGGTCCAACATACGCAAATCAATAAATGTAATCCAGCATATAAACAGAACCAAAGACAAAAACCACATGATTATCTCAATAGATGCAGAAAAGGCCTTTGACAAAAATCAACAACCCTTCATGCTAAAAACTCTCAATAAATTAGGTATTGATGGGACGTATCTCAAAATAATAAGAGCTATCTATGACAAACCCACAGCCAATATCATACTGAATGGGCAAAAACTGGAAGCATTCCCTTTGAAAACTGGCACAAGACAGGGATGCCCTCTCTCACCGCTCCTATTCAACATAGTGCTGGAAGTTCTGGCCAGAGCAATCAGGCAGGAGAAGGAAATAAAGGGTATTCAATTAGGAAAAGAGGAAGTCAAATTGTCCCTGTTTGCAGATGACATGATTGTATATCTAGAAAACCCCATTGTCTCAGCCCAAAATCTCCTTAAGCTGATTAGCAACTTCAGCAAAGTCTCAGGATACAAAATTAATGTACAAAAATCACAAGCATTCTTGTACACCAATAACAGACAAACAGAGAGCCAAATCATGAGTGAACTCCCATTCACAATTGCTTCAAAGAGAATAAAATACCTAGGAATCCAACTTACAAGGGATGTGAAGGACCTCTTCAAGGAGAACTACAAACCACTGCTCAATGAAATAAAAGAGGATACAAACAAATGGAAGAACATTCCATGCTCATGGGTTGGAAGAATCAATATCGTGAAAATGGCCATACTGCCCAAGGTAATTTATAGATTCAATGCCATCCCCATCAAGCTACCAATGACTTTCTTCACAGAATTGGAAAAAACTACTTTAAAGTTCATATGGAACCAAAAAGAGCCCACATTACCAAGACAATCCTAAGCCAAAAGAGCAAAGCTGGAGGCATCACGCTACCTGACTTCAAACTATACTACAAGGCTACAGTAACCAAAACAGCATGGTACTGGTACCACAACAGAGACATAGATCAATGGAACAGAACAGAGCCCTCAGAAACGATGCCGCATATCTACAGCTATCTGATCTTTGACAAACCTGACAAAAACAAGAAATGGGGAAAGGATTCCCTATTTAATAAATGGTGCTGGGAAAACTGGCTAGCCATATGTAGAAAGCTGAAACTGGATCCCTTCCTTACACCTTATACAAAAATTAATTCAAGATGGATTAAAGACTTACATGTTAGACCTAAAACCATTAAAATCCTACAAAAAAGCCTAGGCAATACCATTCAGGACATAGGCGTGGGCAAGGACTTCATGTCTAAAACACCAAAAGCAATGGCAACAAAAGCCAAAATTGACAAATGGGATCTAATTAAACTAAAGAGCTTCTGCACAGCAAAAGAAGCTACCATCAGAGTGAACAGGCAACCTACAGAATGGGAGAAAATTTTTGCAACCTACTCATCTGACAAAGGGCTAATATCCAGAATCTACAATGAACTCAAACAAATTTACAAGAAAAAATCAAACAACCCCATCAAAAAGTGGGCAAAGGATATGAACAGACACTTCTCAAAAGAAGACATTTATGCAGCCAAAAAACACATGAAAAAATGCTCATCATCACTGGCCATCAGAGAAATGCAAATCAAAACCACAGTGAGATACCATCTCACACCAGTTAGAATGGCCATCATTAAAAAGTCAGGAAACAACAGGTGCTGGAGAGGATGTGGAGAAATAGGAACACTTTTACACTATTGGTGGGACTATAAACTAGTTCAACCATTGTGGAAGTCAGTGTGGCGATTCCTCAGGGATCTAGAACTAGAAATACCATTTGACCCAGCCATCCCATTACTGGGTATATACCCAAAGGACTATAAATCATGCTGCTATAAAGACACATGCACACGTATGTTTATTGCGGCACTATTCACAATAGCAAAGAGTTGGAATGAACCCAAATGTCCAACAACGATAGACTGGATTAAGAAAATGTGGCAGATATACACCATGGAATAGAATGCAGCCATAAAAAATGATGAGTTCATGTCCTTTGTAAGGACATGGATGAAACTGGAAAACATCATTCTCAGTAAACTATCGCAAGGACAAAAAACCAAACACCGCATGTTCTCACTCATAGGTGGGAATTGAACAATGAGAACTCATGGACACAGGAAGGGGAACATCATACTCAGGGGACTGTTGTGGGGTGGGGGGAGTGGGGAGGGACAGCATTAGGAGATATACCTAATGATAAATGACGAGTTAATGGGTGCAGCAAACCAACACGGCACATGGATACATATGTAACAAACCTGCACATTGTGCACATGTACCCTAAAACCTAAAGTGTAATAATAATAAAATAATAATAATAATAATTCTGATTTATTTTTAAGAAGCGCAACTCTGAGCAAGTCATTCACTTTATACTGGTGTACCAGTTATCCATCTGCCAGTGGTTGAACTAGATTTTAAGTTGATACTTCCATGGTATAAATGAATATTTGTAAAGGGAATGGCAAAGGGCTATCAAGAAGAAAGGAGGATTATAGACTGAAGTGATACTAAATGCAGAGGTACAGGGACATAATCAGACTGTCCTCATTTTATCAATACTGCACACTTGAAAGAAGAATTCACAAAAGGGGGCTTTTTTTTGGTTCCATCAGAGATTTAGTTATTGAAATACCAACTGATATTTATTGTAGGCTGATTGACCCATAAGAAGTCACAGGCCATGACCCAAAGAAAGTAAGATGCTCGA
Source organism: Hylobates moloch (assembly GCF_009828535.3). Taxonomy (NCBI): domain Eukaryota; kingdom Metazoa; phylum Chordata; class Mammalia; order Primates; family Hylobatidae; genus Hylobates; species Hylobates moloch. The sequence goes on from NW_026652291.1 coordinate 83,430,882, forward strand.
AATCTTTAAATATGTGTCAAGTAATCATGAGAAAAATGTATAAAATATTTCTTACAGTAGCCTTCCTTTACAGAACACATCTTAGCACATGATGATAAACTTGATTTATTATGTTTAGTACTCTTGTATTTTTAACTACACTACTAATGACCTTTCCTTATACGTTTCTTACACAGATTTGCTGCTTATTTACATATGCCAGCTATAATTCTAGCATTAGATAAATTTGTTTAATTAATTTGTGTTAAAATCATGTAAAGAAAATATACCATATCTCTGAATATATACAATATATTATTATTGTTATAAATATACTGCATATTCATATTTAAGTTGATAACTATGGAATCGGTTTGATAATTCAGTGGGGGATAAAATATTTTTCTAAGTGGACCATTTTTCTTGTGAGCTAATTAGAGAGATCTTTTTATTGAGGTAGGCATATTTACCAAAGCTTGAAATTTCTTCAAGGAAATACATGGTATATACAAATATAAAGAATAATAATCAAAAAATTAAAAGGTAACAAGATATAAGCCTTGTTGTGTGAATAAAAGCTAGTAGTAAAAATGATCCAAGTAATTAAAAAGATTGTCAACTTTATAATAAGGATTACTGGGTAAATTATGCCAGTGTGGGGTTTGGATGGAAGGAATATGCACAATACATGCATGCATGTATACATATATACACACATACAATGCATATGGTAGCTTAATATTTTTAGCTAATTAAAAAAATTACTTTCAGAATAATGATTGTAAATTGAAAGTTACTCAATTTAACTGTAATAACTGACAAGACACCAGTTGACATCAATCTCTTCAGAAATAATTCTGACATAGTAACACACTCATGTCACAAGATAAAGATGAATGATAAAGAATTCAAATACGGAAGGAATGAGATAGACTATGTCTAATATCTTTCCTGGTCTTCTATTTTGGAAATGGCAGTATCTGTTGTAATTCCAATAAATTCTTTATTTCGGAAAATTTTACATACCAATTTAATATAAAAGGTCTTTTAATTAACTTGAAGATAGCAAAAGCAAAAAGAAAAGAGAAGAAGGAAGCAGAGGAGAAGAAAGAAGTTATCTAAGTATGTGTTGCCATTTTCTTCCTGGTGCTATAAAACACAAATTCTAAAATTTAGAGCTGATGAAAATGGACACATGTGGCCAGATGGGCTCAATTGCATGCAAAGCTCTGAGCACTGTAGGACTCCTTTTCTCACTGTAATCCTTTTCTCATGAAGCCATAGGTATTACAGACCTTGACTGGTGAAAAGGCCCTTACTGTTGTTAAAATCAGACACTAATTTTTTATAAAGACTCCCATTTTCCTTAGATGCAAAAGCAATATCTAAAAGAAAGCAATAAAGAGAGAGAAAAAGAGTAAGTTAATAATAATAATAATAAAGCATCGCAGCACAAACTGTATTTCCTCTGTCAGGAAGAGCAAACACAAATGGTGCACCCTTTCAGAGGACCATTTTGATTCTTGTTGTTTTACATTCATTTATATGCAAAGAAAACATGCCTACTTCAAGCATAAAACCTGAGAAATATAGTACAGCAAATAGACTTCAAAGCTGAGAATAAGATAAGAAAAGTGCTGCTGTTCTTTCCAGAGAGTAGAACACACATATTATGTCAAAATGCTACATTTTACCTGGTCAATCAATAACCCCTAATATAATCTAGGCACCTACCTTCTGGGTCACTTTGATGTAACGTATCTGGAGAATTTCACTCTGGGGTCTCTACTTACGTCTACCTGAAATGTTTACATTTTCAAATGATGCTATTCTAAGGGAGTCAAAGATTAAAAGCTCATTTCATGAGGCATTTAAATTAGGTAAGTCAATCAGCCAAGAGAAAACAAAACAGAAGAAATCAAATTGCAAATTGTGGGGAAGAATCCTGCCTTCTTTGGCTGGCATCATAGATAGTCAAACAAAACAAAGTTTGAACACTATGATTCATGTTTTCAGAAAAAGATGGACAGTGGGACACATTTCTCTAACTTCCATCCTTTAATATGTGGCCCAGCTGAAAAGCAAAACAGAAACAAAAACAAAAGCAAAACTGTGCTGCAAATGCTTTGAGTCTGTTATTGAAGGACAAAAAAGTACAACCATATTGTGTTGATATTCAGGGAAAATATTTATTTTGTATAATGGTGCATAAATAGAGTTGTAATTATTCCTAGTAGATCACTGAACTACTAGTGAACACCAATATACAACCGATGCATGTGAGGAAACAAAATCAAATGTAAAAGAAACCTCTCATGAAGACTAAAGCTGTTTATTACTAACAAGATCATAGCAATGGAATTAAAGAACTCTCGCATTGCAAAAACTAGATTATAGTTCCTAAATGTTCTTGATTTTTAAAAAATACTTACAAGAATGCATTCTTTTTGAGTTTGTTTAGTTTGTTTTGGTGTTAGATCATCTGCTAATTGCGTTGACTTTTAAATTTATTTTTTTCAAGTTAAAAAAATCATGTGCTTGACAATTTTGAACTTTTGGTGACTGTAATAAAGTATTGTACAAAGTTAACAATATTCTTTGAAGTTTAAATGTCACTAAAAAGACACTTTTATAAAACACAGAAGTGTGCTATGGCATAGACATTTATGCTCTCTTTTGCTTAACAAATTTCCAGGCCAGCATTTTCTGATTTTTATTTCCAAATTCATAAATTTTCTACTCTTCCTTAGTTAAGCATTCTCAGTAGTTTGTAATAGCAATAAATTAAATATTTGAGTTTATTCAGGAGCAAACTCTCCATAGACTAAAAAGAAACTATGAGTGCTAATGTTGACTTCCCAATTACTTTTTTTCCTAGTAAGTCCTGGGCTTTTCTTCAGGTTTTAATTAGCAAGGCGAATGTGAATAAGAGTGGCAGACCTCGCTTGTCTCCAAAGAGGAGTGGCAGACCTCTCTTGACCCCCTCTTGCCTCCTCCAGCTTCCAGGTTAACAAAAGGAAAATGAGTTAACCAAACATGTCTTCCAAAGAATGAGAGAACTGCCAGGATATCCCCGAAATTCAAGCTAAGAACCATTTAAAAGCAAGGATCAAGTGAAAAAGCTTAAATTAAAGGTATATGTACATTGAATAAAGTTTTGTTTCCCTCATTCAAATATTAGGTCTGAAGTTTTTTAACTTTTTACATTATAATTTTCATGATATCTATTTTTGCCATCCTTCTTTCTCTAACTCCTTTCTTATTCGTAGGTATCAACTGAGCTGGTGACAGTGCAAAAATAAAGTTAAAAATAATCAGCTGAAATTTTTCATGAAGAATATGTTTGTTCCTTTTTTCAAATGCCATCAGCATTTGAAAGCCACAATACATGTCTCTTCTGTGTCAGCTCACTTATAAGGACTAAGAATAGAGTTAACATTTTGATTCTATACACTCGAAACCCTGGAAACATATGATCGATAAATAGATGGATTTTAAATAGATAGATGATAGATTATAGATACATAGATAGGTAGATAGATATTCAGACGATAGATTTTACCTGTTAATCTCAGATGATTATTGTATCTCCTTTTTCCTACCCATAATTAAATAACCAGTTGTTTTTTATGTATGTGGAAGATATTTTTATGCTTAGGCAAATTATTTTGTATTGTTTAGATGTACAATCCTTGCTTTCTCTTCTTGTTTTCATTCTAGTGACTCTAAACATGGCACACATCTTTATAATGATATATTAAATTTTATCCCCATTGATAGTATCATGATCTAAATTTGAAATTCATTACACTTCTTATTGGTCATAAAAATAATTAAAAAGTCAAAAGCATTTGCAAAATGTTTTAAATTCCTAAGTAATTCACTTCTGTGAGTTGACTTTCTTCCTCTTCCATACTAAGTAACTATACCCAACACTTATTAGTAAAAGCTGGGAAACTAACCTTTATTAATGCTGATATCCATCTACCAGACACTAGGTGCTTTACATGCACTGTTCACCTAATTTAATCATCAGAGCAACTCATTTGACAAACGCGGAAAGTGAAGTTCAGAAGTGTTAACTTGCCCAGATGACAGAGCTACTAATTGTCAGTCTTTATTTGTACTCAGTTTCCCCTATCCCCACGCCTGTGTGTGTGTGTGCGTGTGTGTGTACTCTTTAATTTCAATATGGTAATTAGATGGAAACTGAAATTTTGTAAGTATTCTTCATGTATTAGGATGCTTCATTTTCTTACTTATGTAGCATTTTAAGAATCATGTGATAGAACCTAATATATTATTTCCTACCGAATTTTTCTAGTGATTAAGATTGTTAAAGTCAAAAGATATGTCAGTGTTCTGAGAACTAACACACTGTTTATTTTATTTAACTTTACTTTGTTTTATTTTATTTTTGAGACTAAGTCTCGCTTTGTCACCCAGGCTGGAGTGCAGTGGCATAATCTCGGCTCATTGCAACCTCCGCCTCCCAGGTTCAGGCGATTCCCCTGCCTCAGCCTCCCAAGTAGCCGAAATTACAGGGGTGAGCCACCACACCTGGCTAATTTTTGTATTTTTAGTGGAAACAGGGTTTCACCATGTTGGTCAGGCTGGTCTCGAACTTCTGACCTCAGGTGATCCACCTGCCTCGGCCTCCCAAAGTGCTAGGATTATAGGCATAAGCCACCATGCCTGGCCTTAATCCTCATTTAATTTTTAAGAGCAGCTGGGCATGGTAGCTCACACCTACCATCCCAGCACTTTGGGATACCCAGAGATGTGGATTGCTTGAGTACAGGAGTTTGAGACCCGTCTGGGTAACATGGAGAAACCCTTGTCTCTACAAAAAATTTTAAAAATTAGCCGGTGTGGTTGCTTGTGCCTGTGGTTCCAGCCATTTGGGAGGCTGAGGTGGGAGGATGATTTGAGGCTGGGAGATGCAGGCTGCAATGAACCGTGATCACGCCATGACACTCAACCTGGGTGAGATTCTGTCTCAAAAAAAAAAAAAAAAAAAGTTTTAAGAACAAATTTAATTGAGGTTCAGAGTGAGTGAATTCAGCACTCTTTGTAATACTCCACCAACATCTTCTCATGTGTGTTAGAACTTTATCCCTTATACTCATTTGCATATTAGAAGTGCATCATTCCTTGGCACATACAATTATGAGGGTGGTGATTCTGATTATTACTTGTGATTCTGATTATTATTTAAGCAAACAGTGAAATTCTAGATGTGACACGGACTGTATATTATTTAGTTAATTCAAAGTGGAGCTAGAGAGTCTTACACAGGAGCAATACATATCTATCTATGTGACATAGGTAACTGATCTCTTCATGTTTCTGTTTTCTATAAGAAAAATTCGGATTTCATAGACTAAGATAGAAGTTCTCATTCTCCACCTACCCTCCCACTGCCTAGCTATGGATAATCCAAAGCAAACAACCATCCATAATCTCATAGTTTTTATTTTTCTAACTCTAAAGGATAGAGACATGGAAAAGGCATCTTGTGTTGGTACGCTGTAGGAGAAGGCAATCTGAAGTGTGGAGAGAAAGGTGGGGCATGATGAAAAGGAAGGTAGATAGGGGAAATCCAGTAAAGAAGTAGCCCAAGTGGGATGGGAATTGGAGCAGCTCCCAAGGTAGACCTTCAAACAGAATTTCTCGTTTAAAGTTATCATGCAATTTAAATTTAGCTTATCTGATAAGTCTCCATAATCCCTGGTGTATTTCTGTAAATTTGTGAAATCCTTGTCCTTGAAAAATGTGGTTCAATGTTAATGCCTTATTGGGAGAGGCTGCAGCAAGTTTGATATTCACATTATAAACTTCAGATGTGGAGATATTCATTTTTAGCACTATCTGGTAAAACAGGTCTTAAATATTAGTGCACACATCGATCCAGACAATAAAATGAAATCAGATAAATACACCCTCATTTAATTTCAGTAGGAGACGCATGTACAAAGAGTTACCTAAATGCACAAAATAATAGCATCCATTACCATCAAATCCTAAGAATGCTTTCTAACAGAAGACCTTTGGCAACTAGTGAATATGGTGTCAGTTAAATGTCTAGGAGTAAAGGAAATATTAAGCATGCACACACCCGCACACAGAGAAAAGCCACTGAGGCTATAATCTTCCAGGAACAGGAAGTAAATTGTTTTCTGTTCAAGAACGTCAAGGAGGGTTAGGATATTTTTCACTGAAGTGTAATTTAAAGGCTACTTTCTCCAGAGAGTTTCAGAAAGTAATGTTCATTTGAGTTCAACTTTGATATACTATTCTTGAGACATTTTATATCTGTGTCTATAAATATATGTGTGTATATTTTGACATAATGTTAGACTTCTAAAAGACTTGCAAAAGAGAGAGTGCCCGTATGCCCTCTACCCAGCTTTCCTTTATGTACAATACTAAATTCACAAATGTATAGTGTTTTTTTTTAAGATTTCATTGGATTTTTAATGAATGCCCTTTTTCTGTTCCAGAATCCATCCCAGGATCCCATATCAAACTTAGCTTCTTTGTGTCTTCTTTGTGTCCTCCAGTGTGGGAGGGTTCTCTGACTTACACAGCCCGGATGTTTTCAAAGAGTAACTGGTTGTTTATCTTGTAGAGTATATAAAATTACATAGAGTTTTGGCAGATGAGAACATGGACATTTTGGCGGGGATACATTCTTCTGTATACTTCACAAAGTATTTGCTAGAGGATGTCATGTTTCTGCCCACTGATTCTGCCTCCTAAATTTTTGCTAATTTCACTTCCGTCGGAGGATCTGGCCTGTGGCAGTTATTACAGGGATGATCTAACGGTGATTTTTTCACTTCTATTATTATTTATCTTGTGGATCAAGTTATTCCAAATTTGGTCACTGGGATCTCTTTCAGAAGGACCCTATATGTTTTCAGTACGCCCCTACTTTTTTTGAGCCCTTTCTTTTCTTTAAAGCATGTTCTTACTTTTTTGACAACACAAGATGATCTGGGTATAACTGTTCGTTTAACAGAAAGATAGCAACCATTTTAACTATGAAATATGCAAAATATGGAAGTTACTAATATTACTAGTTAGATAATACAATCAAAAAATAGCGCCTAAAATTATTTTCTAGAAAATATGCAGATTAATAGTTTGTAAAAAACATATTTTTTGAAAAAGCATCTGTGTGTGTGATATGTAAATATATCGCACATTATATACATATCAATTATTTATATATATATATATATGTATCTCACACAGTGAACAACATAGTTATCCAACAATAGAGGATTCACTAATTGTAGTATTTGATATGAAGACTTTAACATATGATATAAATTCTTATTTTCAGAGGAGGCAGGACATTCATAACATACTGCTTGGTGAGGAAGAGCAAGCTTTGGAATTCTCTACGTGTCGTCAGTTGTGAGTTACTTTCTTAAATGGTCGGAAAAATGTTTGGAAAGTAACACATCAAAGCAACAATAGTTAGCAAGGAGTAATTAATTTCAGGTGATTTTTACAACTATGTGATGATTTAAATAAAAATGTTACTATTTACTAGATTGTTTCTACATTGACAGTATTTAAATAAATCTCAGTCTAAACAGGTATAAACTTCCCATAAACTGCCATCATGCCATTATTGTCAATAAAATAAAATGGCATACAAAGCCATTACTTTTCTTTAGTGTTTTAAAAATGGCTTTAATGTGTTGTCTGAGGCAGAAAACACCACCCTCCTGCTTCCTTCCCCCCACATCCAGCTCCAAAGCCTGAAAACGCAGAGACGGATTTCAGGAAAATGATAAATCCTTTTTAGCTATGGAATAGCAAGAGAGAACTGAGAGGTGTCAGGGAAAACAGAGGGAAGGATGGCTGTGATCTTCAAACGCCACGGTTTGCAGATACTGTGTTTTCAACACTATTCTGAATATTCAGAGTACTCACCAATTTGATCAATAGTAACAAGAAAAAAGTCTTTGGACCAGGTTCTCCATGTCATTTTGTAATTATTCATTCAAATATAAACACAGACACAATCTCCTCATTCTCTGTAGCCCTACTATCTTTTTGCAACATTCTCAGTAGAAGCAAGAATTAATTGCAACTGAGTAACTGTCACTAGGTTGTGTGGTGGGAGACAGAGACAGGGTCAAAAAAGAACCACTTTTCTCTTTCCTGGGATGTCATGTAATGCCAGATACTTCCTCAAGTGGTGAATTTGTTTCAATTATCTGGCAAATCTTTCTCTCTCAGAAAGTGCCAATGAACAGTGAGTTAGGGGAAGCCTCACATGGCTCTGCTAAACATTTGATTCAGTGCAGACTGTGTGAGAGATGTGCTTCTCATTATTAAGAGATCTATCGTTTGAACATGCCAGGACTAAAATTTATCATGCAGTTAGTCTAGGTCTATGGATTAGCTGCAACCTGAGAAAGAAATAAACTGGTGCTAAATTCCTAAGATAAATTATTCCTTGATTTCACTAAGGCACATTTATTGATCTTGCCAGATTTTTCATTTCTTTTTTTGAGTAGCTATTTTAATTTCATGATCTGTTCACAAGGAAACTTTCCTAGGGAGGCACTGCACTAAAAATATATCATATTCTTTATCCCACTTCAAACCTGATACAGAACTAGAAAACAGGAAAAAATTAAAGAAACTCTTTACTCACTTTTTTCTATGTATTATTAATGAATAAGGATAACTACTCTGAAGAATACCATATTAGTATCATTCAGTCATTCTCATATTTGAAAAGATTAACGTGTAGTTTTACAGTACAATTGTGTTTTACTGCAATTGTTGCTGTGGCTTGCTTTCAAGATTTTAATTAGGCATTTTATCTTTACATTACAGTAGTACAGATGTTTTTATAGTGAGTTATCATTCAATCTCACCATAAACTAGGGAAATGTTGGTTAGTCTACACAAAGATTAATTTTCAAAATCAGGTATATATTTGATTTTTAATATTTGGAATGTGCTGCTGTTTCACAATAAAAATGTCACCTTAAAATATTAATTTTCAATCATCTGAGTTCAGAACTCTCTCTACATATATGTTTTGTATTCTACTATCTCATTATCATATCAAACCCAAATAAGAAACCCTAGTGGGACAGCCTTTTCTAAGTAGAGCTTTTCCCTATCATTTCTGTCTCTCACTCTTTCTCTCCATACATATATACATATTTATGTATATATACACACATATACATGTTACACATACATTTATGTATACATACCCACACATACATAAATATACATGTATATATGTAAAATACATACGTATATAAACACACATACACACACATATAAAATTCTTGACCTTAAGAACTACATTTTTGTAAAATGCTACATGGAATAGTTATTTATACAAAATACTAAAAGCTTTGTTGAACAGAATCAAATCACAAACTGATAATAGGATCACCCATAAGTTATTATACAAAAAAACTAAGGAGAGGCCAAGGCAGGTGGATCGCTTGAGGTCAGAAGTTCGAGACAAGCCTGGCCCACACAGTAAAACCCCATCTCTACTAAAAACACAAAAAGTAGCCAGGCGTGGTGGCGGGTGCCTGTAATCCCAGCTACTTGGGAAGCTGAGGCATGAGAATCACTTGAACCTAGGGGGCGGAAGTTGCAGTGAGCTGAGATTGCGCCACTGCACTCCAGCCTGGGTAACAGGGTGACTGTCTCAAAGACAAAAGACAAACAAACCCTTAAGAAATTAATGTAATTACCAAATATGAAGAGATATACATATATATACATGCATACATATTTTTATATGTGCATATAAGTCAAAGGAGAAAGACAGTTTTGATATTTAGCTCCAGTTCTTTCTCACCTAGAAAACTATAACAATTCTTAGCAAATATAACACAGGTAATGGTTTTGTATTTTCTGGATTTCACTTTCACTTTATTCATGCTCTGCAGACTTTCTGTCTTTTCCATGGCACTCTTCTCTCATAGCATTCTGTTCTGGGAAAGTCTTATTCTTTTTAAAAAGCATCCATCATCATCTGCATCTCTGCATTGTGACTTATCAAATGCTGAAAATTCACATTAGGTACAATCTTCATAAATCAGTTTTGGTAGACTTGCTTTTTCATGCAAATGCTTAGTGCCTACTTCACTTATTAATCATGATGTGATGTATATTTATTCACTGTAAGACATTTTATTGAGTTCCTCAAAGTCCGAGGCACCATTCTCAGTACTGAGGATAAATCGGTGAAAAAGAGAAACAAGATTTGTATTTTAGTGGGAAAGATGGAGTAATACCAAGTAATATCATGTAATGAGGAATCTTCAGAAGACAGTAAAATAATGTGATAGAATCAGTAGCTAAGAGGGAAACATACCATTACATAATCTGAAAATTGACTGAAAAGGAGGTCTGGATGATGATAACGAGAACAGCATTCTAGAGGGAAAAGCATGTGCAAAGTCCCTGAGGTGGGAAAGAGAGGAGGACAGTGTCTCTAGAAGGTAATGAATACATGGGAGAATGGAGTTGAAGTCAGAGAGGTACAGATCTACACGTACAGTTCCTACAGCGCCTTGCTGACTCCTCTGCACCCTTTGGATTTGATTGTAATAACATTGGTAATACTCTTAAGCAAGGCAGGGTTGTGATCCGAGATATATTTGTGAAAGACCCTTTCCCAGTGAGAAGCACTTACGGAACTGTTGCAGGAAATGATGGAAGTAAAGCCGCTAAAAAATGCTGATGAGTTGATCAGCGATTATAAAGTAAAAGAAGGAGACAATTCTTTTTGTTTGTTTGTCTTCCTAAGCAATTGAGCAGATAGTGGTGCCAAGACAGAGAATATCAAGATTATGTCTGTGTTCTTAGCCAGGTAGTTTTCTAGGATTATCTTACGCATGATCCCTTTGCCACGATCTGCGTTTCTTATACTTCATTGAAGAAAGTGCATGCTTAATTAATTTGAGTGGGAAGACACTTTATTGGGGGTGTAAGAAATTTTAAATACCTAAATAAAATTTATTCTCTGTGGAAAAGAAAAAAAGGGGCACCATTATGTTACTTTACTGAATCACAATTACAAATACTCCTCCAACCTACCGATAATACCAATAATAGAGCAGCTTAAGTTGTTTCTGTTTAAACATATAAGGTCCTATATGAAGTAAGCACTTGGAATAATATTTTTCATGGCAATTGAAAGTCTTATTCATTCAAATGATGGCAGCTCATTCATTTAAATATTGACAGTACACAAAATGACCAAGTATAAGAATTACCTAAATTCAAATCCTGGTGTCACCAGTCTAGCTGTTTGACTAGGGGCCAGTTAATTAATTCAGTTTGACTTTCATCAGCTGTAAAATGGTATCTATCTCATATGGTTATTTTGAAGATTGACTGAGTGCACACTCACCCATGTGAAGGGCTTAAAACTCTGCATACAGGAAGAACTCATCAGGCATTTGCAGCCCTTACAGTTTTTATGTCATTATCTGTTTTGACTGGGGATTGTGTGCAGACATAGGCAATATTGGTTAGCCCTGACCATGACATAATGTGTGATTGGATAGGTTCATTCCTCTTTTTATTTTCATGTACATATGAATATATGAGAATATATAAGTATATATTCATATTCCTGTATGAATCCTTAGAGAGAATGAATAATTATTAAACAATTAATCAGAGGTTACAAGTATCACCATAGGCAATGGCAACTCACTCAGCTTTGAAAATGGACTCACGATGTAAGTTTTAATCATCTAGTTTAGGGAGGGGAAAAATATAAAATTTTCTAAATGTAGTGAAAAAAATTGCTTAAAAGTCATTTATATTTATCTTTTTATTCAAAGGTCCTGAGTAAAAATAAAATTATGATATTCATGTCACTGGAATGTTATGGGACTCATATGTGGAAAGATACATAAAATATTAATCCGAATGCCCAGGCACACAGAAAGAATTTGTTAAATATTACGCCTTTGTTATTGTTATGATGGAAAAAGCAGAACACTTAGAAGGGGTAAATCCAGGTCTTGGCTTTACTACTAACCGTGCTTTGAAGAAATTTGATCATGTTTAAAATCCTACCCAGAGTGCTGTTTTTCCTTTGCACAAATGAGGGTTTGGCGAGTAACAGTATTATATAATTACAAAAATAAGTTATACCTAACGGCACACATTTTTGAAACTTCATGGTGAAAAATAGATGAAGACCATCTAAAATAGAGACTTAGTAACTAAAAACATTGAGATTTGTCTACATTACATTTTTTAAATGGCAATTCACGCTATACTTCAGTAAAGAGTCTAAAAAGTGCCACAGTAAGGGAACCTTTAAATTTGCCGAACATACTTGACTATAAGCACTCTTTATTTCAAAGACCCTTATGAACAACCTGAAGCACTATTACTTGAACGAAGGAAGTCTGAGAGACACAAATATAGACAGCATATTACTTACGTCGACTTGGTTATCCAATGGAGATTAACATAAATGACCAACTCTTGAAAGACTATGTCTATTAGATCAACATACTCTAAATGATCGTGCTAACCTATAGGTGCTGTGCACATGTCAAGCTCTGATTGTTTTTCTAAAGACTTTGTAGAATAACTAACTAATATTCACATGGGGATTTTTCGCTCTTAGTTTTGTGGCTAAAAAATATTAAAAATCTACGGCACAAGATAAAAGTCTATTTAAGGTCCAGAGTTAAAAGATATTACTGAATTAATGTCCACTTCTGATGATTAAGGGAATCTCACACCTACATGTTGAGCCACAACTCTTGTCTAGCAGTTGAAATGTGTCATATCGTGTTATCTCATACACATCTGCTAAATTAGATTTATAAGCCCTTGGGATAACAATCTGTATATTAAAGCTAATAACTTATATGCACTTTCTGGCTCCTATTTTATCTGCATCACATGTAGAAGAAATTTCTCCATGGAATATTTAGTTGAAATTTCTCCACGGTATATTTAGTTGAAAACAGGATAGGATCTCAGTCCACCAGTATATTTATATTTTCACTTATATGAACAACAGCCTTAGGAACTACCTTATACTTTCTGTGTCCTTCTGAATGAAAGAATGCTTGCCTTGAATAAAAAATTTGAAAAAAAAAGAAAATTTTAAATACGAATGTTAGAAAAATTCATCTTCCAATCTTGATATTACTAATTTGTACGGTATAGTCTAAATAAACTCTAAACAATGAATTTTTGAAGGATGACATTTTGGAAACTCTAGTTTGAAACAATCATCTTTATTTTATTTTGTTGGGTGATCTAGGTAGATGAAGATTAGAGTTTTGAAGAAGAATAATTAGTTTACAAGTTGGTTGCATATCAGAACCCAGGCATTAATACAATTTCATTGATTCCTTTCCTATTTATTGAATACCTACTATGTGCCTGGAATTGTGTCAAATATTGGGACACAAAGATCAAGAGGAATGACTGTCCAGGAGCTGTCCATGTGGTCACATGAGGAAGGCATGCACTGCGCCAGTAATGATAGATAGAACTGCCTTTTTAAAAGAGAAAGGGCAGGGTGTAAACAAAGCATAGGAAGTTTTAGAAAAAAGTGTTTGAGGGGAAATATTAATTTGGGTAGTTATAAGATGGTCACAACCACAGTCAATAGTTTTTTTTATTAAAAGCATTTTAATACTACTAGACATAGAAACCTTAAAACCAGCAGAGTTGTCCTTCTGGGAAACAGAGGCCTCTCTTCCTTCTACTGGGTTTCTTGGCTAGGACTGTCTTCTGGAAACACTAAGTATTGATTAAGAAAAAACGTGATGTTTCTCCATCCACCTGAATTTTTGGAGAAACTACTCCTTGATCACCAAAACTAAACACACAGAAAAATAGAGAAGACAAGAGAACTGAAATAATTTAAAATCACTGCGAAAAATACTTTTACCCTATAAAATAATAGAGATGACTATTGCCAGTTTTGAAGCAAGTAGCTTGATATCTTAATGAAGATATTCCCTAAAGCTTTATAAAATCTAATTCAGGACTAAGGAGACATTTGAAAAACTATTCACTAAGGGAAATTAGAAATTCTGGATTCAGGACATCAGGCAAATGAAGTGTTGTGGGGCTGATGCTGCCATTTACATTGTTATTCCATGAAAATGGAATAAAGCTATAGACTTCAATTGTAAGCACACTGAGAAAAATGAAATCATCTCTTTGTAATTCAAAGCAGACAAAGCATTATCTGCTATTTAAATATCTCATCTAGCTATGCAGGAAACTAATACATGTGCTAATTCAGGAATGTGTTGAAGCTTCACAGAGAATAATTTGAGATATGGTCAGTGAAACAATTACCAGTCATTGTAAAGTTTTGCATGCGTTTGAAAATTTAATCATGTGGTGGACATATCTGATATTAGCATATGTATCCATAATTATCATTCTCAAATTAATTTTAAACCATTGCTAAATAATAAGAGAATATATCTCTTAAAAGATAAAAGCTTTTCATATCTGAAAAAAGTCACTCTGATAGCAAAAAATAAGACTTTTGGTGACAAAAATACACATTAAGATTCTCTATTTTAGGAAAACATCATTTAAGAATAGCTTATCAATTATTGAATAGGTGCCCTTTTTTATTCTTGCCATATGAATGTTTTTCTGTGATACTTTCAATTTTGACAAAAATTCAACTCTTTCAATAATACTCAGATACAGGCCCCCTTGAAAAGGTTACTTAAAAACTATCCAGTAATTTGTTACTTATAGGTGTTTCCCGCTGCTGAGAATATTAATGTTACCCTTTAATGTATTTCAAAAACAGACAACAAATGTCATATCTCATAGAACTAGGATAATTTGTAGCATAGTGAAACTTTGTCTTTTGAGTTCATAGCTTATTGAGTGACTTTTCAGTTGGAAAGCTAACATGGTTTATACTTTGATCAAGTGATTCTTACTAATTCTAGACTATTTCTCTGAGGTCAAAGAAGGTAGAATATCATTCTCAGTGTGTATGTAAAACCAGTGTGGACTTTTGTATTTATTGCCTAAAATAAAGTATTTTACAGATAATGATAAGTTACCCTAAGGATGTCTGAGATGTTAAGTACATCACAAAGATACATCGGAAGTGGCAAATATAGCTTGTGTTAAATGGGCTAATGTCATTTCCACCTTATAGTTACTTTCTAGTTTTTTTATAGTTACAATCAACATTTAAGTGTGGTGTGCATAAATTTTGATTTGGTTACTCTGAACCCCACTATTTCAAGATGGTAGTTTATAATGCTTTAATTAAAACCAACACTGAGGCCGGGAGCGGTGGCTCACACCTGTAATCCCAACACTTTGGGAGGTCAAGGTGGGGGGATCACTTGACGTCAGGAGTTTGAAACCAGCCTGTCCAACATGGCGAAAACCTGTCTCTACTAAAAATACAAAAGGTAGCCAGGTGTGGTAGTGCGTGCCCGTAATACCAGCTACTCAGGAGGCTGAGGCAGGAGAATTGCTTGAACCCAGGAGGTGGAGGTTGCAGTGAGCCGAGATCACACCACTGCACTACATCCTGGGAGACAGAGCAAGACTCTATCTCAAAAACAAAACAAAGCAAAATAAACCAACATTGCAATATACAACTGCACTTTATGTAGGCAAATACAGTTAGTTATCATGCTTGGCTCTAGTGAAAGTATCACTCATGAGAAAGAGCTGCTGCACCCTCTTAAATATACCCAATTCTCTTAATTTTTAACTAAACCAAGACTTTGTGTTCTGCCAGACATTACAATGCATTTCTGCAATGCAAATATTTTTGGCTGCTGTATACTTTTTCCAAAATTACCCATCATTTCCCAAATAGGGATTGTGCACATTTTTACCTGGACCCACACATCAGTGAGGCTGAGGCGTGGACCACAGCAGCACGTCTCAGCATAACCTAGACATTGGCATTCTTGAGCATCAGTAGTTTTCACTCACAAAACCCTCAACCCACATTTTAACCACCTGGCTTAGCATTGTCTAGGACCTATGCCATGTGACTACTGTGGCCTTCACAATAATGTTTAATTTGTTTTCTAAAACTTTCTAGAGTCATCATAAATGGCGATTTGCATTCATGGTAACAACTCACAAGTATTAAAGGCTTATTGAAAAATGCTAGTCCTGCCAAACCTCTCTTGTACTGAGAGGCACGTGGCTTTTTGTTCCTGCCAACAATACTGTGATGGATGATTCTACTCCCTCATGACCAGGTTACTGAAAAAGTGCCCCCTGGACTTTATGCTTCTGGGCTCAGCTCTCTCAAATCCATTCCCTATGAATCTGGCAGAACGTGGCCATCAAACAGTTTGCATCATTCAATTTCTTTCTAGAAAATCTACAGTGTTTCCAACTGACCTAAAATCATAGGCTTTTTTCTGGGGCTCTTTTCCTTTTTTTTGTCTCTCTCTCAAGCTGGTCGCTTCTAGTCAGAGAGGCCATCCTTATGACTAAATGCCTTCTCAAGCTTGACTCCTGCATTCTGTGCACCCAAAACTTCAATAGTAAAGTCCATAGATTATAGTTGTCTACAAACTGGGACATCTCAGGGAAAACTCATCCATAAATACATCTCTGATATTCCCAGTGTTTTCATTTCTCAATTTGAGAAGTTCTCTTTCTAACAAAGGATAAATGAAAGCTGGTAAGATATTCAAGATTTTTTAAATGGCTAAAGTTTATATAATAGTTCAGGTGTAGCAAGTGTATTCTAGTGTAGCAAGGGTTAGAAATAGGTTTCAAGTTAAGTTATACAGAATCATCTTTATGTATAAACTGAATTTCATAATGTTACATGTAGCTAGTCTCTAGTAGTACAGATAAGCAGAACAAATGGCATTTTCTTTTTAAGGTGTACAAAAAGGGGACCTCAGCTGGAGTTCATACATAAACTAGGAGAACGCAAGGAAAAGAACTTCCCCTGATGGAGTATGCCACACTCTCTGGGTGAACACAACATATTTCTTTATAATACCCAGGCTTTTAGGGAAACCACAGAAAGTATCCTCTAGCCGAGGGGTGTCCAATCTTTTGGCTTTCCTGGGCCACATTAGAATAAGAATTGTCTTGAGTCATACATAAAATACACTAATACTAAAGATAGCTGAAGAGCTAAAAAAAATCGCAAAAACATTGTTTTAGGAAAGTTTATGAATTCATGTTGGGCCTCATTCAAAGCTGTCCTGTGCCACAGGCAGCCCGGTGGCCGCGGGTTGGACAAGCTTGCAGTCTAGCCAGTTCATTTCTCGAGGAAAGCATTAGCTCAGGATCCAAGTTCTTGATACATGCTCACTGCATCTGTATCTTGCAGAAAAAAGCATGATATCTAGCCACCCTTGAGTTCTCCTCTGTGTGTTCATCAAAGTTGTACGCACGTCTACCTACCACAGTACTTCCCATTCTGCAATGCAGTTTTTGGTTGATTTGTCTTTCTCTAACACCATACAAAAAGCTACTTAAAGAGCAGGCACATTACTTCATTCTTTTTAGCCTAGAATTGTACTTTCTTTTTTTTTTTGGTGGGGGCGGGGGCAATTCCTCTAAACTCACCTCTGTGAGAAATGAAGTCAGATTTACTCCCAAAGCAGTTAAGTAAGCTTATACTGTATGAAATAATGGCTAACTATAAGGACAACCAGCATTCAGATTTTAAAGCAAAATATTCAACTGTCTTGTGCCTCAGATATCTCAACTGGAGAATAAGGATGATAAGGATCCCTACTACAGGTTTGAGAGGTTTAATTAAATGTGACCTAACTATGGCCTAGTCAAGGGCATATGGTAAATCTCAGTAAATAACAGCTATTATTTGTATTTGATTTCATATCTTTGATATATTTCCAGTTGTTCCATGTTGCTTATATGTTGCAACTCTGGAAAGATTGCAAATTACTAGAAGACAATGTCTGCGCCTCCATTTCTTTAGTGGCTATAGTATTTCCTCATGTCTTGTACTCAAATCCACCCACAGTTTGTAAATGGAAAGGGTTGCCAAATTTCAAATGAAGTACAGAGTAGGGTGGAGGCAACAAATGATAGGAAGTTACTGTGTGAAACAAATCAGCCTTCAAATGTGATCAGGGAACTGGGCCATCTCCTAATTTAAGAATACGATCAGAATTTCATCTGCAGCTGATCATTTAAATTAAACAAACAAGCACAGCTGGAAAAACACATGCAAATTTTGGTATTTCAGTCCAGCAATATGCAGCATATCCACTGTAGGGGTAATTTGCTGAATAAGCCTCATTAATGAGCTCCAGCACTAGTTTATTCTGAGTAGTCATGCCACACTCTAATAAAGGCAACATTTCTCTGAGCACTACATCAGGTCAAGTCTTACGTGTGGTATCTTTCCTCATAAAGCACAGTACCAGTCTTTCTAGTCAAGAATTTCTCCCATTATAGGTAGCTTGTCAAATATGCATGGAGCCATGTATTTCTCAAGACCTCATTCTGAAGTACCTTTAGACTTAATTGTTATAATCCATTCTACACTAGGGTATGATTCAGAAACACCAGTGGATGGATTGGGTACAGCCTATCCATTACTGAACTGTATTCTTATTAACCATCTGTGCATTGATTTAGCTTCCTATTACATTTGCAAACTTGAGGTCTAAAAACAGAACAATCTAAAGGTAAAGATTTTAGCTCATCTTCAATACAAGAGTAAGGTAAGATTTTGCAATTTTGCAATGGGAGGCTACTCCACAGCATACCGAAAGTTACTGTCCTCTCCAGAAAGGAGTGGCACATATATCTAACCATCCCACCACCTTCAAAGAAATACGGATACAACTTGATAGGCAAACACTGTGTTCTGACCTTGCAGCCTAGCACTGGTTTACATATGTGAGAAATGGGAGCTGTTTAGAGCCCTAGTCATTTTTCAAATAATTTCAAATATTCCTGATCAGGCTCTAAACAGCTCCCGTTTCTCATATGTGTAAACCAGTATAGCTACTTCCCTCTCTAGCTCCATTATGACATTTTCAAGAGACAGGAGCCAGAAATATGCTGCAGCTCTATCCCTGCAGCTGCAACTCCCAAGCTGGAAGGAGGAAACGTCAGCAATGCAAAAAGCAAAAGAAGAACCAGACCAATTGGTGCTGTCAGGGCCTGACTCATTAGCATGGGCCAGGGTTTATTTTCCAGTGTAGAAAAAACTGGCACAAATGCTTGGCAATGTGCCCCAAGCTCTATCAGGGAAAGGAATTGATGATTTGGACAAGAAAAAAAAAAAAGTCTCTCGCTGCTTCACTGTGTCTCTTATGTGTGGTGCTACTGTACTGCCTTAGGAACAAGCATAGTGTGTCTATTTTTAGGGCAAATGTGCCTACTCTATCTTCGCCAACTAAATCTTTCTACATGACTAATTTGCAAGTTGAATTATCTTGGTAAATAGGCTGACTCACTAGCAAATAATCTGCAGAATTTATGCATTAGGCTTCTGTAGTGAATTAGGTCCTTTTGTCTTGCTCAGGATGCTGTAATAAACTGCAGTAGTGCTCTGGTTAATAATAAAAAAAAGAAAGGCAAGGAAGAGAAGTTATTCCAAACAGATGAAGAGTCTTTCTTTAGAATAGTTAGTTATGATCGAGATATATATAGCAGGTTATATTGAGAGATATGGCAATGACTTAAGTCAAATAAGGAAATGAACCATGATACAAATAGATACATGCACAGCTGATGTGTGTATATGTAAGATATGTTTTGTGCCTCTGTTTGTGTGTGTATGTGTGTGTATGTTTATCTCCTAAATGAGTTAATGGAATAATTTATACTTACATAACCATTTATCACAAAATGTGCATAGCAATCAGTATCCAACAGCTAGTAGTCGTTCAAGAAACATTTGTAAAATGAATGAATGGCAACGTTAGGTGAACATTCTCCATTGTCAGTGGTTCTCTCCTTCTGCTGTCCCTACTCCCTCTATGCTTGCGGTGATTCAGTTGCAGAAAGACACATCTATACTTCAGAGCTGTAGAAAATGATTCAGTTGCAGAAAGACACATCTATACTTCAGAGCTGTAGAAAAGCACTTTCTTTTTTTATGGTTGATTTCATATGGTTTAAAAAGAATGCCAAATTATTTGTACCTACAGGGATAATGACCGACTAAATTTTTTTTACATACAGGTGTATATGTGTGTGTCTATGTATGTATGTATAGTCTAAATATTATTGTCTAATCATGACAGGGATTATGGTTGTATGTACTCGAGTACCTAAGAGTGGGGCAGGACAGTTACGCACTAACGGAGTGTGTATGTGTGTGCGTGTGTGTGTATGAGTGTGTATGCATATGAGGGCTAGAAGTATTTTATTAGTCCGTTTCCACAATTGTTGGTGCATGAAGATACTAAAAAGCAGACTTGACTTTCAGCCTTTTTTCTATTTTTTGGTTTATAAATTCTTTACAGAAAATGTACCTTCTTATTGCCTGCACCTGGGGTGCACTGTTCTTACCACCTCTCTTGCTAGTGCCAAGATTCTCAGCAGAAACCTGCAGGAGTATAGGCAGCACAGTGCAGACAATGTCACTGCTCCATCCATACCTCTAGGATTGTTTCCCCATCACGTGTATCAGCTCCAGTGTCTCACTCCCAACAGCATACCCCTGAGGATCCCTGGAGGAAAGCAGCCCTTCAGCTGCTGCAGCCTGCTTTGCCTGCACACAGGAAAAAATGCACATTTGGGGCAGACCTTAATGAGGACGTATAAATATCTGGCCCCTGATGTGACATCTCTGAAGTGTGATCTCCACTATTACCAGAGTTCCCTGAGGGACTATGTCCATGGGACTTTGTTTATCTCACATCCTTACTTGCTGCCCTTCCCTGTGCCATTTCCTCACTCATGGGAACGCTTTCTAGTATGTCACTGTCTCCTGAAACCTTGTCTTAGGGTCTGCTCATTGGGACTGTGAGGGCAACTTAAGTCACAGGTAATTCTTAAACCTAGGATTGGCAAAACTGAGAATCACTGGGCAATTTTATATAAACGCTTTTCCAGAGAAGAGTGAAAATAAATTCTTCTAGTTGGTAACTCTGGTAGATACCATAAAGTAATAAAGAAAAGCTAAAATAAACCCCAGAGTCTAACTCAGCATGATTCTACACTTTATGTAGGCTTCTAGAAATTCCCTGGAAAGGGAACTGTCAAAATATCAAAAACAGTGAGATCTTCCTCTCACTCTAGGGGTGCCCTTTGTCCCCACAGTTATGCTTTCATGAGGGAAAGATGTGATTATTTCCTCTGGAATCCAAGGTATCATTATGTAAAAAAATTTTACTTCTCTTATCTCTGCCCTTTACCCTTTCCAGAATTAAATTCAAGGTAGAATTAAATTCAAGGGTACAGCTAATAACTGAATATATGGTAAGCACTGATTTCATTTGGGGACTGAAAATAGACAGTCAAACAAACATTCCTTACCTTCAGCTGTATTACAATACAGTAAGAGTGACAGATCTGTGCAAAGCAACTATAAAGCAGGGAAGGAAATGCATGCCACAAAGAGAATGATAAATACAAGTTTATGGGAGCCAAAATGTGAGACCGATGAACTCTGAGCTGAGTGATGATCAAGCAAAGTAGCAGAGCCAAGAAAGCTCTTGATGAGATCCTTTAATAGGCAAGATTTGATCAAGCAGAGTCAAGGACTTCCAAACTGAGAACACCATAACAAGGGCAGCTGGTCATGGAAAGCAAATGTGGAGAGCAGAAATAGAATGGGCTCACGATGCAGGTAGCACTGAGCCGGACAGGGAGCAGGCGGACTGGCGAGCTTTCAGGAACACAGTGAATACCCGCTGGCTGAATTCCATTGACTGAAATTCTACTGACCAACTGAGGCTATTCAAAATGCACATTTGTGCAAAAGTACAAATTTTTAAAAAGTCAAATAAGTGACGGAAGTAAAGCATTTTTTTAGACATTCTGAAGGACATAGTAGGAAAATTAAAAGATAACCTAACTCTAATTACCACAATAAGTATACAAATAAATATGTTCTCAATGAACTTACATTAAGCATCAATAAGTACTAAGGTTATATTATTGAGCCATATAGACTCCCTTTCCTCATGAAACTGACAGTTTTTTAAAAATCAGATTTGTCATGGGTACAAACAACATATGACAACTAGCAGAGTATCACAATATATACTTGGTAGATAAACTATAAAAGTTAAATATGCTATTATGCCCATTGGTAGAATACTGTTAATAGAAATATAAACCAGTACTTGAAGTTTTAGTGAAACTTATTAATTAGACCCACTATCATGAGTACAAAGCTGAGAATGATTAGAAACAGCTGCTACAATGCATCTTGGGACAGAATCAGTGTCAAATGCACACATTCTGTGCAACAGAACAAATATTTTCCTATTTGATTTCAGAAAATAGATAACCCAGTCAAATATATTGATTTAAGGTTCTATCTAGGAAAAGAAAAAAGCCCTCCACTGCAGTCTAGTGAAGAAAAGATAGACAGGCTTGTGGTGTAGAAAATGTGGGGGCTCAAACACACACTACTTGTCATGTGATTTCTCATAGGCTGGGATCAATTTTTAACAATATAATTGATAATAGAGGCAATGGAGAGGATACTTTCAGTTCTTGTTTTGTGATTAGTTGGTTAAGGTATGTATACACATTTCTTTATTTCTTCACTGAACTTACATTTACTGAGTGTCTGTTTAGTGTCAGGTAGTGTCCCAGATGGTACAGACCTAATGGCGAATAAACAGCAAGAAAGGCTTCTCTGATCATCTGAAGAGAGAGCTACATGAGAGAGTAAGGCAAACAGTTGTCTGCAGGCTCAGTGTTTCCAGCACAGGAGACAGGACAGGAGTTTCCAGCACAGGAATCAGGGATGCACATGACCTGGGGCTTAGTGAGAGGAGGCTGGTGCACTGAGGCGACACAAGCAGGAAATCTCACTGGAGGTGAGGTCAGTAGTGAAGGCAGGAGCAGAGTATTAACAAACTTATCCTCACAATCACTCTACCTTATAGGTATTATTATACCCCTCATTTCCTACGAGGGCAAACAAAAGTTTAAAGGCATTACAAAAGCGAGGCACAGCAAATGGAACGCAGGCACCATGAAGCCCAGCATGTACTCTAATCCCCACATCCTTCACCTTCCTGCGGATACCACATCTGTGGATGCGAGCCCCCGCTGATCCAAAGTTTCGCTTTCTGCAATTTCATTTACTCTTGGTCAACTGTGGTCTGAAAATATTAAAAGGAAACTTCCAGAAATAACTCCTAACTTCTAAATCACATGCTGTTTTGAGTAGCGTGATAAACTCTTGCACTGGAATACGAATCACCCCTTTGTTTGACATACCCATGTTGTCTATGCTACCCACACTTTAGTCACTTAACCATCTCAGTTATCAGATGGACTGTCACTGAATTGCAGTTCTTGTGTTCAAGTACCCTGGTTTTACTTAATCATGGCTGCAATGGGCAAAAATAGTGATGCTAGCAATTAAGAAATGCCATAAAGTACTTTCTTTAAATGAAACGGTGCACGTTCTCAACTTAAGGAAAGCAAAAAATTGTATGCTGAACTTGCTAAGATCTATGGTGAGAACAAATCTTGAGATCATGAAATTGTAAAGAGGCAAAAAGAAATTCATGCCAGTTTTGCTTTTCCACCTCAGACTGCCACAGTTATGTCCAGAGTGCATGATAAATGCTCAGTTAAGATATAAAAGGCATTAAATTTGTGGGTAGAAGACATGAACAGAAATGTGTTCCAGTTGGTGGCAATTGTATTCGGTACTATCCAGGGTTTCAGGTATTCACTGGGGATGATAGAATGTATCCCCCTTGTATATGGAGAACTACTATATGACACTAGGAGAGCTCTAGCTTCAAAACAGATGAGAAAATGGTAATTGTGTTGACTGGCTCACAAAATTAAAAGAATTAGACTTCTCTATGTATTTCTGTCTCTGTATATTTACTATATAAATGTTCATGGTTCTGCATTTCACCATTGCATAATTCAGTTCATAAATCATGCATCTACGTTGTATTTTGTTTTTATAATAAAAGAGTATCAAATACGGTACTAATTGTCCAAGTTCATCCTCAAATGCCTGTAATATTTCAAATAATAATAAATCCAGAATAAAAATTGAGATATCAATAAGCTGCCCCTTGCAAACAAAGACACCTTTCACCTGTAGATGACTGGGGTGTCCCTAAAGAGGGAGGTCTCAGGTGAATGTTGGAATTTAGGCATCCATAAGAGAGAGGGTCCAAGACCTTCTGCCTGGAAACTCCCGAGGATGTTCTTCAATCCTAGGCTTGTCCCTGAAAGTTGTACTTTTCCTTCCTACATAGGTTCTGGGGATACCCTTTTTGCTAAAACACAGTTACTAGATTATCTTTATTGAAGGTATATATATCTATCTTTTCCACAGCGTAGGCTCTTGCACATAAGAAACACTAAAGAAGTACATGTTTATTTTACTTTTATTTTTGTTTGTTGTCTATTGAGCATTTTATTTGTAAGCAGTACATCCCTAGAAAAATGATCCCCAGGATTTTCCCTCCTGTGCACTTTCATCTTGCTCCTTTGTGGTCCATGATGCCAGCCGAGACTGTCAATACAACTAAACTGACTGGAGAAGAGCAGACTGTATTGCCATTTTTCTAGGTCTTTGAGTTGTACATCAAAGTTGAGGCTATTCATGCCATACCTGTTTAACCTGACTGAGGGATTCGCAGCTCTTTTCGCAGCTGTGTGATCATCAATAATTTCAAATTTGCCAATGTAACCATGCTTCATCATCACAGTGAGAAACCAGATGATGGCTCTGGAGCACGGCCCCATAAGAACCTGATGTTTGCCTCTCTTTTTAGCATTATTACTGCTCTTGAGAGCATCAGCCAGGACACTCATGAGCACCATTATGATGGCATGGAAAGATGGTGGAAAAAGGACAGAAGTACATGTTTAAATGAGAGATCATCTTGCTTCTAAATGAATGGTGATTTGATTGCCTGTAGGCCACCTGCTAAGGAGTAAAACTTTTTACCTTATATTCATAAAGCATGCATGTAAGACTTCCGGGTTTTCAAAAGGGTCATCTTGTATTAAAACCTTGATTATTCACCAGAACTTTAAAAAAATGGAAGGGCGAACTTGATGACGGTAAGTAATTAGATGTAATGGTCACTGAGCCTCATAGTCTTAGCTTGTAATAGTAGTGAATCATGCACTCCATGAGAGGTCACTAAGACTGGATTTACCAGCTAAACCTTACTTTTCTCAAGTTTAAAGGGAGGAGTTGTACACTGAAATCTTTATATACCATAACCTAATTGAATAGTGACATAATACCTACTTCTAAGGACTATATATTCAAAGTATTATAAAATGTACCATGATGCATTTGAGAAAATTAGAAAGTCAGAGATTAAGATTTTATCACAGTATCTGCTCTGAGGTGAGACTCTGTAGCGTATGCATGGAGAGAGAAAGTGGAAAAGATGGTTAGTGTAAAGGTAAGTGCTAAACCTGGTGTATTGGTGGACAAAAGTAAGAACAGAAAACATTGATCCTGGTTGTCACCTCAAGTTTCCTGGTATGCTTTCTCCATTTTTGAAGATAAGTGAAGTTCATTGGTAGGGCATTTGATTCCCACACTGAAAATCAATGTTGACTATGAGGACGAAGAAGAAAGAAAGAAGGAAGGAAGAGATAAAACACACTTTAAACAGCAGCAAGATCATGGAAAAATGTCTGCTTTTGGCCACCTTCATATTCTGGCTGTAGCGACCTTTTCTATTTACACACATTGTTCAGAGAATAAGCGCCTATAGCTTCTGAAAGTAAATGTTTTCCCTCATATATCCCCAGAATTCAAAACAACAAGTACAACTTTTAAGTTGCAAATCACACCTTGCATACTCTATTTAAATTGTAACAAGAGAGTTTTATTTTTTCTTTTTAATTTGTGAGTTCATGTTTGCCAACTTTCTTTGTTATTAAGTGATAAGGAAAAATTTCACGAAAAAAATTATTGAAAAAACCCAAGTGTAACTAGTTGCTTAATTTGTATTCTTACCCACTCTTACTCATAAGACAAAATAAAATCCAGAGAGGGACAGCAATAAGAAATAGTGACAATAAGAAAATGAAGAATACTTTGAGGGCTAAGCAGAAGGGGAGGGAACAAAGAGAAAAATTGCTGCACACCAAATTCACTGGATGTCATGTGATCCCTTTGTAAATTGCCTGGAACAAGACAAGCACAAACAGAAAAAGCAAAGCAACGAGTCAGAAATGGAATTCAATTTCTTGATACCACAATAGTAGAGGTACGATGGCTGAAAAATAGAAACAAATGGAACAAAATATAATTTATTTCCATAACTCTTGTAGGGACACACAAAGCAGTCTGGGTCAATACTTTATGTGACAAGCACATAGCTTTGTAGTCTTAGCCTGCAAAATTGTGTAGCTATTATTTTTTCAGGAGATTCTCACAAACCCACGCTTATGTACAACTTTTTACTCACTTCCTTAAAAAATAAAGAACTTCTATCAGAGAGTCATCCCTGTGCGTAATTATTAAAGAGGAAGTTTTACACGAAGATGTGTATGAGTACTTGGTTGGAGGTAACAAAACAAAAACATCTTGGGAATTTTGTCTTCTTACCTACTCACAAAGAAGTAGGGGAAAATGTTATATTCATGCATTGGGAATTATGTGTGAGAAGATTATACAAGAAATCCGAGTGGAAGATTACAGAATCAGTCATTATTAGCAAGAATGATTATGTGTTTGTGACCCAGAATTTTTCCTGGTTTCATTACAGCTCATAAAGGCCTAAACAGACAGCTTTTTTTTTTTTTGAGATGGATCTCGCCTGTCGCCAGGCTGGTACAGTGGCGATCTGGTCCCTGCAACCCGCCCCCCGTTCCGCCCGAGTAGCTGGGACTACAGGCGCCCGCCACCACGCCCGGCTAATTTTTTGTGTTTTTAGTAGAGACGGGCTTTCACCGTGGTATCGATCTCCTGACCTCGTGATCCGCCCGCCTCGGCCTCCCAAAGTGCTGGGATTACAAGCGTGAGCCACCGCGCCCGGCCGAGAGCTACAGCTTAAACAGTCATATTATAGGTTTCCCCCTCCTTTAGGGTATGGTTCACTGTGAAATGAAAATACTAGAAATATTTTGGTGGTTGGTTTGTTTTAAAAGAAAATTCTTTGTAAAAATAAAAGTGGGGAGGGTTGTTGGGGTCTAAGGGTAAAAAGAGAAAAAAAAAACATTCTTGCATGATGAAGACTTGCAAGACTGAAGTTTACATAATGTTCAAAAAGATAGTTCTCCCACTTGTCAGTGAGATCATCCACTCTGCTATTCTGCATCTCCTTAGCTAGATCTCAGAAGTAAGTAAAATTTAAAAAAGACTAAACCAGGGTATGTGGGTGTAGAAAATTAAAAAAAAGTAAAAGACAGGGTGGGGGAGATCAGAGAGCACCCACTTTCTAAAGTCAAATTTAAATTGGTGATATTAATATCCATGATATTTATTTCAGGCCCCCTCTATTGCAGACTTCAGTGTGGCACAACAGAATTCTCTTCACATGCTATGAATGAATCTCATGCATTCTTGTAGCGACTCTAATCATTATATTGAATGTGCTGAACTCAATGGTATAGAATCAGAAAACAATTTATCTTTTTCCCACACTATTCTCTTAAACCTGACCCATGGACTCATTCTTCCTTACCCCGTGGATGAGATATTTCCTATACTTCCTTCTTGATAATAAAATAGCTTCATGTTGCTCTCACATGCTCTCACGTGCTAAATATCACCATTTTAGTAATAAAACTGTGTAGTCCAGGGAGCTACTGACTTCACAGAAGGTAATACTTTCCCGCATACCCTACTGTGGCTTGGCTTGGTACTGCTAGCCTGGGAAGTTTCTTGCAGAAGACAAGAGAAAGGCCAGGCTCTTATCTCATGCCTATCCCAATGCCACCCTCTGGGCCCTGGCCACAGTTTCTGAATCCATTTAGGGAGTTAGTGCAGGGAAGAAATGGGACAAAGAAAGAAAAAGAAGAAGGCTTCCTTCGTTGCCAGTGGGTTACTGGGCTGCCTTGTACGGTAGTTTTTCCATACTAATGCTGTGTTTTCTGTTGTTGGATGCTTATGTGGGTTATATGTAAAATCTCCACAGTGACAGGAGACACAGCAACAAACTTCTCTAGCTGGTCATTTATGATGGCAATTCTTAACATTCTATGGGGGCATACAGTAGTCAACTCTACAGAGATTTGGTGCCTCCAGACAGCAGTCGTAGCAAAATTCTCGTTAAGTTCACTGTAGATGGTTCCCAGTCCTGTGATCCATTATCATCCATGGGAAATGCAGGCTTTTGTTCTTACGGTCAGTAGAAATGATTTCATTCCTAATGCAGTGAGCTCTCTCACACATGAGGACACAGCTCCAGTCGAAGCTTATTGTCTCTAAATTTCTCAGGCGGAAACAAAATATCAGGGCGTTAGGCTCCTCTAAAATTCTCTCATTTGACTTGAGGAGATGTAGTAAAATAAGAAATATGTATTTGACCTTGGTCCCTTGTTCCTGACAGAAGGCTCCTAAAATGCTTGTATTTTCCTGAGTGATTGGGGTGATAAGAGTGTCTTTCGGAGTGACAAAGAGCTCCTGAATCCCATGGAATTTTCTGGGTAATAGCAATCCCTCTTATTCTAGTGAGATGACTCTTGGTGAGAAGGATAGCTTTTGGTTTCCAGAAAGATGAAGCTTTATTTGAGGCCTACTTTATTTATTTATTTTATTTTATTTTTTTTCTGACTGGGTGTCGCTCTGTCACCCAGGCTGGAGGGTAGTGGCAAGATCTCGGCTCACTGCAACCTCCACCTCCTGGGTTCAAGCAATTCTCATGCCTCAGCTGGGATTACAAGCATGTGCCACCATGCTCAACTAATTTTTGTATTGTTAGTAGAGACGGGATTTTCATCATGTTGGCCAGGCTGGTCTCGAACTCCTGGCCTCAAGTGACCTGCCTGTCTCGGCCTCCCAAAGTGCTGGGATTACAGGCGTGAGATACTGTGCCCAGCCTGAAGTCTACTTTCAATCCCCCCACTCCCACCAACAACCTTTCAATACCACTCCCCAGAACTTCTTGGAAGAGAAGAGGAGCTGAGATTTAGTAATGAGGTTTGGAGAACTTCCAGACAGGTGACGCTTCCATGTGTTGAAAGGGTGGAGTACCCTAAGTTAGCAGGACAGAAGCTCACTTTTGGACTTCTCTTTATGAACCTCTTCAAAGTGCTGTTCATTTGTATGCTTTATAAACCAGTAATAGTAAACAAAGTATCTTCCTGAGTTCCTTATGCTGCAAATTATCAAGCCTAAGAAAGCGATTGCAGGAAACCCCTGAATTTATTGCTAGTCGGTCAAAAGTTTCAGTGGTCCAGGTCTTGCAACTGGCCTCTGAAGTGAAGGCAGTCATGTGGAATGGAGTCCTTAACTTGCAGGATCTGATACTAACTCCAGATAGTAAGCGTCAGAATTTCATTAAATTGTAGGTTACCCAGTTGGTGTCCAGAGAGTTGGAGAACTGGTTGCTGATATGAGGAAAAATCCTACACATTTGGTGCCACAAGTATTGTGTTGGTAGAAACAGATGATAACAGGTGAAAAGAAAGCATTTCTCCAGTTCCTCCAGAGGAATCTGAACTCCATTAAATTCTTCAACTTTAAAATTAGATGAACAGCCAGGACTCATTAAACGAGCATTTTGTCTTTGCCTGTCCTGCAACAGCAGTCCAGCACCATTCCTAAAAACGTGAAGGCATATGGCACGTTTTTGTTCTTTACTTTTGGAAACTCCTCAATCCTATTTGTGTCTGAAAGAGTATACTTTTATTTAAACGCTATTATACCCACAAAGCATATTTCATATTTTAAATTCGAGTTGCTTATGGGTCTCAGGCAGAAATAAATGAGGACTTTGCTACAGAAGGAGCAAAGTAGACTATTAGACTCACCTCTATTATAAATAAATTCAGAACATATTCTTAACTATTTTTTGTGCCTACTATAGTCTTTTCATAAGTAGGGACTGATGAGAATTGGCCACAGTGACTGTTTTATTTCAAAGGAGCACAACTTTTTGTTTGTAAATAAAAGTCAACTTAGAAATCATTTAATTTACCTTCTTAAATTACATAGATTCAACAGAGACAGTTAAACACACTTAAGAGGTTAATAACATTAAAACTATAGCTAGACAGAGCCACATAATACTAGTATCTCATTTTGTAACTAACTACATAGCCAAAAAGTAACAAAAAAGATAGAAAAAAAAAGTTTCAGGTTTTCTAAATATACATAATCATGCAGAGCAAAAGCAAAGCTATCTAGGCTGACATTGACCAACTTTTTTATGCTTTGTGAAAATATTCCAGAATCTTGGTCAGAATGTGCTTTCTTACGCAAATAAATAAATAAATAAATGAATAAAACCCATGATTTAAAAAGAGTTGCTACCTAAAAATGTGAAAGAAAATTTACATAGCCTAAACAAGACTCCATAAATTCAAATTGTTTCATTTTTTTGCAGTCATCATTGACAGATAGGCAACCTATATGTTCTTTTGCTCCAATTTGGTCACTACTTTTTAAAAATTGACATAGAAGTGATGCATTTACTGTGCACAATGTTTTCTATATATATATAGTGCAATGTTTCATTATAATTAACACATGCATTACCACACGTATTCTTTTTTCTTAATATCTATCATCATTTGAAGGTTTTTCTTTTTAGTACAAATAGCTTTTTATATGGTAAATGGATGTGAGGTTTACTCCTTTCTTAAAAATGGGACTTATCATGTGGTAACAAATATTAGACCCTCAGTGCATTTAAATATTAAACTTTGTAGAGTTGTCACTTTTCTCTCTTTATTTTCTCTCAGCAAAATCCTTTGAAACACATAAAATAGTATCCCCCAAGGCAAAGCAATCAGAAGAAAGGTGTATCTCACAGATCAGACTTAAATGAGCATCATCTATTTCCAGCCTCAAATGAGTTGCAGAGGAGTTGCTAGTCAGAAATTTGGAAATAATTTCCAAGCAGTGCTATATTGACACTGACATCATTAACATTATTAAAGATATTGAAGAGACTCTCCAAACGAAATGTAAGGATAAAATTTAAAAATCTCAGTGTCAAATGATAACATCTGTTTTTCATCAACTGTCATTTTGAACTATTCTTACGGCATCTATGAGAATTTATGAAGACATTTTTGAGAACTGACTAAAATGTGATACATTAGGATCTTCAGGACAGTTACATATAGTCTTTATAATAACAGGAAAAAAAGTTGTATTAGTTAATATGAATAAAGACTGCTTATTTTCAAGCTGAAGGGAACTGCAATTGTTGCAAAAAATGGTGAATAGTTTAATTTTTTCAAGTGATTGTGATTGGAATTTATAATAAAGGTTAATGAATAGAGAACTGAAGGACTTGCTTTTCAAATAACCTTAAGGATTCAAATTAAAAATTCTTACTTACCTGAGGCACTATTAATTAACATTTGTATAGGGCAGGTGCTCTCAACTTCTCTAACTCATCTGAGAGAGATGACATACGCCAGTAACCATGGCTCACCACAGAAGGGATTCTAAAATGGCAGCTACTCCCTAGAAAAGGCACCTCAGTGGATTCTTCCCTGTCTGTCTCCACTACTAGAACCCGCTGAACCCTCCTTCATAATCACTGAAATAAGGCTTACTACCTGTAGGTTTTAAAGACTTGCTAAGCATCATACATTATAACCTTAGGAAGTGGCTGGAGGTCATTCTCTCCTACTCAGGGAAGAAGATCTCTAATTTGAACCAAGTCTATAAAGGGTTCTTTAAGAATACCCAAAGGAGGACACTGGGAAAAGGGAAAAACTTTAGTGAATCTGTGGAAGGAATGAAGTGATCATAAATAGATTTGAACGGAAAAGAATTTTTTGATTTTTTTCCTGATCCCTTTGCTCATTTCCAACATATATACCTGGTATATTAAAATGGACTCTGAGAAACCTGGATTTCCCTGTCTTTGGAAGCTGCACAGAAAACAGGATATGGTTCTGGGAAAAGAGAATGTGGAACTGACTGCTAAAGCGTCCTTCTAATCTTAACATAAACTAAAGGAATCTTTGAGGCTAATGTATATGTGACAGTCTACCAAGATGAGAAAATAGATGCATTTAATGGGCCAAAAACCTACGTAGTAATAAAGACAGTTTTAGTCACAAGATTTCTCTGTGCATCTTTGTTAACTACATAGGGATAACAGTGAATACATTAGGCAGCTAGCTGTTCAGTATAATGAGACTTCAGTCCCGCCCAGTGGATTTTTTTTATCCTCCTCTATGTAAATGAAAATGCAGTAATACATGTTACAATAAAATGTTTGCCACTTCCCCACACTGACACAAATTAAGCAAATGAAAATACATACAGGCAAAGAAGAGAAGTCCTTGGAAAGACTCAGTAATGTGTAGAGCAGAATGATATGAATAGTCAGAAAGTATATCTTGTACTGGTTTGAAGGAATTGGAGATAGATAACTTCTTTGGGTACATTCTGAGGGATACCATTACAGAAAGGCACTAGATTTGCTCCATATGGTGCACACCTTCAAGGGCAAAATCTTCAAGAAGACATGTTTTCAATAGCTAAAAAGATATATATATATATATTTTTTTTTTACAGCCCAGAGGTTCTTTTTTTTTTTTTTTTTTTTTTAACATCTATTATGCCATGAATTCATAGGGAATAGGTTCCAGCAGCTCAGGCTCCTTCCCATTGGTTCTCACAAGGTGTGCTTCTCTGGGTGGAGCAGGCTGGCGCTTCAGTTGAACCCAGCTACCTTTCTCTTTGGCTTCTTTCTTTTTCTGATCATTTTCCTTCACACGTTTCAGGAAGCTATCTCGGCTCTTAGAGTGCTTAATGTGCTCAGTGCGCACATTAATTCTCTTGGCAAGAATCCTGCCCTTGTTTGTTTACAACAATGCCAACAGCATGCTGGGTAACACTGTAGACTCTTCCAGTTTTGCCATGGTAACACTTGTGGGGCATTCCTTTTTGAACAGTACCCATTCCCTTGATGTCTACAATATCACCTTTCTTTTTTTTTTTTTTTTTTTTTGAGACGGAGTCTCGCTCTGTCACCCAGGCTGGAGTGCAGTGGCGCCATCTCGGCTCACTGCAAGCTCCGCCTCCCGGGTTCACGCCCTTCTCCTGCCTCAGCCTCTCCGAGTAGCTGGGACTACAGGCGCCCGCCACCACGCCCGGCTAATTTTTTGTATTTTTAGTAGAGACGGGGTTTCACCGTGGTCTCGATCTCCTGACCTCGTGATTCGCCCGCCTCGGCCTCCCAAAGTGCTGGGATTACAAGCGTGAGCCACCGCGCCCGGCCACCTTTCTTATAGATTGGCATATACGTGGCCAAAGGAACAACTCCCTGTTTTCTAAAAGGCCTAGAGAACATATATAGGGTGCCTCTCCTCTTTCCCTTTGTGTTCGTCATTTTGGCGAATTACTGGAAGATGGCGGTTCCGGCCGAAAGGGCTAAAAAGAAACATTTCGAACAGGATTCTTTAAAGATGGGAAAAGCGGCACTGAGTGGTAATAAGCAGGCTATCACACATGTATAGGCAGGTCAAAAGTTTCTCAATGCCTTCCCCCCACACACAAACTTACACATATTGATGCATGATGTACACATTCAAAACATGCTCATAAGATACCCCAGATCTTGCTGAAGGGATCCAATAAATAGATTGGATGGCATGTAGATGATATAGTATTTTGCCATATTACTTGAATACAGAAGAAACTTGAATGTGAATAAAGGTAACAATGAATGAAATCAACTATATCATGACAAAAGTAAATACTATGAAAACTTTAAGACATTATTTTTTAGTTACTTTTAAAATTTCAACTTCTCTCTTAAATAGTGGATATATACCAGTATGTTCTCACACATTGAGACCTTCTGGGCTAGGTGGCCACTGTATTGGATTTCATAAAAAGCACTCAACTATCAGACATATAACAGATGACCTTTACGAATTCTTCCAAAACACAGATTTTTATCATACTGCAACAGAAATGACCAGTGGTCTACCAAACATTTGTGCTCTTCTTTAAAAACAGAATTGTTGCTCCTTAGCACTAGTCTAACCAAGGATATATTCCCCAGTCCCATTGCATTCTAGATGGGGTCATTTAACTAATTCTCCAACAGAATGTTAACAGAAGGGATATTTATTAGTTCTAAGACAAAATAGCTAAGAAATTTTTTATATCTTTACCATGTTCTCATTTTTTGTGCTCTGGTTAAAAGGCAAAAATTACATTGTTCTAGTGGAAGGTAGAGACATAAGATTGAAGGCATCTGAGACCATGAGTCACATTGTGGAAGGCCACCAACTTTACATGCACGTTAGAGTAAGTGTTATATTGCTGAGAAATATATAGTTTCATCATATTATGTCACTAATAATTTGGGGTTATTATAACAGTCTACCTTAAGTTATAAAAATTATAATAATTTCTCATTTTCTAATAAAGTTTAAAGTATTTCATATGGTCTGGCTCTGTAATAATATTATAATTTATTACATGCACTATTAATATACACATTTATAGAAATGGAAGAAATGTCAAAAGAGTAATGTTAAGTAAAGGCTATCTTTTCAAGTATGATCAACTGATGATTAGGGCTGAGTTTTGATTATTCCAGCTTTGTCATATTTCCTAAATTCCTTTGCCTTCTCATATTTAAATATAAAAATTTTCCTTACAAAGGGGTGCTATAGAGTTTCAAAGCATATTAAAGTCTTTTGTCTTTGACAAATTCAAAGCTCTAACTGCAGACTTGTGAAAAATAATAAATTTATGTCATTCTAAGACACTAAACCTGGGAGTGGTTTGTTACTCAGTGAAAGATAACCGAAATAAGTCTCATAATCATCTCCCTCACATAGTAAATTCTGAGTAAATCTGGAACTGTCTAGAAGTCTGTTTTACTCATTTCTCACTCTTCCTGGTAATTTCTTCCCTCCTGATCAGACCACTGTCTAACTCTAATCTTCATCTATGAGCCAAATTGAAAAGTACAAGGTTTGAAATCTCATAATTTCAAGCCAAAAAAGTAAAGATCTTATGAATATTAGTTAACTAAATTTTAGAGCAGTCATTCTGATAAGAGTTGTTTTAATTATAGAATTATCTGAAATTCTTTGTTAAGCTCTGAATTATTGACTAGTCTATAGCCGGTTAATAAAGGGAGCTAAAGAGGTGGAAGCAGTTGGAAACGTCTGATGAGATCTGATTTTGGGTGAGCACTGACACCTATCAGGTGCAGTGAGTTCCATGAACTAGAGTTAGCTGATGAAATAGGAAGGGGTATCTTTGCTCCTGTGAGTCTTCTAATCTTATGGAATACTAAGCCACGTAGATGAACACGTTAAAAGATGAGGTAGCAGATGTTAAATGTCACGCTAAAATTATAGCATACATTACTTTGAAATCTTTCATTTGTCATATTACAGATTATGTACTCCCTCTGCTACTAGAATTGTGAAAACGGCCCCCAATAGGGAGGTTTAGCTTAATAAATGTAGCCTCTTTGTTCTTTAGGCTGCTGATCCAAGTGATTGATTGACACTTCTATTTCATCCAGGGAGGTGGGAGAGTGACATAGGCAGCCAACTCTAATTTTTGATGTCTGACAGAGCAAATGACATTCTTGTGACAGACTTTCTCTTTCCCTCTGAACTGAGTCAACATTTATTTACGATGAAGGGGAGGTTGGGTGAAAAAACGGCAGTATTGTTTATCATAAATCATGATGCTTCACATTCTGCCTTATAGAAAGAGGAATGACTGGGCCATGGTATATTTATAACCTCAATATTTCTTTAATACTTTAAATATACAAAACATAGGACCAAAATCATCTACAAGCGAATTCGATAGTACTATTTAATGTCCTTAAGGTATCAATAAAAGATTATTATTCATTCTCTGTTTTGTTTTTAAAACTGTGTATATAGTTTTCACATTCTGTAAGAATAAGCTTTTACACATGTACCTGATTCTCTGAGCTTATAATAATTTCTCAGTTTTAACAGTGGTGGTGTCTTGATAAAAAGATTCTGTTTGAGATGTTAGCTTATGGGCACCTATTATAGTGGCTGGAATTAAAGACCTGAAAGTGTGTTGAATGATTCCCTGAAGTTATGAATGATAAAAATTTTCTTTCAGGATGTCTGCAGATCTGAAATCTGTTCTTCTGAGATAATTCCACATTCTTCCAAGCAGAGATGATTTTGAGAAAAGATTAAATATGAATAACCAGGAGATGGGGCCGGGCGCGGTGGCTCATGCTTGTAATCCCAGCACTTTGGGAGGCCGAGGCGGGCGGATCACGAGGTCAGGAGATCGAGACCACGGTGAAACCCCGTCTCTACTAAAAATACAAAAAATTAGCCGGGCGTGGTGGCGAGCGCCTGTAGTCCCAGCTACTCGGGAGGCTGAGGCAGGAGAATGGCGTGAACCCGGGAGGCGGAGCTTGCAGTGAGCCGAGATTGCACCACTGCACTCCAGCCTGGGCGACAGAGTGAGACTCTGTCTCAAAAAAAAAAAAACCAGGAGACATTCACTCCTGGAAATGGGGACTGCTGGGAAGATAGCACTCACAAATGAACACTAATAACCACAGTGGAGAAGTGGATATAACAGTGTGATTGAAAGGCATTTATATATGTATAATCACTTCATTCAACTTTGTTAAATAGTCTAGGAAGATGAGAAAACAATATCATGCAACACCTTTAAAAAGATATGAACATTAGATGATAAAGCATGGACATTATACAGACGAGAAAAATGAAGCAACTTGTAACGTTTCTGTTGTACAAAATAATAAGCCAAAATGAACATGAAGGTGTGTATGAATATATATTATCTAGTTTTTAAGAATGCATTGCAGTCGGGTGTGGTGGCTCATGCCTATAATCCCAGCAACTTGGGAGGTCGAGGTGGGCAGATCGCCTGAGGTCAGGAGTTCGAGATCAGCCTGGCCAACATGGTGAAACCCCATCTCTACTAAAAATACAAAAATTAGCTGGCTGTGGTGGCACACGTCTGCAATCCCAGCTACTCCTGAGACTGAGGCACGAGAATTGCTTGAACCCAGGAGGCAGAGGTTGCAGTGAGCCAAGATCATGCCACTTCACTCCAGCCAGGATGACACAGCAAGACTCTGTCTCAAAAAAAAAAAGCATAGGGGAAGAAGCATGTAAAAGAGTGGCACATTAAAGAGATCAACCTAAAAAGGCACAGTAAATATTAGATAACAAAAAATGTCTTACTAAGGAATCTTGAATATAAGACAAAGAAACAGTAGTAACAATAGTTTTGTTTGGTTTTCAATACTTATGAGTGAATGTAAATTGAAGGTTAAATATTAGAGTATGAGTGACAGGCTGCGTGCAGTGGCTCACGCCTGTAATCCCAGCACTTTAGGAGGCCTAGGCAGGTGGATCACCTGAAGTTAGGAGTTCAAGACCAGCCTGGACAACATGGTGAAACCCTTTCTTTACTAAAAATACAAAAATTAGCCAGGTATAGTGGTGGGTGCCTGCAATCCCAGTTACTCGGGAGGCTGAGACAGGAGAATCACTTGAACCTGGGAAGAGGAGGCTGCAGTGAACTGAGATCATGTCACTGCACTGCAGCCTGGGCAACAAAGTGAGACTCTGTCTCAAAAAATGAAATAAAATAAAATTAAAATAAAAAAATAAAGATTATGAGTGAGAATGGGCTGTGAAAAAAAACAGATTACTTGAATGAGTTTGTAACAAGCATTTTAAGTGAAAGAAGGAAAGGAGGGAAGGAGAAGCCCTCTATTTCTATTGCCTTTTATATGGCTTTAGGGGATATAATATTTTAGATTATTAAGAGATAATGGAAAAGTTGTCAAGAAATAATTATAATGCTTATCCTAAAATAGACAACTGAGTCAGTGTGAGCAAGAAAATTGTTTACCTTTTTTTTTTTTTTGAGAAGGAGTTTTGCTCTTATTGCCCATGCAGGAGTGCAATGGTGCCATCTTGGCTCACCGCAACCTCTGCCTCCTGGGTTCAAGTGATTCTCCTGCCTCAGCCTGCTAAGCAGCTGGGATTACAGGCATGCACCACCACGCCTGGTTAATTTTTTTTTTTTTTAGTAGAGACTAGAGATGGGGTTTCTCCATGATGGTCAGGCTGGTATCGAACTCCCAACTTCAGGTTATCTGCCCGCCTTGGCCTCCCAAAGTGCTGGGATTATAGGCATAAGCCACCATGCCTGGCCAATTGTTTACCTTTTAAAAGAGTTATATAGGTGTGAAACCATAAGCTAGTGGACACATCATTAGACAAGTGGGATGTTAGAATGCCCCTTTGTGAGAGATAAATAAATGCAAATGATTAAATGGAATAAACTCTTTGAATAAAGAAATACGATGCTTGAAATTAAAGGGCTTCTTTTCTCAAAGTTGCTGATATAGGAGCAATAGAAATATAGTGACTCTGTGTGAATATATTCTGGTTACAAGTAGCACTAGGTCTTACTGAATAAATTTACTTAAGAGAAGCACTTGGAATATACTCAAAAAAAAAAAAAAAAAAAAAAAACCTCATGCTCTATGTAGACTCTGGTCAACACCTCAGATATTCTAGATTACTCAGTATAATAATATCTTTAGAACCAAAGCTGACATACTACAACAACTGGCTGAACTTGGTGTTAGAGCGATTAATGAAGGAATATTCTGATAAAGCACATATGAGCCAACACACAGTCAAAAGGTCTGAATTAGTTAATGGAGTTAGATAATTGTACTGATGGTAAATATTTTAACATATATATTTTACTACCAACTTTGAATGAGAAAATTTAGTGTTTCTTCTTGGAATATGTTCTTCCCTAAAAGGAAGTATTAGTCACATATTATCAAACAGCATGCATTTAAAAAAATAATTTCAATTCCTATTTTAGATTCGGGAATATACATGCAGGTTTGTTAGACAGGTATATTGCTCGAGAGGATGCACTTTAAAAGGCATGCTTTCTGAAAATATTTAATAAATGCAATGAGAAATACACCAGTACAAACTCATTACCCTTCATAAATTAAAATACAATTGAGAATTAAGGCATGAAGAAATTTGAATTCAAGACGCTATGTGGTAAGCCATTCTGAAATTGTACAAACAATAATTTAGAAAACAAAAATGTTTAGAGAGGAGATAATATACTGTCTCCAAAGAAGACATTCTGAGTTAACTTCTAACAGTGTTCCTCAATATGACTTATATTCTACAGTGTTAACTCGACAGTTCTTTGCCTCGAATTTGGAGTTAAGGAAATAACCTTTTTTGAAAAAATCTTAGCCTGAGTCCATGTGCTTTAAACATAATTTTAACCTTTTATTAAAATCATTTACTGTTATTAAATTATTTTCACAAGTTCATTCTTCTTCCAAGTGGTTAAGAGGATATTGCTCATTTTTATGCAATTAATTTAATTTTTTATCTTTTCCATAAGATGTCTCCCCCCTCTTTTTTTTTTAAAATCTTGTCATGATATCCTGGTTAATGACATATTGAGCATATACTTGTTGGCCATTTGTAAGTCTTCTTTGGGAAAATGTCTATTCAGGCACTTTGGCCATTTTTAAATCAGGTTGTTTTGTTGCTACTGAGTTACATGTGTTTCTTATATATAGGATATGAATTCTTTATCAGACACATGGTTTGTAAATATTTTCTCCTATTCAGTTGCCTTTTTCACTTTGTTGGTTGTATCCCTTGCTGAGCAGAAGCTTTTTAGTTTGATGTTGTTCCACTTACATTTTTGTTTTGTTGCCTGTGTTTTTGGCATCATATGCAAAACATCATTCCCAGGACCAATATCAAGCAGCTTTCCCCTCATTTCCTTCTAGAAGTTTTATTGTTTCGGGTCTTATGTTTAAGTCTTCAATCCATTCTGAGTTGATTTTTGTGTATGGTGAGAGCAGAGGGTAAACTGGTGGTTACGAAGGACTGCGGTGAGGGGGAAATGGAGTGATGTTGGTGAAGGGGTACAAAGTTTCAGTTATGCTGGATGAGTAAGTTCTGAAGATCTAATGTGTAGCATTGTGACCATAGGTAACAACTCTCTGGTGTATACTCGAAATGTGCTAAGAGGATAGATCCTAAGTGTTGTCAGCACACACTGAGAGGTAACTACGAGAGGTTATGGATCTGTTAATCAGCTAGGTTGTGGTGACTATTTCACAAAATTAACACATATCAAATCATCAAATCATATTATTTCACAACATTAACACATATCAAATCATCATTAATATATACAATAAACAAACAAGAAAAAATTTTCTAACTGAAGGAATGTGTGAATTAATCTTTGTACTCTTGTCCTCTGGGACTGAAAGAATACACCACTTTTTGGCAGGGTTGAAATGCAGTGCTTCCAGTTCAATTTCCAGCAATAGCCAGAAATTTATCTAGTATTGTTCTGTGGGATGAAGATATATTTTCTTCTGCCCTTCAATAATTCTTTAACTAGGGAAAGAAGTATTTATGTCTTAGGGAAATTGAGGCAGTCTATAATTCTTTGACCAGAAAAATCTCTAAATCCCTATGGCTCAGCCTATTTCTACTATTCTGCAGAAGATTTTAAGGTGGAAATACACCTCCAGAAGGAAATGTGATGCCATCAATTCCCCCTCCATTATTCTTGATGTCTTTGAATTGTTGACTTACTGATGATGGGTGAAAGGAAAACGACTCTTACTTTCTCAAGAAGGATTACCTCCAAAGGCTGGCATAGGTCCTGGAGATTTGGGGTATAGACAGTGGCCTGGTTTTCTCCATAGTACAGGTCCTGCATCCCCAAGAATATAGGAGGCTGGGTTCTATTACTTTAAAGCATGAAGAATTCCTCTTATATTGTGGTTAGTGTTTAACCATTAGTTTCATTTTTTTTCAGAATTGTGAGATATATTTTTCAATCAGTCATCTTCCTTCCATCTTTTCCTTTCCCTTCCTTCCTTCCTTCCTTGCATCCCTCCCTCCGTCCCTCTCTCCCTCCCTCCTTTCCCTTCTTCCTTCCTTCCTTTCCTTCCTTCCTTCTTTCCTGTTTTATTTCTTTTCTGCTTTCTCCTTTGTGTAGGTGTGGGTTTTTAAAATTTTTATCAGTAGGAGACAGTTATAACAGGATATATTAAACTCTTAAAGTGAAATTACATACTGAAAGGAAAACTTCCAATTGACTGCATTTTCTTTCATTATTCTCTGTCTCAAACACTATTAGTCTTATCAAAATTGTTATGGAATTAATACCAAAATGTACTGATTTATGTGTTATGGTAGCTGCTTCTCCCAAGTTCTATAAAAATGCTATGAAGTAGAATTATTTACAGAGTAGTGATCAGAAGTAGGTAAAGAAGAATAGAATTAAATTTTTCAAACCAGGCAGTTTATTTTTGAATGATCAAGAGTGGATTTCTCAATATAGTAGTGGCTGTCTACCTTAATTTGTATCTGTTATTTTTAACTTCAAAATTTCAAAATAAATATTTTCATTTGATCTGATTCTAATATTTTACGATAAAAGGTAATATCATTTTCTTCATTCTCACTCATCATCATTATTAAAATTGACTCCTAAAAGATTTAATTCTCTTTTTAGATATGACTAATACAGAAAATATTCTGAGGACATCTTGTTCCTGTTTTAGGCATTACAAACTTTGATTCTTTAAATGATGATAAGTCGTAAGTAAATACTTTTCCTGCTTTTCCTGTGAACATGGATACATGAAGGAAAAAAAGAGTAAAGAAGGTTTGAAATGATTTCAAAATAGTCTGAGGATTAAGTAGAAACAAAGGTTATAACTGAGAGAAGAAATGTAAAACAAAAGCACTGTATTACAACATTTACAATTTGGTGTATTTTTGTCTTTCTATTTTTAGAAAAACATTAGACTTACTCATTTAGATGAGACACAAAGAGAAGAGAGGGGAAAGAATTACTATAAAAAGGGAAAAAGATATACAAATTTTTGCAAAATTCATAAAGAAAGATGGAAAAGAAAGTTTTAGGAAGTATTGGGAGATAATATATATAATTTTATACAGTAATATTTTGGCAACTCACCTCTCACCATGAGGCTCATCCAAGGATGTGCCCTCTTTAGAAGATAAGATATTACATAATGGCATGCCATGGTGTACTGAAAACAGAACCCAGGAGGCCCCTGGTTCTAGGTGGTGATTGTCAAATAGACTATGACAAAGGATAATATTAGTATTCCTGATCCATTGTTCACCTTGGAATGACTCTATAACCATACAGGCCAACAAGTCCCATCATCAGAAATGCAGACAGCTCAAGACTGAGAACATATATTAATTTTATGCATTGTTGTCTAAACACATTAATTATAAACCTTTAAATAAGAAAGGTATAGAATGCTATTTATTTCACAGTTTGACATCCTATAAAGGAATTCCTTTCAGTTTGATTTTTTTAAAAGAATATCTTCAAATATTGTTTTTTGAAACCTGAGGGAATAAATTTTGTACAAGTGTAAAACTGCTTATCAGTAACAACTCTGTTTTAAGAACTCATCTTACACAAATGGCAATCATTAACAGCTAAGAGGCTATCCAGGGAGGCTAGATATGGAGTCAAATCAGAATAACCCTAGAGTTTCCTAATTACTTCAATGAAAGAGTCAAAATTAAATACTCTCATCATTCCATGTAGTCCAAGTTTAAAAAAAATGTGTGTGTGTGTGTGTGTGTGTGTGTGTATAAATATCTACTGAGAGATGGAAGCACAAAGCCAAAACAGTAGGGTCCAGGCAGCTGCACCAGGAAGAACATTTGGTCAAACTTGTTACTCAAAATAGAAATAAGAAAGAGAATTGTAAAGCTCTTAGAACAGAGGGGATTCAAACCTAGAAATAACAACGAAAAACATGTCTTAGTTTTACTAACAGAATAGCACTGTGAAAAAATGGAAGCAATTTAAATTTTCTGTAGTACATTTATTTCTCAGGAAAATGGTTTCCCACTGTGAGCATCCTCTCCTTTACAGGCTCTGTGCTCAGCAGTTCAAATATATTCAAGCCCCAAGAATACCTGTACAGACTGTGGATTACAGACTGAACCACAAGTAGGCATCAAAAATGAAAAAAATAAAAACGAAAAAAATAAAAACAAAAAAAAGACCAGAGGTAGGTATGTATTGAAAAGAAGTGAGCAATATATGATCCCCATTTTATTTTCACGTGACGTGAACGATCCTACTGAAGTTCAAAGCCATCCACTTTTCCCAGAAACCCAATTTAATTTCAAAGAGCACTTTGAAAGGATCGAAACAACAATAACAAAAGAAACCCACGGATGAGTAATGTGCTTTCAGGATAGTCCCTGAAATAAAATCTGTAGGATCCCTACATAATTGATTGAGGACAGTAAATTGTTCTAATTAGAAATATCTTAAAAGCAATGAAGACAATTCAACAGCTAACAATACTTTTAGGTGAGTGATTTTCTTTGCCATTAAAAGAAGCTTAATACATTCTAATTGCTTTGCTACCTTTAAATCCAGCTTGCAAGCGCGGTGGCTCACGCCTGTAATCCCAGCACTTTAGGAGGCCGAGGCGGGCGGATCACGAGGTCAGGAGATCGAGACCACGGTGAAACCCCGTCTCTACTAAAAATACAAAAAAATTAGCCGGGCGTGGTGGCGGGCGCCTGTAGTCCCAGCTACTCGGAGAGGCTGAGGCAGGAGAATGGCGTGAACCCGGGAGGCGGAGCTTGCAGTGAGCCGAGGTCGGGCCACTGCACTCCAGCCTGGGCGACAGAGCAAGAATCCGCCTCAAAAAAAAAAAAAAAAAGGTGTTCTCAATAAAACTAGTGACTATGTTAGGTGAAGCCCACAAAGATTTGTAACTAGGAATGATGGATACAGACAAAAAGAATAACTGCTTCATACAGATGTTTCTCCAAACTTCCTGGATGTTAAGAATTGCCTGAGGTATTTTTTAA
Organism: Hylobates moloch; assembly: GCF_009828535.3. Taxonomy (NCBI): domain Eukaryota; kingdom Metazoa; phylum Chordata; class Mammalia; order Primates; family Hylobatidae; genus Hylobates; species Hylobates moloch. Next base: position 83,475,117 of record NW_026652291.1, read on the forward strand.
AATTCTGCCAGAATATAAGTTACATTTAAAAATACAAACTCTTGTTAAAATTACAACTTCCACCTAAGAGTCGCTGACTCAGAATCTCCCAGGGAAAGACAGGAAGCTCCGTGTTTCCAATGATTACTATCAATGTAGAAGTTTTGGAAACATTGATGTGATGCAAAGAATGACGCATTTTTTTAAAAATGGAGCATAAAAAAATCAAATGACTAAAGTGACATTTTTGCCTAGAAGGTTTCAAAACTAAATAATTATTTGGACTTTTTATTCATCCATCTCTCATATGGAAGTGATTGAACACGTTAGCAACATATAAACATCAGATGATCAAAGCACATAAAGTTTCAAAATTGAACTTTACTAGCAAAATTGAGACTTTTTTTTTTTATAATTGTGGCTTGCCACAAAAATTCTGCAGGAGTTGATCATTTAAGAAAATAAATCTTTGTGTGTGTGTGCGTGTGCATGTGTGTGTGTTGCAGAAATAAACTAAAATCTAAGACTTGGAAAGGAACAGGAGCATTCAGTTATTCAGTAGTCCTACAATTCCTAAAAACCCAGCTATATAACTGAGGACAAACAAACATTATGTCATAGAAAATAGTTTTTAGCAAATTTAAATCTTAAATTAAATTTTTATTAAAATTACTTTATTTCCTTGTCCTATTCCACTGAAAAAATTCCTTTTAAAACAAGCTATCTACAAATTCCTGCTAGAAATCATTTGAATGCTTGCACCCAAACATACAGTACAATGATGGATAATGTGTGGACTATATGTCTTAGCCCTTGTTTACAGGATATTCACAATCTAGGTACAGAATGAGGGGTCACAGACATACAAAAAATAAAATAGCAAATAATAAAATAAATATATGCAAGATTACAAATAATTGTACATCTTACAACATACAAATATTTTGTATCATAAAAATGAAGCACCTGATGAAAAATAAAGTCAATTGGGTTTCATGTTTGAGCCTTGATTGATAAGCTCTACCTTCACATAGGAAGTAGTGATTGAGGAGAACTTTGAAAAATGAGAAAAAGATATGTAAAGAGAGGGGTAGGGGATTATCTGGATGTAAGAGTTCTTAATTTCCAAGCAAAATTCTGGGAACAGAGTCATATACTTAATATTATTAAACTAATAGATAACATTTTTTAATCACCAGTTACGTGTCAAACATTGTGGCAGGCACCTTCATCGCATTTAATCGTCATATTTTTGTTTTTGCTTTTTGTTATTGTTTTCATTGCTTTCCTATAATAATGTAGAGGCTCAAAGGTTCTTCTGATTGCTCCTTATGTAATGGCATTACTTTAGTTTGTAATGGATATAACTTAAAATATAGTATTTTACTTCATCACAGTATAATTAATGGCCAAATACTCATTGAGAGGACTGATTAGGATGGATTACCAATGGGTATAACCTAAGAATGTTATTACAATACTCACAAACCTCTCTAGAACAACTAATGAAAGAAAAACTGGGTAGTTTAACTTTAAAATTCATTTCTCACTTACTATGTACACATACACACATACACACACACACACACACACACACACACAGCCTCTGTTGCTTTGTTGGTATCAGCAGACATGAATCAGAGCTGACTGGACCTGAGATGGACCAAAGGTGGATGTGAGATCCAGGATAAAATAACACAAGGGATAGGAAAAATTAATCAAATTCTCTTTCTCATAAGTATTTGAATTAAACATATAAATTAATATTTGAATTAAGGGAAATCCTAACAAAAGCAATCAGAAAAGAGAAAGAAATAAAGGATATCCAAATAGGAAGAGAGGGAGTCAAACTATCTCTCTTTGCAAATGACATTATTCTGTATCTAGAAAACCCCATAATCTTGGCCCAAAAGCTCCTTCAGCTGAAAAACATCAAAGTTTCAGAATAAAAAATCAATGTATAAAAATCATCAGCCTGCCTATGCATCAACAACAGCCAGATGAGAGCCAAATCATAAAGGCAATCCCATTCATAATTGCCAGAAAAAGAATAAAGTACTCAGGAACACAGCTAACCAGGGAGGTGAAAGAGCTCCACAATGAGAATTACCAAATACTGCTCAAAGAAATCAGAGATGACACAAACAAATTCAAAAACATTTCATGCTCATTGATAGGAAGAATCAATATCATTAAAATGGCTATACTGCCCAAAGAAATTTACAGACTCAATGCTATTCCTATCAAAATACCAAAGACATTGTTCACAGAACTAGAAAAAACGATTTTAAAACTCATATGGAACCAAAAAAGCTAAAGCAATCCTAAGCAAACAAAACAAAACAAAACAAACAAACAAACAAAAAAACAAACAAAAAAAACAAAGCCAGAGAGCCAGAGTCATCACATTGCCAAATTTCAAACTACACTAAAGGGCCTCAGTAACCGAAACAGCATGATACTGGTACAAAAACAGGCACCTAGACGAATGGAACAGAATAGAGAGCCCAGAAATAAGTCCACACACTTAGAACCACCTGATCTTCGACAAAGCTGACAGAAAAAAAATGGAGAAATGACTCCCTATTCAATAAATGGTGCTGGGATAACTGGCTGAAGCTGGACCCCATCCTTGCATCACACAGGAAAATTAAAGCAAGAGGGATTAAAGACTTAAGCGTAAAACGCTAAACTTATATAAAAACCCTGGCAGATAACCTAGGCAATACCATCCTAGAGATAGAAACAGGCAAAGATTTCATGACAAAGATACCAAAAGCAATTGCAACAAAAGGAAAAATTGACTAGTGGGATCTAATTGAACTTAAGAGCTTCTGCACAGCAAAACACTATTAGCAGAGCAAACAGACAACCTACAGAGTGAAAGAAAATTTCTGCAATCTACCCATCTCACAAAGGTCTAATATCCAGAGTCTACAAGGAGCTTAAATTTACAAGAAAAAAACAAACAAAGCCATTAAAATGTAAACAAAGGTCATGAACACATACGTTTCAAAAGAAGACATACACGTGGCCAAGAAGCATATGAAAAAAAGCTCATTATTACTGATCATTACAGAAATGCAAATCAAAACCACAATGAGATATCATCTCACATCAGTCAGAATGGCTATTATTAAAAAGTCAAAAAATAACAGATGCTGGCAAGGTGTCAGAGAAAAGGGGACACTCATCCACTGTTACTAGGAGTGAAAACAGTTCAACCATTGTGTAAAGCAGTATGGTGATTTCTCAAAGAGCTAAAAGCAGCCTTATCATTTGATCCAGAAATCTCGTTACTGGGTATATATCTAGAGGAATAAAAATCATTCTACCACAAAGACACATGCAGGTGAATGTTCACTGCAGCACTATTCACAATAGCAAAGACATGGAATCAACTTGAATGCTCATCAATGACAGATTGGATAAGGTACATATACACCATGAAATACTATGTAGTCATAAAAAAGAACAAGATCATGTCTTCTGTGGGAACATGGATGGAGCTGGAGGCTATTATGCTCAGCAAACTAGCGCAAGAACAGAAAACCAAATACTGCATGTTCTTACCTATAAGTGGGAGCTAAATTATGAACACAAAAAGGGAACAACAGACACTGGGGTGTATGTGGGGGTGGAGGGTGGGAGGAGGGAGAGGAGCAGAAAATATAACTATGGGATACTGGGCTTAATTCCTGGGTGGTAAAATAATCTGTACAACAAACCCATGTGACATGAGTTTATCTACGTAACAAAGCTTTGCAAGACCCCCGCACCGAAAATAAAAGTAAAAAAAAAAAAAAATTGGATTAGGAACAATTAAGTGATTCTTGTTATATAACTGAGGCTGGGATTTACATCCTTATTTGGGTCTATGTGAAAACAGAATTGACAGATGGAGAGAGATAAAACAGAGATAAGCAGATGAGAGAGACAGAGAGACAACACGCACCATGTTTATCCTCAAGAAACAGAGAAGAAACTTCTTTTCCAATTTTCCAGTTTCAATTCCAGCCTCTCTGTGACAAAGCTGTGCCTCATTTACAATACAGGGATGTCCATGGGATAACTTGATGCCACCTTTCAACTCACATTGTAATGAATGCGTTCTCATTCTTTGAATCACACGGATACCTTTCAAGAGGACTGTTACTTCAAAGTGACGTCTACAAAATCCTCGTCTGAAATAGATGTTTAGAGCAGCGGGGTGGGTGAGGCTTTCTGTACATACACATACACACGATATATTAGATATTAATATACTCATAATATATTACTATCATGTTAATAACATATTATAATACAAAATTATATATACATTCCTTCATTCTGCAGGTACCTTCAATTTCGCTTTCTGACCCTTGCACTTTACTGGGTACAATGTCAGTAATAGAAGGAGTTGAAGAGAGAACAAGAAGGGTAGTTGAATTACTTCTAGAAAAAACAAGGCCAAGTGTTTGAGACACACCACCAACTCAGAGGCAATGAACTGAAGTAATTGTAACTAAAGAAGATAGCGAAGGTGCCACTAAGAAAGTAACTCTATTCTTTAAAATGGAACCAGAATCATAAATTACAACTTTCTCAACAAAAGTCACAAAGATTTATGACAAATGCTTGCCAAAACACTAAAAAGGAGAAGCCAAAATAAGGCTTCTTATTTTGGAGGAGGAAAAATAGAGCTTCTTAGTATGTGAGAAAGGTTTCCTTTACCCTCATCAAAAACTAAGCGTTATTACGTACCAATGGCTGACTATGGGTAGCTGAGATTGAAATGCTAGAATGCAAACTGCATGTGCTGCAGGAATGAAAAAGTAACAATAAAAGGTTCAAGCAAAAGGAAATCTGAAAGTAGAGAGACACAAATCTTGTAGCATGATATCCAATAAAAGTTCTTGATAAGGCCTCTGGGGAAGGAGACTGTCACCTTTCACCCTCCTCCTTTCATTAATAGGCCCTACGATTGCATGAATGAGGACATTCTGGAAAGGTTTTGATAGCTTGTCATAATTTTCAACACCCAGAAGTAGATAAAGAGGCAGCAGAATGTAGTGGGTACACTGAAAGTCTCTGAGAGCCACGTTGCTTGGGTGTGAATCCTCACTCTTCTACCTACCAGCTCTTTGACCTTGGGAAAATCATTTAGTTTTCTGTGCCTCCGTTTCCTTCTCTGTAAAAGGTAGGATAAATGAAGTTGTTCTGATGATTCAGTAAGTATGTGTGTGTGTTTAAAACAGAGCCTAGTGCATTTTTGATGCCAATATATCATTTTGTATTATTTAATATTTTAACCTTGTTGACTGGTCTTATACAAAATGACCCATACATTTTAACTCTGTACTTAAAACAACAGTAAAATGAAAACTCAGTTAACACAGTGTCATTACTTAATGAAATGTCTGTATAAAGATGGGGCAGAAAATGGGAAACACTGGGTAAGAAGCTAAAGAAACCAGACCTTGTCCTATAATAATGGGTAGTTATAGAAAGTAGTAGCTTACAGAAGTCACACAATGACAGCGATGTGGGTTTTGCATATCTACAAGGTAAGCACAGGACAGAGACAGCTGAGGAGTGGAAGGCAATCAGTAGAGTGTTGCAATCCTCTAACAATCCAAGTATTTCTAGGTGGGTAACAGTGACATAGACAGTCTTAGGACAGCCTCAAACCAACTTCGTGAGCCCTTTTCCAGTTATCTAAGGTCCTGCCTAACCGTAATTGTAAAAAATGTCTCAAAGAAAGAAGAGTAATGAATAGATTTGTTCTTTATGGGAGTTAAAAACTGAATATAATTATGGCAGCTTCAAAGTAGACGGACACATGTTGGTTTTGTTCCCTTCACCCTATGCTGCAGTTGAAAAGTCTGACCCCAATTATTTGTCCCTGTGTGCTATGAAATTCTTAATCAGAGCTGAGGAGAATAAGTAGTCTTTGTTTCTGAAGCCTATACAAAGAAAGACTTACGTGAATAGCAACTCCGATTGTGATGAGGACTGAGAGTTGAGACAAAAATTAATCCAATTCTAAACGACACTTAATAAGTCAGCGAGCACAAAGATAGGCTGCAATCGTTAGCTGTGCCCAGCAAAACTTCTTCAGACCTCATAAATTGAATTTCTTATGATTATTTTTTGTTTAAATATGAGTTAAATAGTATTAAAATCAAGCTTAAACCAATGAGGAAATTATTTAAAGTATATTTTAGTTAAATTCGACACCTCTTTCGGATATAATGGATATAAATGCCAGGTGCATTGCTTTTCACATGATTTCATCTCATTGCAAAGTGTGTGAACATACAAGAAATCCTGAGAATTTACTAGGCAAATAATAATCATTTAAACTGCCTTTAAAATGTCAAATCTGCTCCATACTGAGGGCTGACAATTTGAAAAAAATATTTTCTCAGGTTTTACATGAATGGGAAAACTCTAGAAATAAGTATGATTCTATTCTATCTGATTGCTATATACATGATATACTCCAAAGAAATATGACAATTATATACGATGACCTACATAATAGCATAATATAAATATTCAAAAACTGCTAAGTCAAGAGGCTTATTTAACATTATTTTGGATTAGATTTGGAAAGAAATCAGCACTTTTTTTTTTTCTTTTTTTGTATTATACTTTAAGTTTTAGGGTGCATGTGCACAATGTGCAGGTTTGTTACATATGTACCCATGTGCCATGTTGGTGTGCTGCACCCATTAACTCATCATTTAACATTAGGTATATCGCCTAATGCTATCCCTCCCCCCCTCCCCCATCCCCCAACAGGCCCTGGTGTGTGAGTTCCCCTTCCTGTGACCATGTGTTCTCATTGTTCAATTCCCATCTATGAATGAGAACATGCGGTGTTTGGTTTTTTGTCCTTGCGATACTTTGCTCAGAATCATGGTTTCCAGCTTCATCCATGTCCCTACAAAGGACAAGAACTCATCCTTTTTTATGGCTGCATAGTATTCCATGGTGTATATGTGCCACATTTTCTTAATCCAGTCTATCGTTGTTGGGCATTTGGGTTGGTTCCAAGTCTTTGCTATTGTGAATAGTGCCACAATAAACATATGTGTGCATGTGTCTTTATAGCAGCATGATTTATAATCCTTTGGGTATATACCCAGTAATGGGATGGCTGGGTCAAATGGTATTTCTAGTTCAAGATCCCTGAGGAATCGCCACACTGACTTCCACAATGGTTGAACTAGTTTACAATCCCACCAACAGTGTAAAAGTGTTCCTATTTCTCCACATCCTCTCCAGCACCTGTTGTTTCCTGACTTTTTAATTATCGCCATTCTAATTGGTGTCAGCACTTTCATGTTATATTAGAAGGGCAGCCCAAAAGCTAAAATCTATAAAGAAACAGAAACTGCGTATCTGCTACCCGCTTCTACACATCACTTCTCTGTATAAAAGAAAGGTAAAATGTCCAAGGAGTTGAAACAGTCAGTAACACCACAGGCAGGCTCACTGTAAGGTCAGCTCCATCACAGTGGCAGCTAGGAGATTTTGTGAGGCTTCCTGTGGGATAGGGTTTTTTTTCATCTTTTTATTTATTTATTTATTATTATTTTTATGCTTTCAATTGTGGGTTACAAGTACAGAACGTGCAGTTTTGTTACATAGGTGTATACACATGCCACAGTGGTTGGCTGCACCCACCAACCTGTCAGCCACATTAGGTATTTCTCTAATACTATCCTTCCCCCAGCCCCCCACCCCGTGAGAGGCCCCGCTGTGTGATGTTCCCTTCCTTATGTCCATGTGTTCTGGTAAGAACATGCGGTGTTTGGTTTTCTGATCTTGTGACAGTTTGCTGAGAATGATGGTTTCCAGCTTCATACATGTCCCTGCAAAGGGCATGAACTCATCCTTTTTTATGGCTGCATAGTATTCCATGGTGTATATGTGCCACATTTTCTTAATCCTGTCTATCATTGATGGGCATTTGCGTTGGTTCCAAGTGTTTGCTATTGTGAATAGTGCCACAGTAAACATATGTGTGCAGGTGTCTTTATCACAGAATGATTTATAATCCTTTGGGTATATACCCAGTCGTGGGATTGCTGGGTAGAATGGTATTTCTAGTTCTAGATCCTTGAGGAATCACCACATTGTCTTCCACAATGGTTGAACTAATTTACAATCCCTGTGGGATAGGTTTAATGGGACTTCCACTAAAGGATTACCCACCATTTCTGTCAAAATTAAGAATGAAAAATTATCCCAGGAGTAGCTACTTCCAGTGGCCAAATTGTCATCAATTAATTAAAGCATGGAAGTTTACTTAGTAATGAGACTATTTTTTCCTTAAAGTTTATAGGAAATTTTCAGGGAGTGAATTTGCATATTATGATTTATCAGAAACAGTGGATTCACTTACAAGTGTTATCTGAAGGTTGGTGGCAATGGGCAGAAATATGGGAAGATTACGGAATTCTCTACTTGGGTGGTACTGGAGGTGAGGTTGTAAATTATACTCACCACTGGTTTAGTATCCCCAAATATTATGAGTTGATAGTGCAAGAAACAAGTGTGTCTGCTTTTTTCTTTTGTATCTTGCAAGGTACGTGGTAGATGGCTATTAGAATAAAAATTAAAGACAAAGGGGAGATATTCTTGAGCATTCTTCTGTTCTTGTGATTAATGGTATTAACGGAGTTTTTTTTTTTTTTTTTTCACTGACAGACTCTGGATGTTGTCACCTCACCATTTTTGCACAGTCTATGCTAAATCACTTAGTAGTGAGAAAGTTGTAAAATTGTCTTGACATTTAAAAAACAGCACTTTATTTCTACTCTAGATTAAACTAGTTAGACATGTTTTAAAATCAAGTAAATCAAAACAGTGAAGAAAAATTATTATATGAACCAATCTAAGAAATACAATTTTAGGAAAACATTTATTTATTCAAGCGACAATTATATCATGACAGCCTTTTCCCCCATTTTTAGAACTAGTCTTCTCTGGCAAAATGCTTTCTATTTTTAATTTAAAAACATCTAGTTTTGCTTAGATGGATTTACTCAATTCAAATAAAATAACTGATAATAGATGTTGTTACCTGGTTAGTGTGCAAATAATTCTGAATTTCCACATTGCCTCAACTCTCTTAGTGGCGTATTTACTCATTGGGAATTAATTTGGTAATAAACTCTATGAAAGCAAAAAAACATGGAAAGCTTGGGAAGTAAAATAATTCTTGTGTTCTTTAAGAGTTCCAATTTTATATAATAATAATAATTAACTAAATTGGAAGTCAATAGCTGAAAAATCATTTATATAACTTTCCAAATAACTTTAAGCTTGTTACAAGACCAGGCTTGTACAAATAGAATGTTTATGGTGTTATTATATTTTCAGTGAATACTAGATAAAATGCTTTTCATTCAAGGCAATGTAATACAGTGGGGAACTGGAAATAAATAGAAAACAATAATGTGAACTATGTGATTCTTTTTCTTCCTTTTAATTGTAAAAGTAACATATCAAAACTAATGATAATCCAGAAAAAGGGAGAAAAAGTATACGCAATCCACTACCCCAGCACAATTAATTCATTATTAGTTATTGCATTTTCAGTTACTCCTATATACATATTTTAGCTACAAAATAAATGGTCATATTCATAGTATATACAGTCATGTGTTGATTAATGACAAGGACACATTCTGAGAAAGGCATCACTAGGCAATTCTGTCATTGTGCAAACATCACGGACTATACTTACACAAACCTAGATGGTCTCGCCTACTGCACAGCTAGGCTATATGGCATAGCCTATCACGTCTAGGCTACAAACCTGTGCAGCAAGCCACTGTACTGAATAATTTAGGCAATTGTAACACAATGACATTAGTCTATCCGAACATATCTAAACAAAGAAAAGGTATACTAAAATACTGTATTTTAATCTCAGGAGGCCACTGTCTTGTGGGACCACAGGCAGACCTTGTCTGCTTCCATGACAAGGTAATGTACGTTTAGTTAATGCCAGTGGAGGTTAGAATGAAATGGTTGGAGTGGATTTAGTATATTAGCCAGCCATGTCCTAGACATGGTAGCAACAAAGAAAGAATAAAATAAGGTGGGGGGAACTTGACTATCATGAAGTATAGAGGGAAGGGGTGAAGATGTTTAATGCAAGAAGCTGTGGAGAGGGCTCCTTCTCTTACCAGCTGGATAACTTTAAAAGCCCGAGCCTCCAATTCCTCAGCTGTTGAATGGAGAAAATTATAATGATGCCTACTTCATGGAATGGTTGTATGACTTAATGAGTTTATACATGAAGGGTGATTACAGAAGTGTGGCATTTTAAAAAAAAATTCAGAAATGTTACTTGTTGTTGACAGTATTCTTCAACCAATTAAAAAGACAATTCTACAGTTGTATAACTGAGGGTTAGAACCCAGGAGGTTGATTTGGGGAAATGCGAGTAGAAGAACATGAATGCCCAATGGGAGGAAAAACCTGCATGATCCTGGTTATTCATAACAGAGGACACCTGGGAGCAAGGTGTGCCATGAGTTTATCAGGATAAATAGAAGGATATGAAGAATCAGCTACAATAGGAAGAGTCACCAATCAGAGCAAGTGTGAGGTGACAGGGGCATAGGCCCCATTGGCCCAATCCATTGGCAGCCCTGCTCTGTGGTTCTAATTATACTCATTTTGAGTTGTTAGAGCTAGGGGTCTCCCTCCAAGTCACAGAGTATGACAGGTTCCAACAATATGCCATGGATGTAACAACTCTCGCTTATTACATAAACAACTACAATAGTAATAAACAACTTGGATTTATCATAGCCTTAGGAGTGCCTAAAAGAATATATCGTACTCTAAAACAATTTTTGAGAGAGCAAGGCCTTTCGTGTTTTAAAATGAAATTTTCTAAAAACAAAGGCAGAAGTAAAAAAGAGAAGCACCAATAAACTTCAATAAATTAATATTAACCTCTTTTAAATGTAAAAAACACTATGAAGAAAATTGAAAAGCAAAAGAGGGGGACTGCAAAATAAAGAATGAAAAGGTTAATATTATGATATGTAAAAAGCCTTACAAACAAAATTCCCAAAATGAATACTCCAATAAAAAAATGAATAAGCTTATCATATAAACAGAACTAAAGACAAAAAACACTTAATTATCTCAATAGACACAGAAAAGGCCTTCAATAAAATTCAACATCCCTTCATGTTAAAAACTCCCAATAAACTAGATATTGAAGGAACATACCTTAAAATATTAAGAGCCATATGTGACATATATGACAAACCATAGCCAATATTATACTGAATGGGTAAAAGTTGGAAGCCTTCCTCTTAAAAACTTGCACAAGACAATTATGCCCTCTCTCACCACTCATATTCAACATAGTACTGGAAGTTCTGGCCAGGTCAGTTAGACAAGAGAAATAAATAAAAGGTATTCAAATAGGAAGAGAGGAAGTCAAATTATATTTGTTCGCAGATGACATGATCCTGCATCTAGAAAATCCCACTGTCTCAGCCCCAAATCTCCTTAACCTGATAATCAACTTCAGCAAAGTCTCAGGATACAAAATCAATGTGCAAAAATCACAAACATTCTTACACACCAAAAACAGACAAACAGAGAGCCAAATCATGAGTGAACTCCCATTCACAGTTGCTTCAAATAGAATAAAATACCTAGGAATCCAGCTTACAAGGGATGTGAAGGACCTCTTCAAGGAGAACTACAAACCACTGCTCAATGAAATAAAAGAAGATACAAACAAGTGGAAGAACATTCCATGCTCATGGGTTGGAAGAATCAATATCGTGAAAATGGCCATACTGCCCAAGGTAATTTATAAATTCAATGCCATCCCCATCAAGCTACCAATGGCTTTCTTTATAGAATTGGAAAAAACTACTTTAATGCTCATATGGAACCAAAAAAGAGCCTGCATTACCACGTCAATCCTAAGCCAAAAGAACAAAGCTGGAGGCATCACGCTACCTGACTTCAAACTATACTACAAGGCTACAGTAACCAAAACAGCATGGTACTGGTACTAAAACAGAGATATAGATCAATGGAACAGAACAGAGCCCTCAGAAATAATGCTGCATATCTACAACTATCTGATCTTTGACAAACCTGACAAAAACAAGAAATGGGGAAAGGATTCCCTATTTAATAAATGGTGCTCGGAAAACTGGCTAGCCATATGTAGAAAGCTGAAACTGGATCCCTTCCTTACACCTTATACAAAAATTAATTCAAGATGGATTAAAGACTTACATGTTAGACCTAAAACCATAAAAACCCTAGAAGAAAACCTAGGCAATACCATTCAGGACATAGGCGTGGGCAAGGACTTCATGTCTAAAACACCAAAAGCAATGGCAACAAAAGCCAAAATTGACAAATGGGATCTCATTAAACTAAAGAGCTTCTGCACAGCAAAAGAAACTACCATCAGAGTGAACAGGCAACCTACAAAATGGGAGAAAATTTTTGCAACCTACTCATCTGACAAAGGGCTAATATCCAGAATCTACAATGAACTCAAACAAATTTACAAGAAAAAAACAAACAACTCCATCAAAAAGTGGGCGAAGAATATGAACAGACACTTCTCAAAAGAAGACACTTATGCAGCCAAAAGACACATGAAAAAATGCTTATCATCACTGGCCATCAGAGAAATGCAAATCAAAACCACAATGAGATACCATCTCACACCAGTCAGAATGGCCATCATTAAAAAGTCAGGTAACAACAGGTGCTGGAGAGGATGTGGAGAAATAGGAACACTTTGACACTGTTGGTGGGACTGTAAACTAGTTCAACCATTGTGGAAGTCAGTGTGGGGATTCCTCAGGGATCTAGAACTAGAAATCCCATTTGACCCAGCCATCCCATTACTGGGTATATACCCAAAGGACTATAAATCATACTGCTATAAAGACATATGCACATGTATGTTTATTGTGGCATTATTCACAATAGCAAAGACTTGGAACCAACCCAAATGTCCAACAACGATAGACTGAATTAAGAATATGTGGCACATATACGCCATGGAATACTATGCAGCCACAAAAAATGATGAGTTCATGTCCTTTGTAGGAACATGGATGAAACTGGAAAACATCATTCTCAGCAAGCTATTGCAAGGACAAAAAACCAAACACCACATGTTCTCACTCATAGGTGGGAATTGAACAATGAGAACACATGGACACAGGAAGGGGAACATCACACTCCGGGGACTGTTGTGGGGTGGGGGGAGGGGGAGGGATAGCATTAGGAGATATACCTAATGATAAATGACAAGTTAATGGGTGCAGCACACCAACATGGCACATGGATACATATGTAACAAACCTGCACGTTGTGCACATGTACCCTAAGACTTAAAGTATAATAATAATAAAATTTAAAAAAAAGACTTAAAGGTAAAACCCAAAACTATAAAAACTCTAGAAGAAAATCTAGGCAATATCATCAGTACTTAGGCGTGGGTGAAGATTTCATGATGAAAATGCCAAAAGCTATTGCAACAAAAGCAAAAATTGACAAATGGGGGCTAATTAAACTAAAGAGTTCCTGCACATCAAGAAGAAACTTGCCAGAGTAAACAGATGACCTACAGAATGGGAGAAAAATTTTGCAATCTATCCATCTGACAAAGGTTTAATATCCAGAGTCTATAAGGAACATAAACAAATTTAAAGAAAAAAACAACCCCGTTAAAAAGTGAGCAAAGGACATGCACAGACATTTCTTAAAAGAAGATATTCATGTGGCCAAGAAACATATTGAAGGTCAACTTCACTGATCATTAGAGAAATGCAAATCAGTACCACAATGAGATACCATCTTGTGCCAGTCAGAATGGCAATTATTAAAAAGTCAAGAAACAACAGATACTGGCGAGGTTGTGGAGAAAAAGGAACACTTTTAACACTGTTGGTGGGAATATAAATTAGTTCAACCATTATAGAAGACAGTGTGGCAATTCCTCAGGGATGTGGATAGCAGAAATATCATTTGACCCAGCAATCTCATTACTGGCTATACACCCGAAGAATATAAATCATTCTATTATAAGGATACATGCATGTGTATGTTCATTGCAGCATTACTGACAATAAAAAAACATGGAATCAACCCAAAACCCCATCAATGATAGACTGGATAAAGAAAATGTGGTACACAGACACCACGTAATACTATGCAGCCATAAGAAGGAATGAGATTATATCCTTTGCAGGGACATAGATGGAGCTCGAAGCCATTACCCTCAGCAAACTAATGCAGGAACAGAAAATCAAACACTGCATGTTCTAACTTATCAGTGGGGGCTGAACTATGAGAACACAGGAACACGGTCGTAGAGGGAACAAAACACAATGGGGCCTGTCAGGGATCAGGGAGCATCAGAAAGAACAGAAAAGGCATGCTGGACTTAATACCTAGGTGATGGGTTGATCATATATCATGTTTGTCATGTTTGACATGTTTGTGCAGCAAACCACCATGGCATGTGTTTACACCTATGCAACAAACCTGTGCATCATGAACATGTACCCTGGAACTTAAAAGTTTAAGAATAAAAATAAAATAAAAGAATAAACTTAAAGTAAAAAAAATCAATTTAAAATCAATTTAACAAATTTTAATGGCTAAAAAGCATATATAAAAATGTTCAAGCTGAGTATTAGGCAAAGATCCATGAATACAAACAACTTGCCAAATTATCAAAAGTATAACAATATGCACATATATGTGAAATCTAGTATTGGACATGAATAAAGGGCAGTCATACTTGCTAGGAGTATAAAATGTCAAAAAGATTCGGGTGCACAATTCAACAAACCATAACAAAACTCTCACAAATGTTTATAAATTTAATCTAGAATATCCTAAACAATAAAATAATGTTAAATAAGTTTTAGAGACACACATAAACAACTTAGCTTTTTTTTTTTTTTTTTGTAAAATAAAGACTGAGACAAAATAAGTGCTTACTGATAAGAAATTTGCTAAGGAAATGCATATATTTGTTAATCAAATATATGTCATTGAATTTCATCTCAAAAATATTTACTGGCCTATAAATATATCCCTGAGTGAAGAAAAAAAATAGAAAACATACACAGGGAAATTTATTTTTTTATGGATACATGTTATATAAATGTGTACCTAGAAAAAATCTGAAGGACACAGAGTCTATCATTTAGCATGAGATTATATATATTTAAATCAGTCTTATTTTCCCTAACTCACGTTTTATAAATTTTCAGTAACAAATATGGACATAGGTGTATGGGTATGTAATGGAGAAAAGATAATTGAAAATATAAAAACATGACTTTTGTACACAGTCAAATCTAGCACTGAAAGCCAGTTCTGACATCAACAATCTTCTGAATCTCTTTAACATTCAATGTTTTTATCTAATAATAACATCTACATTTCACTGGGAGTGGTGGCTCACGCCTGTAATCCCAGCACTTTGGGAGGCCGAGGCGGGTGGATCACCTGAGGTCAGGAGTTCAACATCAGCCTGACCAACATGGTGAAACCCCGTCTCTACTAAAACTGCAAAAATTAGCCAAGCGTGGTGGCGCATGCCTGTAATCCCAGCTACTGAGGAGGCTGAGGCAGGAGAATCGCTTGAACCCGGGACGTGAAGGTTGCAGTGAGCCAAGATCGTGCCACTGTACTCCAGCCTGGGTGACAGAGTGAGACTCCGTCTCAAAATAAATAAATAAAAATAACATCTACGTTTCAAAATTATTATATTAAATGAAATAATTCATGTAAAGTGCTTGAGACAAGGATTGATATTCAATCAGTATTCAATAAATACATTTTTTTTCAGTTTTTAGTCATTTTATTTGTAAGAGCTTTAAGATTCAAGATGCTAGAAAACATGTATTTCAATTTTAATATCTTTGGAACCTAAAGTAGTGTCAAGCAGAAAGTAATTCATTGTGAAATGGAAGGAAGACTGAACACACGATATGGAAAGCAAGCTCCCACTTCATTAACGTCTCAACCAGAGTCCACACGCTGATTCTTCTGATTTTGCCAAGTGCTTACCCACGTTTTCATTTATGACTCTAACTATGATTTTTGCTTTATGGAGCTTTTGTCTTTACCTGATTTAAGTAATTACTGGTTCTCAACTTTGATTTCTATCTTGGACTTAAGTTATTCCTGAATGCCAAATTGTATGTAATATTTGACCAAAGGCCCTCCATCATGACAATTTCAGTTTCTTTGTGCTAACCTCTGAGATATAAGAATGATATTCATTCATTCATAAGAGAGAAATTCTAATAGAATAAATATGTGAGAAGGATATTGCCTAGCTTTAATCAAGAAAAAAAACTGTGACATTCCAGAGAGATTCCCACTTACATGTGTCAAGAACCCTGACAGATCATCAAGCAAATCTCTTTCTTTTATAGAGGAGAAAACTTTGCCCCTGAAGGTTAAGGCACCTGTCCATGCCAAAACAGCTAATTAGTAAACAGTTCAGACCTTCTTATTCCCAGACTACTGCCCTTCCCACCGTATCTTGCTGCTTTTAAGGTACTTAAAAATAGACTCAGTGCTGCCTGGAACATATTATTTTTGTTCTTAAAATGGACAAGACTTCTTGTATTCTAGTTCACAATGCCAAAGGCAAAACTCAACCTTACATACCTTTTCTAAAGAAAATAAAAGTTTAACCTTAAAAAGTTTCAGTTGACTAGTAGAAATTTAGTCTTCAATATGATTTATTAGTCAAACTTCAGTGCAGAGCTTTCTTGTATTACCTGAAGGAGACATATTTTCAACATGCAGACATATTGCATGTATTCTAAAAGAACACATTGATGGCCAAAACAAAAGGTTATTCAATATCAAATGTTGTATTTCATATTTTTATTAAGAATTCAATTGTATTTGCAAATATTATTATTTTTTAGAGACAGGATGTCTCTCTGTCACCCAGGCTGGAGTGCTGTGCTGCTATCACAGGTCACCTCAGCCTTCACCTCCTGGCTCAAGTGATCCTCCCACCTCAGCCTCCTGAGAGCTGGGACTACAGGTGCCCGATACCATGACTGGCTAATTTTTGTATTTTTTGTAGAGATGGGGTTTCACCATGTTGCCCAGGCTGGTCTCAAACTCCTAGGCTCAAGCGATCCACCCGCCTCAGGCTCCCAAAGTGCTTGGACAACGGACATGAGCCACTGCACCTGCCTGCAAACATTATTTTACATAAGTTTTAATGTACAAGAGCAGTATCTCTCCTACTGACCCTTCTCTGATGAGGGAAAACACATTGAGAAAAATCTCCTGTGAGTTAGAGATTAAGTGGAGAATGTTTGACCAATGGATGACAGATCACGCTAAATAGATGAGTGAAAGACATGGCTTGGAAGAATTAGAAATCTTCTGACATCTTGAAGCCTTTGAAATGGTAACTAGTTTATGAGGAGCCTCGCTTTTGGCTTTTCATGGGCAAGTCAGATTTTGCAATAGTTCCATCAAAAGAAAATACCCACAATGCTTATTTTAAAACAATTAGTTCTGAGAGTAACTGTAGCAGGCTCTTTGTGGTAACAATCTTATAAACATGTTAAATTTTTTCTCAAACTTAATTTGCAAGGTGATCTGCATATAATAATTACTAAATCCTGATATAAAGTCAGAAATAATTTGAAATAGATAACATCTTGTCTTTTGAGATACAGGGTGAAATGATGATGATTTAAATAACAATATTCAATCTGAACACAACTGCTTAATTTTCAAATAAGGCTTAAATCACTTCAAAAGCAAGGACTTACAGTGAAGACTACTTATATACTTTTAATGCTATAGTCCATAAACCCAAAGGTGCAAAGTGTGCAATCTAATGAAGGATCTCTTGCCTCGTCTTGGCATCTAACCTTAATAAATCCTGATATAAAGTCAGAAATAATTTGAAATAGATAACATCTTCCCTTTTGAGATGCAGGGTGAAATGATGATGATTTAAATACTAATATTCAGTCTGAACATAATTGCTTAATTTTCGAAGAAAGCTTAAATCACTTCAAAAGCAAGGACTTACAGTGAAGACTACTTACATACTTTTAATGCTAGAGTCCACAAAGCCACAGGTGTAAACTGTGCAATCTAATGAAGGATCTCCTGCTTCTTCCTGGCATCTAACCTTAATTACAGGGATATTTCATAGAGGCACTTAGTGACCTACACATTTATTGATTACTTTTTGTGAAATGTTTTTCTAAATAACCATTGGTAAACATTCAATATCTGATGAGTAAGGAAAAAAAAAACAAGCTTTTCCAGATACTAATTATTTATAACATCTCCTATACTCATTCCCTTAGTGATGGCATCACCCTCCCAGCTAACCACACGAAACCTCAGTTATACTTACACCAACAATTTACAGCTTCCAGTTCCTACAATACCTCTGAAGTTAATCATGTCTATTCCACTTCTACTTTCCCTGCCACTGTACAGGTTCACATCTTACCTTCCAAAGGTTATGCAATAATATCCTTTCTATTCTCTCTTCCTCCAGGTTCATCCCTTTCAAATTTCATATGCTAAACTGGGCACAAATATCATAAATAATGTGGTTCCTTTACAAAAAATTCAATGTTTCAATTATTTAGAAATTATTTCACACCTAAGTTTTTCCTTAATATTTATTTAAAAACTAATGTATAGCTCAAACTTTGGCATGTGTAAAATTAATTCATAATGACACAAAATCAAACACTTTCAGAGGGAAGAACTAAACATATCAGGGTTTACAAATTCTTAGTTTACAGTTAAGCTAAGAACTGCATAATGTTAAAATAGTTTCTAGTGGTATTTTACGTAAGCATTGGATGGCTATTTTAATATGTCAAAGAAATGGTTCCTAGCATGTCTTCTAAGCCTAAGCAGCAATAATACTATGAAAGAAATAGTTAACGATTTATCTACAATAAAGCAATTTTCAACAATAGCAATAACATTTAGTTCCCAATTGCTTTTATGACTTGGCAAAAATAATTACAAGAATTAAGATTTCAAGCAACAAATATCAATAATTCCATATTTTTTCCTATTAAAATATAACATATTATTAACTAGACATTAATATTATTTTTAAAAATACTATTTTCTTGCGTTTTTGCCTTTTTTTCAAAAGTGATGAAGATGGATTTCATTTTCTAATTATTGTTCAAAGAAGAAGAAAGAATAAACTTAGTCCACCAGAAGTGGTCCTCAAATACCTCTAGTGGCTTCTGAAACCTAGTATTAAAGATTAAGCAAAATATTTTTGTGGTGTGCCCTAATATGAATCTCTAAGAAGAATGAGATATTGTAAATTCTTCTGTAATAGTTAGGACAACGTGCTACTGTAAAAATTCTCAAATTACAGAATGATTATATGATTCATTTTTACACTGATAGGGAGAAGCACCCTAGAGAATTGTTCTGATAGTATAATTACCTTGCTATTTTAATGGTAATCTTCATCTTGTACAAGAGTAGAAATGGAGAAAGAAGGGGAAAAAACCCTGAGAAATTATGTCTTTATATAAGAACAACCTATCACTTAAGAACAAGTAATATCACTAAACAGTACATAAATAATGACAGTGCCATTGCAAATATGAGTTAACCATATCCAGTTCCTGCCTAAGTTACTGTGATGCTAAGGAAAGATACTAGCCTTATTCCTCCTACTCTTTCACTCCATTTTCCACATATAAAGTGATAAGCGTAGGAGGAAATCTGACTTGGCAAAGAATCACTATTATTTCCAGAGAGGAAAAAAATAATTTCAACTTAGAAACTTTTAAACCAACATCTAACTGAGTAGACTATCAGAGTTTTGTTTGACAATATTTACATGATACACTGGTTTACAGGAAATGAAATTTGCAAATGATACAGTCTGCTTGTAATGGGAAATAAGTTTTACAGATGCAAGGTATTTTGTCCAATCTTGGCTATTATTTAATAGCCAAGAGGAATGAGTTCTTACAGACACTAATATCCTGAACTGCTAATGTAATGTTTCTCTGTGTCTTGATACAGATTTAAAATAGCTCTGCTTCAAAAATATCCAATCTTTGCCTACAGACAAAAGTAATCAAATTATACCATAGTCATATAATCACTTATCAGTGACCAAATGGCTCGAGGACTTTTTATGATCCACTAAATTAAATCACATAGGAGAAATGATGTTTCACTCAGTTTCTCCATCCTAGGTGGGAGACATTCAAAGACAAAAACATTTATGGGCCAGAAATGATTTATATTTGACTTAGAAATTTGGCAGTAAAAATATTTTATCAGGCTTATTTCTCCATTGGTGAAAATTAAAATGCTACAAAAAATGCAGTTTTCACTAGAAGCACCATAGATTATTTTAGAAAAATAAAAAATCCTAACTATCCAAAGTGTCCTATATTTGAGTTACTATTTAAGTAGTCGGAAGTAAAGAAACAGTTAAAAACAGGAGGATATTGTTACCCCCAGTTCAGTAGTGTTACAGGTACACAGGCACTGTGGTAGAGAAGTCTTCTTTGACATTTTAGTAAGATATTGTAAATAATCAGCAGTCTGAAGTTTCAAGCTAGATTTTCCAGTTCGAATTTATCATGGGTTGACAGTAGTGAGTGAAATGTAGCTCCACAGTTCGTTCTTAAAGACATTGTAATTTCCAGGTGAAAAGAAAACAAAAAAAGGAGGCTTTAGCTCTTGATTCTTAAACTCCCAGGTGTGGGAGAAAATTATATGGTCCCAGGATGATAGAAATTTAGGAAAAGAGGAATGGAGGGAAGTTTCCCTAATATAAAAAAGGTTGCAAAGCATTAATTACGAAGTTTTTGCTACAGGGCCATTCACAAAGCAGCATTTTCCATGACTCTGGACATCATTCCGTTTCTTCTCAACAGTTCTTATCTTCATACTGGAGGACACACCAAACTGGAAATTAGTTCCAGGTCTAAGTAAAACTATGACACAGAACATATCATCTCCGTCTTTCACCGGGCTTCAGCTGCCTCATTCAGCACAGACAGCAATGGACTAGAGTTCATTCTGACTCTGAAAAATGCAGATGTATCTAATTTTAAAATCTAATGTTTATTTTACAAAACTTAATCGAATCTAAATTTCTAGATTATACTACAAGGAAACCTCTGTCAAAGACATGAAACCTCTCTCTTCCTTCTTCATTCATTCATTTATTCACTCGATATAACTGACCACCTTCTAATTATCATTCTAACTCCTATGTTGATAAGTTACAGTAAGTCAGGTAAGATCAGAGAGACTTATTAGGAGATTTGGCTTGTACCAAGATGTTACTAGCAGAGGGGATAAAACTTCTGGATGTATTCTGGAGGCCAGATTCTAGATATATTCTAAAAATATAGGCAAGAAGATATTCTCAAGGATTGGATGGTGGAGTAATAAAAAGAGAGAGAGAAAAGGAAGGAAAGAGATGTTGTGCTTTTTTTGTTTCTACACCCTCATACCTTGCCCTTCTAATGCACTTATTTTTCCTTTTCCAGTTTAAAATACCACAGTGAAAACATTTTAGTGAACTGACATTTTATGACATACTTTCAAGTTTTAAAAAATAAGTAATTTTTCTTTAAAAAAGTCTTTCATTTATACTTTTTCAGATCACGACACTCAGAAACATCAGTTGGAGTATCTTTATTGCCCCTATATTTTCTTCTCCACAATTCCAAAACATTTAATATCTATTGTTTAAACTTCGTAACTTGTATTTACTGCTGTTCTACATTACTTTTACTTCAAGCGATCATATATTTCAGATATTCCGTATTGTTCCTCTTCCTTTTCCACTAACTTCCCTGCCTTTGTCAAGCTTTCAATCAGAAACTTTGATGAGCAAGAGCCTACTTCATTCAAAGACACACATACAGTCATCATAATCATGATCACTAGACTTGCCTTTTTTATTTCTTTTCATTCCTCCTGTCCCGTCATTCTCATGTTCAAAGCTGACTTTCAACTTTGAGAGGCTTCAATTTTAAGACTTACTCTAATCATTTATCTGAGACCTTATATTTCCAACAGCTGCAACAGAAAGCTGCTCTAAATCCCGTCTCACACAGCCTCAAGGTCCACCATGTATGTAAAGAGAAGTACAGATGGTGACAGACAAAGCTGAAAGCTCATGAATACATCACAGAAGTCAAAATAACAGTGGCTTTCCATCTGTTAACATATTCATATTTACCTCATTTTCCCACAAGAACTCCTCTCTACTTTCCACTCACACTGGCAAATCTCAGCAGGCAGTGAGTGGTTGGCATCTATTTTCATCTTGTAGTAGTTATTGAGTCTCCATTTTCTAAACAGCATGATATTATAAAGACAAGAGCTGAGGACATATTCTAGCCCCCAAGAAGTGCTGGAGTATTCCCACCCCTCAGCAATTTTTACTTTGTCTACCCAGTATTGGTAAAAAGTACCTGCGGTGTCAAAACTCTTGAGATACAAATTTTCTCTAATCAGAAATTGTTTCATCCTCATTTTCATAGTTTTAAAAATAAGTTTTGTCTAATTAATTTAGCAAAATATATTCAAGGGTAAATGAGTTAGAGAAACCTCAAAATTAATAGTAGGTATATGGCTACATGCCATATATTTTTGATATATGATATTTTTTGAGATAGCTATTTTTTACAAAGTTTTGGCTTTATACTATAAAGCCATATCAGAATTATGATATAAAAATTATAAGCCAGGAATTAAATATATATATATATAATTTACTTTCACGGACACAACTAGATTTGAAATACATTTGGTCTTCAGTTTTCATACAAGTATAGAGGGATATTTTACAAAGTTGCAAAATAAAGTCAAGTCCATCCAATAGAGCAGCCCTTGATGACAATGGGATAATTGAAATGAATAATTGCTAAATTAGTGCTTTAAAAGCAGGGGAAAGATTCATCAAAAGTGCAGAAATGTTTGTTAATCTTAGGGAGGATTCACTAACTGAAGATTTTCTTAAAATTGCTAATGGATTCAATATCATCTGTTAATTTTGCTCTCCTGCTTGGTGCAAAATTCATGGAGATTTCTACAGTCCAAAACAGCTATTCAAATTCCACACGGTGATATGGGTTGCATCTCTGTCCCCACCTAAATCTCATCTTGTAGCTCCTGTACTTCCCCGATGCTGTGGGAGGGACTCCGTGGGAGATGACTAAATCATGGGGGCAGGTCTTTCCCATGCTGTTCTCATAATAGTGAATGGCTCTCATGAGAGCTGATGGTTTTAAAAACCGGAGTTTCTCTGCATAAGCTCTCTTTCTTTGCCTGCCACCGTCCATGTAGGATGTGACTTGCTCCTCCTTGCCTTCCATAATGATTGTGAGGCCTCTCCAGCCATGTGGAACTGTCAGTCCAATTAAGCCTCTTATTATTTTTTATTTTTGCAAGTTGCCCAGCCTCAGGTATGTCTTTATCAGCAGCATGAAAACAAACTAATGCAGTAAAGTGGTGCCAGTAGAGTGGGGCGCTGCTGAAAAGACATCCAAAAATGTGAAAGCGACTTTGGAACTGGGTAACAGGCAGAGGTTAAAACAGTTTGGAGGGCTCGGAAGACAGGAAAATGTGCTAAAGTTTGGAACTTCCCAGAAACTTGTTGAATGGCTTTGAGAATAATGCTGATAGTGATATGAACAATAAGGTCCAGGCTGAGGTGGTCTCAGATGGAGATGAGAAACTTGTTGGGAACTAGAGCAAAGGTGACTCTTGTTATGTTTTAGCAAAGAGACTGGTTGCATTTTGCCCCCGCCCTAGAAACTTGTGGAACTTTGAACTTGAGAGAGTGATTTAGGGTATATGGTAGAAGGAATTTCTAAGCACCGAAGCAGTCAAGAGGTAACTTGACTACTGTTAAAGACATTCAGTTTTACAAGGGAAGCAGAGCACAAAAGTTTGGAAATTTTGCAGCCTAACAATGCGATAGAAAAGAAAATCCCATTTTCTGAGGAGAAATTCAAACCAGCTGCAGAAATTTGCATAAGTAAGGAGCAGCCAAATGTGAATCCCCAAGACAATGGAGGAAAGGTCTCCAGGGCATGTCACAGGTCTTCACGGCAGCCCCTCCCATCACAGGCTCAGAGGCCTAAGAGGAAAAAGTGGTTTCTTGGGCTGGGCTCAGGGTCCCTGTGTGCAACCTAGGGACTTGGTGCCCTGTGTCCCAGCTGTTTCAGCTGCAGCTGGAAGGGAACAACGCAGAGCTTGGGCCATGGCTTAGAGGATGCCAGCATTAAGCCTTGGCAGCTTCCACTTAGTGTTGAGCCTGCCAGTACACAGAAGTCAAAAATTTGGGTTTGGAAACCTCTGCCTAGATTTCAGAAGATGTATGAAAACCCCTGGATGTCCAGGCAGAAGTCTGCTGCAGGGGCAGGGAGGGCTCTCATGGAGAACCTCTGCTAGGGCAGTGCGGAAGGGAAATGTCAACTTGGAGCCCCCACACAGAGTCCCTAGTGAGGCACTGTCTAGTGGAGCTGTGAGAAGAGTGCCACTGTCCTCCAGACCCCAGAATGCTAGATCCACGGATGGCTTGCACCATGCAGCTGGAAAAGCTACAGACACTTAGTGGCACTCTGTGAAAGCAGCCAGGAGGGAGGCTATACCCTGCAAAGCCACAGGGGCGGAGCTGACCAAGACTATGGGAACCCACCTCTTGCATCAGCATGACCTGGATGTGAGACATGCAAGCAAAGGAGATCATTTTGCAACTTTAAGATTGGACTGCCCTGCTGGATTTCAGAACTGCATGGAGCCTGTAGCTCCTTTGTATTGGTCAATTTCTCCCATTTAGCATCGCTGTATTTACCCAATGCCTGTACCTCCATCGTATCTAGGAAGTAACTAACTTGCTTTTGATTTTACATGGTCGTAGGTGGAAGGGACTTATCTTCTCTTGGATGAGACTTCAGACTCTGGACTTTTCAGTTAATGCTGAAATGAGTTGAGACTTTAGCGGACTGTGGGGAAGGCATGATTGGTTTTGAAATGTAAAGATATGAGATTTGGGGGGGGGCAGGGGCAGAATTATATGGTCTGGCTCTATGTCTCCATCCAAGTCTCATCTTACAGCTCCCATAAATCCCACATGTGGGCGGGACCTGGTGGGAGACTGAATCATCGGGGCAGGTCTTTCCCATGCTGTTCTCATAATAGTGAATGGGCCTCACCAGATCTAATGGTTTTAAAAATGGGAGTTTCTCTTCACAAGCTTTCTTCCTTTGCTTGCTGCCATCCATGTAAGACGTAACTTGCTCCCCCTTGACTTCTGCCATGATTGTGAGGCTTCCTCAGCCACGTGGAACTGTAAATCCAATTAAACCTCTTTATTTTGTACATTGTCCAGTCTCAGATATGTCTTTAGCAGCAGTGTGAAAAAATAATAATACACAAGGGGACAGCAAACTAATACTGTGGGTTGTTTTCCTTTATCATTCTTATGTATACATAAATTTCAGAAAGTCTATGCATTTATTATCAATTCACAATATCAGAAACACAAAAATCTCTTCCCTTAGCTATGAAAAATAACTGCTCATTTTGAATGATTTCTAATTTCATTGCAATCACTTTTCCTTAGCCAAACCTTGAATAAACAAGCAGTATAACAGGCCCCGTTCAAAACAAGGGACATAGGTATTTTATGAAACACTGCTTTATTTCTATCTTCCTGATGTATGTTCAGCTGTATCAACATTACTGTGGATAATCCCAATGGAGAGTTTGTAGACCACATTCAATCAGATAAAAAACTAGAATCCATCTGGATCTGATTTAAAGAAGATTTAGTATCTTTCCATAACAAGGAATATGAGCCACACATTAATAAAACTCACACCTTGGGCAGATTACCAAATATTTCTACACCTTATTTGTAAAATAAAAATTATAAACCATAAGCAACAGAGTTGTATGAGTTGAATGAAATAAAGTGAAAGACTATGGCACAGAGAAGACTCACAGAAAATGAAAACTTTATCACTATCTTCATTGAATAGTCATAATTATTAATATTCAATATTCCTAGCACTTTGGCTTTATTATTATGTCATCTAAACGACTTCTTTACAGAATGGAAAAATGGAAAAGAATATCAGGTAATTATCTGAGCCTGACATCTCTTAATGTTACTTTTTAAGTTTATTGGTTGCTTATTTCTAAATTTGGAAGCAGGAGCATACATAGAAAATGCATAATACCTTCTTGTTGTTTAATAAATCTTAATTTATTGAAAATTAACTTTTCTTTTTAGATTTTCCAAGAATTATTCCTTTGCTTAGTCTTGGCAATAACCCCCAAAATGTCCATTATAACAAGTCTATATTTATGTGGCTTTTTGGGAAATGATTTAGATTTTCAATTATCATTTATTTTTATATATCATACCAGAATTTTCTTGCCTATAAAGCATTGCTGCAGTAGGGAAATAAAATTATTGGTAGGTTAGGAATGGTTTTCTGAATGCAGGCTGTCTTGTAGGAACTATTTAATGCTACACAGCCCCGGGCTCTCTGGCTTATCTCAATGCTCCAAGTCACTTGTTTTCGACCCTAGTTAGATCATTGGGCATTTTAAGTTTAAATGAATATTTTATTGAATCGAGTAGGTCACCCTATAAGGAGTATTGTCAGTTAGATGTATGAGTCGACGTATGAGATTTCAAACTAAGATGATGTACTTAGGCTAGAGAAGGAATAGAACCTCATAAATATCCAAACTATAGTAAGTAAAATCTCTCTACAAAGCCAGTTTTTGCAAAGCAAGAGACATAAGCTGACTACTTACCTCTCCCAAGGAAGCAAATGGTCTGTGCATTTTGTTCATGCACCAGATTCAGGGAAATTATTATACTCTTTGACATCCCACCTCCTATATTTCTATTAGTTTGTGTGCCTTGTGACTGATTTAGTCTTAACAATGTACCATAGAAATAAATGCCACTTCTTTTACAAAGTTAACAATGATTAGTATAATAGATTTTAAGGGATATATGTTGATGAATTAAACCTATATAAAAAAGAGCAATTGAAAAATGGGCATAAGCAAGGAATGGATGAAGAAACACCACATAAATGCAAGTAAGGTCTTAGTTTTCATTTTAACTGTCATTATTGATTATTTATTAGAGATTTATAAGTAAACCCAAAAGTTAGTAAACAAATAAATAAAAGCAGGCCATGTATGGAACTATGGAGAGTATGTAATAAATCAAGGAATCAAGGATGATAATTCATAATACTCTGCACAACAGAGGTTCACTAGAAAAGCAAAGAAAATGTGCTATGGGAAACACGTTTGTCATAACCAGGAGAAACAGACAAATTACTATAGTTTTCCTCTTAGATAAGAGGAAGTGTCCCTCACATAACAGGTAAGACAAAGTTATGATCTGATAATTTGCAAAACAACATAATTTAAAAAATCAATCAACATAATTAAATCAACATAATTAAAATTAAACAACATAATTAAAAAATTAATCTTCTGTATACCATTCTGAGGACTCTCTCAGTTACACATATCAGTCCTGGTATTTATGATGACGTAGGTTTTTCTAAAAAAAAGATGTGGACAATTTAAGTTTCTTGTTAGTCTATAATAATTTTGAGGACTGACAAGATTTAATAAACATATAAATGGATGAAGAGAAATTAGTGCTTATCTGACACTAAAAAAATTTGAACTAAAATCTTCATGACAACTAGCACTCTCAAACACATTTTAAATGTTTTTCTCCCCAAATTTATAAACGAAATTCATTAAGTTATGGTTGTACACTGAATTTATGATAACTTTTTTGTGGCACTCATTTATTACTACATGAAATAGGCTTTTTAGTTTATGTTTTATCCCTGGACATCGTACTCAAAGAATTGACAGCTAATTAAACTAACTGACGGGAATAAACAAGATATTTCCTAAATGCTACCTTTTTTTGGTGGCCCGTTGTACTTTCTGCTCCCCATTTATTTGGGGGAGATCATAGTGGTCTGTGAAATGCATAAACCAGGTAGTCAAAAGAAAAGAAGCAATGGCACTGATAATCCAAACAGTATACGGACTATTTAAAATTTGCATGATAAAATTTTAAATTGTTCAAGGTTTTTAAAATGCTGTTTATCTGACAGAAACTCTAAGCATTCAGAACTGTTGCCATCACCATCTTATAAAGGTAAAATCAAGGCAGCAAATGGAATGCTGCCAATGTCATGCTGGGTAGCACTTGGTTCTCTTCACAGTTTATTACATTTCGATATATCTTCAGTTCGCTTTTTCCCCATGAGTTTTTTTTTCTTACATAGCTCAAACTAATCATCAGCATTCCTTTGCATACTAGTGAATCACTTTCTGAAAACAAGGTTACTTTCAAGATCAGAAGTTACTTGGTAGTCTTCATACTCATATATACTTTTGTGGGAAGCCTGTTTTCTATAGGATTCTAACAAAGAATAAAGAATGACTATATGCAACCTACTTTGAATTTGAACAACAAAATTGAGACAGTGATTGCTGCCTTAATGAGATATAGTATGTCAGCAGTAGGATAAAATTTATTCCCCAAGTGAATGCCTACAACAGTGAGATTAGTTAGCCTTTTTGCTAATAAACTGTGTAAAGATTCCAACTCTTGGGGTTAGCTCATATAAAATATTTTTGCATTCTAGTTTTCTGTGCTTGTTACTGTTATTTATTCCAAATCACTTTCTTACCTGCAGAAAAGTTGAACTCTACTGACCACCCCAGCACTGGTATGCATATATAGAGAAATCACCTTCAGTAATTTGAAAACATTTTATTTAAAGCAAATACTATCAAAGAACCTAATGAAATGAGATATTTGAGAAAAGAATCTTATTCTGAATAGATTTCAAGAAAATAAGCTACTGTTCAATAACTAGTGACTGACAGCATCATTTAATAACTCTTTGAGGACTAAATGAAGATTCATTTTGAAATCAAATCAGGTGGTGTAGTCTGTCTCCTCTAGGCACATCACATTAACTCAGTAATTGCCAAGTCTCACTTTCACAATCTTATACATATTAACGAGCATAAAAGGAGGTGCTGAAAATCTATAATAGAAGTAACATTAAAGGTGTTAAATTGTAGAATTTTAAGAGAACAGGAATATGATGTAAGAATTTACAAAGGAAGAAACTTTGAAAATCTAAAAATATAAGTGACAACAAAATATTATATTAGCTGTAATAAGTGAAATGTCACCTAGTTACAGGGAACTCTGAAGAATCTCTTCCAAGGTTGTATGATACCCTGATCCTCCAATAGAATGAATTCACCTTCTTACGGGAATCGGTTGGCTAGGCCTGGTGTAGATATCTCTTTCAGTGATGAGCTGTTTATATGCAATAAGAGGGAACAACATTTCACAGAACCTGTAACAAGATTGCTGTTAAAAGTCCTCTTTTTTGTCTGTTGAAGAACTGGAAGAATTGGCCTTTGATACTCCGACAGTCGGTAGACGAACAGATAGAGGATTAGATAGATAAACAAATCTAATCACATGCCAAGGACAAATGGATTTTTAGGAAATAATTACAACAAAATGTTAAGTAGAATTTTTTTGTTATCCTAAAATTATCACTAAGGCTTATAGCTAAACATGAAATTCATTAATAAGTCTACATCCTAAAGCACTGTGTGAGACCCTCAAGCTGTGACCAAATGCCTTCTACAGAATCAATTAAGTAGGGCACAACTGGCCCTAAAACCACTGAGCACCAATAAACCAGCACCTCCTGAGAGTTTCTCTGAAGGTCTTGGGAGTACAGATTTTGCTGTAAAATCACAAACATTTTAAAGATTTCCTTTCCTCTATGAGAATAAGGGGCATGGTGAACTTTATCCTATTTGAAGCCACGTGAAAGAGGCACCAAGATATCAACAATAAAGATTGAGAATGCCTATAGGAAGGAGAGACTAGATAGTACTTTATCTCCCAGAATCTCTGCTTCAGCAAAAGACTTACTCCTTAGCCAAAGTATGCAGAACTCATAATAAAAACCATGAAGATCAAAATGGAGGCCTGAGAAGTTGTAGTTGTTTTGTTTTTGCTTTTTTAAGCTGAACTGGTATCCCAGATATACAGCCATGACCAAGAAATAATTATCTTTTTTCTCCCCAAGAATACTACCAGGATGATAAATACCTGTCAACAATAAATACTAACTTTGGACAATTGTTATTTCATGTGTACGCCACGGTAGTTATGTGACAAATCTGACTGAAAAAAAAAGACATTAAAGCTATTATTAATTTCCAAAGTTTCAAAGTTAAATTAATTTCCAATACTTATTCCTAAAAAAAAAATTCTAACATAAAGTTATCACATTTGACCACAGTGTTGAGGTAGTATTTTCATACATCCTGGTAATACACACTTTTCATTCTATAATTAAATAAATTATTATTCTATTTATGGCGATGACATTGTCTAGAATCTGAGTTTGGCCAGCAAATATATTTGTCTATAGAGCCTCCAGCAATCTGTGACCATTCGAGAACATTTATTCTATTTGAACCATGTATCACAAATATAAATTCTTCTTTTCTTTCAAAGCTTCCTCATTCCAAGAACACTCAAATGAATCCAACTGTGCATTTGCTTACAACTTTAATTAATCTTTAATTTTCCATTATTAATATGTTAAAGTTGATTTCGATGCAGAATGAACCCAAAGTGCCTATCAAATTTGCCAGGGTTTTTGGTGTCAACAACTAACACAATGGACATAAACAGAAGGTGGAGATGATATATTCACTCAATCATCCATTCGACAAAGATTTATTAAGTCTCTAAGTACAATGTTCAATCTTGGTTCTGCAGACAATGCAAATATTAGACAGATACCACACTCTCAATGAGCTTACAATGAGTGCTCATTTTATGTATGTGTGTGTGTGTGTGTGTGTGTGTGTGTGTGTATATGGACATACATATATATCTAAAATTATGATTCAGGACAGAAAACGAGAAAAATGACAAAAGAAATTCAGATAAATTGTTTTGTGCTTTAGCAGAGGAAAAGATCATAAATCTTATAAGTTAATTTTCATCACTATAGAACAAGTTAAAATATGGTCAATTTCAGATCACATTATCTGTGCCTATTTTTACTTTGACAGGAAGGTAAGTATTTTAAAGCACTGCATTAAATACAGTTCGGTCTATAATAATATTATCAAGAACATATAAGAAATTTTTTTACTGTCCCAAACCCCACCCATGACCTTGCTAAATTATATGAGCAACAATAAAAGTATTATTTCCATGACAGACTTGTGCAATATATGCAGCCTTTTAGTTCATAATTCAAGATGAGACAGTTATATCTTAAAAGTATCAAGCCAAAAACCAGAATAATACTTAATTTACATGCATCTAGGGAAATTTTATTTCATTTTATTATATTCTCTAATACTACATCTATCTTTTAACTATTGTTTATATTCTTGAAGAAAATTGAGAAAATCATTCTAATAATACTTATTACCAGTATCAAAGTAATACAGTGCATAGTTATCATGAATGTGGCTTCCTAACATTTGTTAATTCTACATTTTAAACTATCTTTGCAATCTTTAAGGTAAGACCTATAATAATAAGCAGATATATAGTACTTAAGCCATCCAGTTATTCCCCATCTCTGAAAGAATTGAATAGACATGTACAATATTATTAACTTAAAATATTTCTGGGATTGTTGTAACAAAATCATGTAAAATATATTTATATATAATTTTATATAATATTATATATATATATATTTTGAGACAAGGCCTCACTCTGTTACCCCGATGGGAGTGCAATGCTGTGATCCTGGCTCACTGCAACCTCCACCTCCCAGGCTCAAGTGATTCTCCTGATTCTCCTGCATCAGTCTCCTGAATAGCTGGATTACAGGTGCGCACCACTACTGCCTGGGCTGAGTTCTGCATTTTTGGTAGAGACGAAGTTTCACCGTGTTGTCCATGGCTGGTCTTGGACTCCTGACCTCAAATGATCCACCCACCTCGGCCTCCCAAAGTGCTGGGATTACAGGTGTGAGCCACCGGACCTGGCCTAAATCATCTAAAATAGTTTTTAAGTATCTATTTGAATAATATTATTTCCCAAAAAGTAACTATCGAATATTTTTTTTTTTTTTTTATTATACTTCAGGGTTTTAGGGTACATGTGCACAATGTGCAGGTTTGTTACATATGTATCCATGTGCCAACTATCGAATATTTTTAAAATTCCACTTTGGAGTATTTTCTCTCCCATAGATAATTATGTATATTATTTAAACATTTGGCTTATTTTTGTTAGGGTTAGCATATAACAAATGGAACTTTTGATTTATAATTTGTAAATTAATATAAATTCTAGAAAGTCATTCTAGCAGTCATTCAAGAGAGAGATATATATATATAGACTGCTGGGTGATATGGTTTGGCTGTGTCCCCATGCAAAATTTCATCTTGAATTATAACCCGAATTGTAATCCTCAAGTGTTGGAGGAGGGACCTCGTGATTAGATCATAGGCTTGGTTCCCCCATGCTTTTCTTGTGAAAGTAAGTTAGTTCTTACGAGATCCGATGGTTTTATAAGGGGCTTTAACTCTCTTTCCTCTGCATTTCTCCTTTCTGCCACCACGTGAAGAAGGACGTGTTTGCTTTCCCTTCCACCACGACTGTAAGTTTCCTGAGGCCTCCCTAGCCATACTGAACTGTGAATCAATTAAACCTCTTTGCTTTATAAATTGCCCAGTTTGGGAAAGTTCTTTATCGCAGCATGAGATGAGATTAATACATTGTGTAACACATGAAATTGAGCTTTATAGAAATGTTTGTGCAGGGATTGGTATATAAACTTAATCTTCCTGAAACTTCTTCTATAATCACCAGAGTTTGGCTGCTATCCTACTATTTTAAAATTAAGGCTAACAGCCAAAGCTACATTCCCTCAAAGCATGCAGAACAAAGCCTTTAGAAACACATTTGCATTGTTTGCAAATATCTTCTCCCATTCTGTAGGTTGTCTGTTTACTCCGATGATTATTTCTTTTGCTGTGCAGAAGCTTTTTAGTTTAATTAAGTCCCATTTGTTTTTGTTGCATTTTCTTTTGAGGGTTTAGCCATAAATTATTTGTCTAGACCAATGCCCAGAAAAGTTTTGCCTAGGTTTTCTTCTAGAATTTTTATAGTTTCGGGTCTTACATTTAGTTTCTTAATCCAACTTGGGATGGTGTCTGTATATGGTGAGAGAGAGGGGTCCAGGTTCGTTTGCCTACATGTGGTTATCCAATGTCTCCAGCACCATTTATTGAACAGGGTGTCTTTCTCCAGTGTACATTTTTTCACTTTGTCAAAGATCAGCTGGCTGTAGGTATTTTATATATACATAAAATCACATTTTAAAATCCAGTCAACTGTTGATATATATAATATACAATATATTGATATATATAATATACAATATATATATTTTATTTATACATTTATATATATATATTGTATATTATATATATACACAGGTCACATTTTCACATTTATTCAGTAGCATTCTATAGTGTATGTGTGTGTATACATTAGATAATAGATTAGATATTTGTATGTGTATATACACACATACATACATCATAGACTACTACTCAGCCATAAAAAGAATGAAATTGTCTCTTTTGCAGCAACATGGATGCAACTGGAAGCAATTATCCTTAGAGAAACGACTCAGAAGCAGAAAGTCAAAAACCACCTGTTCTCACTTATAAGTGGGAGTAAGTAATGCATACACATGGACATACAAAGTGTAATAACAGACACTGGCAACTTCAAAAGGTGGGTGTTTGGGTGGCACGAGGGGAAAAATACTACTTATTTGGTACAATGTACACTATTCGTGTGAAGTTCAGATTTTACCACTACACAATACATCCATGTAACACAACTCCACTTGTATCCCTAAATCCAGAAAAAAAGTAAAAAATAAAACAAATAAATTTGGCAATATTGCTATAGAAAATTACAAATCATGCTGCTTTTACTTTATTTATAATTTCCCCACAGGTAATAGTCTAATAAATCAAATCAACCAGGTTTGGCCTCAGACAACTCTATTTTCAAATTACATATCCCCTATTTGCCATCTTCATGGTTTTGAGCAGTTTCATTTACTCTTCGTAGCCTCAATTTTCTATCTGCAAAATGCGATAGACCTACCTTCAAGGAATGTTATTTGTGGTGATTAAATGCTATTGCATGTCTAATGCTGTTGAATAACTATTCAAGTATTTCTCACAGTGTATGTGTATTGAGGACAGTGATCATTCAGTAGAAGGACAGAAATTATCTTTGCTTCACACAGATATTTCCAAGTTGCTTTTCCAATAAGAACAAATTTTCATTTTCAGTGGCAGCGTACATAAATACCCATTTCATTGTTCTTTCAAAATCACTAGGTTATCTCTTATTTAAAAACATTTCTTAATTTGATGTTTGAAAAATTATTTCACCCTAATTTTAATTTTGATTTCTTTGAAAATCAGTGAGATTGAATTTTTTTCAAAGCTATTAGATATCTGCATTTTTGGATAAATTGTCTCTTCACATACTTAGTACATTTAATAATTAAAATATATTTTTTCATTCTACACACTGAACATATTAACAATTTGCTTGTGATATTTTTATAATTGGACCAAAAATTTTTGAACCAAATGAATGAATGAGTTAATGCATGATAAATTTTCCACAAGCAGGTGGAAGAAGGAAAAATAATATCTTTTGTACCTATCCATATTTTTACAAAATTGTATTTATTTTTACAGACAGGGTTTCATGCTATTGCCCAGGCTGGAGTGCAGTGGTGCAATCAAGGTTCACTGTAATGTCTAACTCCTAGTCTCAAACAATCCTCCCACCTCAGCCTCCCAAGTAGGTGGGTCTACAAGCACACATCACCAAGCCTGGCTAATTTTTAAATATTTTTGTGGAGATGGGGTCAGGCTATGTTGCCCAGGCTGGTCTCAAACTCCTGGTCTTAAGCCATTCCCTTGGCTCGGCCTCCCAAAGTGCTGTGATTACAGGCATGAGCCACCTTGCCCAGGCCCCTGATTCCCCAGCTTTTTTATACAAAAATTTAACTTTCAGGTGTGGGAAAATGAACGTGGAGAATTTACCTAAGAAATTTTAAAAGAAAGATATCTGATTGGTGTTGGAATTAGAGATTAAGTATGCTGATATATTGTTTAATTAATTATAATATATATATAACTGAGCATACATATGTTACTATATGTAATATGCACAGTAATCTATACATTTTACTATAATATATATAATATATTATACATATATGCTCAGTAAAATAAAACAGTGGTCCCCAACCTTTCTGACAACAGGGACTAGTTTTCTGGAAGACAAGTTTTCCATGGACTGATGTTGGGAGGGGGATGGCTTGGGGACGAAACTGTTCCACCTCAGATCATCAGGCATTAGATTCTCATAAGGAGCAGGCAAATTAGACCCCTCTCATGCATGTGCAGTTTAAAATAGGGTTTGGGCTGATCTGACAGCAGGTGGAGCTAAGGTGGTAACGCTCACTCACACGCTGCCCACCTCCTGCTGTGTGGGGCCCAGTTCCTAAAAGGCCATGGACTGGTGCCAGTCTGTGACCCTGCAGGTTGGAGACCCCTGAAGAAGGACTGAAGTTCACATCAGTTATTTTTTCCACAGGTCATTTACGTTCATAAATTTAGAAACCGTTTAAAATGTTCATCGAGAATGACATTTAACTACTCTTAAGATTTTCAATGTTGAGTCTTTTTTATTTTTGAGACAGATTCACTGTCTTGCCCAGGCTGGAGGGCAGTGGCCCAATCTCGGCTCACTGCAACCACCATCTCTCTGGCTCAATCAATTCTCCTGCCTCAGTCTCCTGAGTAACTGAGATTACAGGCATGCACCACCACACCCAGCTAATTTTTCTATTTTTTAGTAGAGAAGGGGTCTCACCATGTTGGCCAGGCTGGTCTCAAACTCCTGACCTCAAGTGATCTGCCCGCCTCAACCTCCTAAAGTGTTGGGATTACAGGCGTGAGCCACCACATCTGGCCAATATTGAGTCTTTTAATACACAAATTCAGTTAATAGACTAGTTATATATTACCACTGATTGGTTTGGTGAGAGATCCTGGATAATTTACTGAATCTGCTTGTACGTCAATTTGAGAGCTTAAAAACTGAACATTACATAAATAGATTATGCTCTAGTTAAAGCAACATAATATTAAAATTTAAAAATAAACATATTAGTGTGTAATTATTAGTGTTATTGGGGTACTTTTCCCTTTATAACTACTTTATCCGAACATTTCCTTTAAATTGTGATTATCTATAATCTAAGAAATTTCTGTTACCCAATCGGAAACTTCTGACGTCTACAAATTAGGGAAGCAATAAAATTTGCACTGTCAGAGGCTACTGAAATTTAAAAATAAATCACAAACACTATGTCTGAAATGTTAACATAAGCCAATGGAAAATACAATGTAATTCACGAAAATTCACTTTGTATGTTACTTTCTGATAAATATTCCTTTAAGTAAGGATTAGGTATAATATTCTATTTTGGGTACTTTTTCTGAAAGTTAAGTAATCATCTAACAGGCTCCACATGGGAGGCAGAAAGCAAAGAGCAGAAGGAGCAGAAACCAGGTCTACTGGACAGGAAACCTGGCATGTTAGTGATAAATCTCTGACTTTTCTACCAATATCCAGATATCAGCATCTTCCTTATGTACCTTTCTTTACTGTAATATAATTCTTCTCATTTCCATAGACTATTCCGAGGCAGTTACCCTCTCTTATCAACTCTAATTATATGCGTTGCAACTTGTTCATTGAGCTAATATTCCTACAACAAAATGCTGAGCAAAGGATAAATATATATTTTTTTTCATGAAGCTGTTACTGGAACAAGGCAGGCATAGAAGATCTTGATTTTTGCTGTTAGACCGTGCTATTATGAAGGCATCCTCATTCTAATCTACTGTTAGTATAAACATGTGCTCACAGTGTCTTTCCCATCATTATAGGTACAACAGAAATGGTACTTTGAGTGAACACACGAAACCTTTCTTTCAGGAATTCACCAACAAAGGTTCTATTTCTAACACACTCTTTTTTTTTTTTTATTTTTTTTGAGATGGAGTCTTGCTCTGTCGCCCAGGCTGGAGTGCAGTGGCGCAATCTCGGCTCACTGCAAGCTCCGCCTCCCGGGTTCACACCATTCTCCTGCCTCAGCCTCTCCGAGTAGCTGGGACTACAGGCGCCCGCCACCACGCCCGGCTAATTTTTTGTATTTTTCGTAGAGACGGGGTTTCACCGTGGTCTCGATCTCCTGACCTCGTGATCCGCCCGCCTCGGCCTCCCAAAGTGCTGGGATTACAAGCGTGAGCCACCGCGCCCGGCTCTAACACACTCAAGTCAGGAAAAAAATAATGGCATTACTTAAATTGTTATCAAACGCACTGGAACAAGTATTTCCACATTAGCAATGTATATGAAATAAAGGGGCCCAATGCTTAACAAAATAAAAATATTAGGAAAAAATACTTCAATTCTTGCACTGAAAAGGAAAAGCATATACTACTAATGGGAAGGATTTTGGCATAGCAGTTTTTGGCATATATATATACCCTGTGTATTATTACGTATTTTGGTCTGAAAACTTTTTATAAAAGCAGTTTCCTTATTTATTGTTCTGACATCACCATTTATAATTTATGAAACTACAGCATTTATAATTTATAAATCATGTAGCATTTATAATTTATAAATCATGTAGCAGGGAAGTAGTCACTCAATATTTTAATACTTAGCTATTCTGGCACTTTTTTTATTCTACAATATTTATTTTCCTTGTATTATATGCCAATATGTTCATATCACTCCAGGATAGCTAATCAGCTAATCTTAGTCCATATTTGAAACCAAAGGTACGTGTTCATTTTTTAGGCATATTTCTTCCTAATTATTTCAGCTGGAACTAGTCCATAATATAATATAATGGAACAAAGTTGCATAAAATGTACCTGGCTGTCTTCCCACTTACTGGTCTTTGTTAGACTGAGATATCTTAAATCCCCAGCAAATCCTAGCATATTGGAGATATCAATACTCCAGGATTTGCTATAAAGGTGAGCTTTATCCTTTATTGTAGAATTTACATATATATTTGTTAACATTGGAAAATCATTGAAAACTAGTTTGTATCTCTATGCAAATATAGTTCTTTCTCCCCCCATTGATACAGAATTAAAATTTATCCAGATTAATGCCCTTCTACCAATAGTCACAATACACATAAACACTGTTATGCCTTATTCTCTAGACCAAGAAAGTATTTTAAAAATTGTAAGTACGCAATTAATTTATTTTTATGTACATTACTAGAATCTGAACAGTGCAGTTGTCCTATAGCTCCCTACCACTATCACCTTATATACCTATATCTTCCAGCAATAGAGATGAGCAACGATTGGCTATTCTAAAGATAATAAGAGGAATAAGAGGCACAACAACAGAAGCAGAACTTATCTTTTGAAGAGTTGTTGTACTCACTAAATCACGACATCCAGGCTCTGTCTCCTGAGAAAAGGCAGTTCACAGGCACTGCAATTCCATGCTTGAGAATTTACAAATAGATTTTCATTTTCAATCAGATCTAATTTATTCTACTACAATTGTGCATTCTCTCATTTTGTGTCCGGGCATTTATCTTTGTCCAGATAACCACAGGGATATATGTGTCTATATTTAATTTGAAGATGAAAGAAAATGTGAAATTTAGTAGTAGACATTGTTGGAAAATACACCAACACTAGAAGTGTTCAAAGCGATTTTAAAAAAAATCTGCATGTCTACTTCTCCTGAAAAATCATTTGCATATTTTCACAAAACAGTATGATAAAGTATACCTAAAAACATATATAATCCCCACACATAAATCTGTGTGGCTCATACCCCTTCAATTCGGTCAAAACTATGTTGAACACATTTCCTCATCTGCTCCTGTTAACTGAACTCCTTGGATATTTTAAAAGTCTTTCAAAAGGTAAGTTAATCTTGTGACTGAACAATTGACCATTTAGAGGCCTCAGCCAGTAACAGGAATTCTTTTTTTTTTTTTTTTTTTTGGTTGTTTTCATTTTTGTTTTGTTTTTTTTTATTTTAATATTATTATACTTTAAGTTTTAGGGTACATGTGCACAATGTGCAGGTTTGTTACATATGTATCCATGTGCCATGTTGGTGTGCTGCACCCATTAACTCGTCATTTAGCATTAGGTATATCTCCTAATGCTGTCCCTCCCCTCTCCCCCCACCGCACAACAGTCCCCGGTGTGTGATGTTCCCCTTCCTGTGTCCATGTGTTCTCATTCTTCAATTCCCACCTATGAGTGAGAACATGCTATGTTTGGTTTTTTGTCCTTGCGATAGTTTGCTGAGAATGATGATTTCCAGTTTCATCCAACGGGAATTATTTCCCTATTTAGGTTATTTTGTATATGATTACAGTTGTAACCAGGGGTCTTCTCTATTCTTTGGTAATAAGAAAATCAAGACGACAAAAGAACATAAAGAAAACTGGTCATGAAAAATATATACTGATTTAGATAGCTGAGCCAGAAAATCTGAAATGAAATTTCACTAAAATTCAGAATTTAAAAACTAGCACCAAGTTTGTGGTATCCAAATACTAATTCTCACTTGAACCAGCGCTTCCCAGAGAAATAGCTGACTTTTGCACTCTTGGAAGGATACATAAAAGATGAACCTGGGGCATGTGCTGACAGGTTTGGAAGTTGCCAGAACCAAGCAGAATGGGTTCCAATGGGTCCAGAATGCAACAATTTTAGCATTAAAAATAATTATGATTACAACTGATCAAAACACATCAGACATTTTAAAATCCATATATTCACAAGGAGACTAACGAAAGTTAATAGAACCAACTCTACAACTGTAGTTAGAAGCAACTTATATTCAAAGTTGGTTAAAAAAAGAAAAAATATCAAACATTCACCATGCTTTTTCTGAATAATTTGGGAGAGTTCTTCTCTATTAAAGATTGTAGCTAAAAATACAAAAAGGGTAATAAAATTACTATTTTGAAACCCCAGTGAAATAATAATAGATCTAAGTAATGATCATCAGTGAATTTTGTTAAATATTAATGTATATTTTATAATACAGAAATAAGGGTAACCATCCCTGAAACCACTGATGAATTTTTATCCTCACTGAAAGTGGAATAGTCAGATACTATGTGCTTCATGATATGATGTAACATTTAAAAAATATGAACTTAAATACGATCAAACCTCTGAATATTACTACCAGTTTACAGTTAAGAGATGATAGTAGAATGGGTTACATGACTTCCATAAGAAATGATTCAGTCAAATTCAAAATGCAGAACATTCTATAGGACAAGTAAATCAGTTTCTTGACAACTCAATAGCATTTCCAAAAAAAAGGATGAGATAGAGTCCTTTACAGAATGAAAAAGACATCACAAATAAACATAATGAGCAGATATTCTTTGGCTCCAATATTTCAGATACCTACTAAGATATTTTAGAGCAAATCAAGGAAACCTGAATAAGAACTGGTATTAGATAGTGTTAAGGATTTCGTAAATACTGGTGTTAGACAGATTAATGTTTATTATGAGTTGAATTGTATCACCCCAAAATGATATATTTGAGTCCTAACTCCTAATACATCAGAGTGTGGCCTTATTTGGATAGAAAGTCTTTAAAGAGGTAAAGTTAAATGAGGTCAATTAACCTCAAGTTAAAATTAGGTCATTAGAGTGGGCCTTTATCCAGTATGACTGATGTGATAAAGGGAAAGATCTGGATACAAAGATTGACACAAGTAAAAGTAATACGATGTGGAGAGACACCAGAAGACAGCTATCTACAAGCCAAGGAACAGCTCCTTCCCCAGAACTTCCAGAAGCGGCATGGCCTTGCTGAAACCTTGATTTCAGATTTGTAAACTCCAGTACTGTGAGGCAATACTTTTCTGCTGTTAAGCCATCTCGTTTATAGTACTTTTTCATGGCAGCCCTAGCAAACTAATATACCATTCGATTGTCTATATTAGTTGGAAATACATTATATAAGTATTTATACATGAAATAACATCTGCAAGATTTCCAGTAAAATTATCTAGCAAAAAAGTGAAAGAGAAGAAATAAGATGAGAGCCTTCATAATTACTGGAGTTATGGATACACAGAATTAATTATGCTATATTAATTTATAAGTTGACTGAAAAGGTCCATTTGAAAGGTTTAAAAAAAGACAAAATAGCTGGGCCGGTAGCCTCTGCTCCTCAGGAGGCTAAGGAACTTTTTCTGAAGCATCCAGGAATGTTTTAAATTACATAATGTATATTAAAAAGTATCCCTTACTTTTACGAGGATCTCTTAAGCCAGGAGTTTGAGCTATGATCATGTCACTGCAATCCAGACTGGGTGACAGAGTGAGACCCCTATTTCTAAAAATTACCAGTAAACCAACAAATGAAGAAAGAATAAATGCATATACTCAATGATCACACTGATGAAATTAAGGCTCCCTCACAGAACTAAATTCTGTCTCATGTGTACAACACCGAACATAAACCAAAGAACCTAGCCAGAGAAATGCCACTCATCAATTTTACCATGAAGATTTGTATCTCAATCCGTACCTTTTAGGATGTTGATAAGCCCAGTCTGATAACTAACTTTCTGAGAAGGTTTTTATTAAATACTACACAAAGAACTGAAACAGTCTGTGAATCCAGTATAACATTTTAAATATCACAGATAATCCTTTGGGGTTTTTTTGTTTTATTGTTTGTATTTTTTTGGGGGGGACAGAGTCTCACTGTGTCACCCCGTCTGTAGTTGAAGTGCAGTGGCGTGATCATAAATCACTGCAGCTTCCAAACACCTGGATTCAAGCAATCCTTCTGCCTCAGCCTCCCAAGCAGCTGGGAGTGCAGACGCTTGTCATCATGTCTGAGAAATTTATTTTAATTATTATTTTGTAGAGAAGGGGTCTGGCTTTGTTGCCCAGGCTGGTCTCAAACTCCTGGCTTTAAGTGATCCTCCTCCTGCCTCCCAAAGTGCTGGAATTATAGGCTTGAGCCACTGTGTCCAGCTAAACGATACTTTTTAATGTATATTGTTATTAAAAACACCCTGCTTCAGAAAAAGTTTAAACACACATACACAAATGCCCCGTTTAACATTTAAAAATTCAAACTCATCCTTCAAAGTAGCACTTGGTTATCTGATGTTTCTCCATTATAGTATGGACTGCAGGGAGACAATTTAGACCATTTCACTTTTTAAAAAAATATGTACTTAAAACATAAAGCTGTTTTAAAATCTGTTGATGATCAATACAGTGGATACAGCTGGGTTGCATGTCCAAAATTAGTTCTAGGAAAAGCCAAGAGGTCGGAGAGTAAAGCGTGCTTTAGGTATCATTAAAAAAAGGCATATTTAGGTGGCTGAGTAAAAGCAGTCCTAGATAAGTGATATGATTAGCAAAATTAATTGATTCACCACTCTCTCAGGACATTATCCTCTACTCCCTTTTTTTTTTTTTTTTTTTTTTGGAGACGGAGTCTCGCTCTGTGGCCCAGGCTGGAGTGCACTGGGGCGATCTCGGCTCATTGCAAGCTCCGCCTCCCGGGTTCACGTCATTCTCCTGCCTCAGTCTCCCTAGTAGCTGGGCTACAGGCGCCCACCACCACGCCTGGCTAATTTTTTTTATTTTTAGTAGAGACGGGGTTTCACCGTGTTAGCCAGGATGATCTCGATCTCCTGACCTCGTGATCTGCCCGCCTCAGCCTCCCAAAGTGCTGGGATTACAGGCTTGAGGCACCACGCCCGGCCTCCTCTACTATCTTAACTGTATCCTTGCTTCTTATCCCTTTATTCTGTTGTCAATACCAATACAATTTTCCTGGTTGCCAATACCAATGCATATTCTCTGGAATATGGTTGAGTGGTATTGATGTTCAAGATGACATTTACCTTCTCCTTTTCCACTATGTACCTGTGACATTCTTTTAAAATGTGGTTAACCTGTATCTAGTTCATGAATGCTTAGTCCTAGCTTCCCTCTCTAAATAAGGGT
The DNA here is from genome assembly GCF_009828535.3 of Hylobates moloch. Lineage (NCBI taxonomy): Eukaryota > Metazoa > Chordata > Mammalia > Primates > Hylobatidae > Hylobates > Hylobates moloch. The sequence goes on from NW_026652291.1 coordinate 83,518,403, forward strand.
TCTCATCTTTTATAGAGCCTAGTTTCAAAAAAGAGATGTATAAAATGTGTAACCCTAAGATCTCCTTAATAACCTAGAATACACGGCAACTTTATGATGCTTTTCATACAGCTAGGTGACACAATACTTATTGATTACATTGTAATAAAACAAAAATATCTGGGGTTAAAAGTGAAGGGAAACCAAGGATCAAATTGCTCTAAAAAAATCTAAATGAACTCTTTCAAAACTTTGGTGTTTTAATTGCTCAGTAATTCATATTGTCATATTTTCATCCTAAAAAATGGTTTTTTAAACCATAATTATTCTTTGTATGCAGTTGTTAATTTTCTCCATAATTATTCCTTGGATGCAGATGTTAATTTTGAATACCGAGCTATGGACTAGGAAGCTGCTATCGGTGACGAGTTTTGATAACATTTACAACAGTTGGTGGGTAATTTTACATATACACATATTTTTTCAATGCTCTTCTTCTCCATCACATTATAGTGAATTATATTGTAATATTACAAGACGGAGTACAAAAATGATGTTTGGCTTCTTCGTGCTATATCTGAAGTCTCAAGAACGTCTACTGCAGAAAGATCTTAACAGACATTTTCTAAAAGAACACATACAAATGGCTAACAGGTATATTCGAAAATGCCCGTTACTGAGCCTCAGGGAAATGCACATCAAAGCTACAGCGGGATCCAGCTTCCTTCCATTTAGAAGGGCTACTATAAAAAAAGAAAACAAACGCAGGCGAGGATGTGTGAAAAGGGAACACTAACAAACTGTTTACACTGTTGGTGGGATAGTAAACTAGTACAGCCATTATGGAAAACAGTAAAGAAGTTCCACACAAAACTAAAAATTCAACTATCATATGATCCAGCAATCTTAGTAGTGGCTACACATACAAAGTAAATGAAATCAACATGCTGAAGGGATAACCACACTCCCATGGTTCATTCAGTATTATCTGTAATAGCCAAGACATGGAATCAACCTAGCTGTCCACCAACAAATGAATGGATAAAAGAAATGTGCTGTATACGCAATGGACTTACTATTCAGCCTTGAAAAAGAATGAAATCCTGTCATTTGTAATAACATGGATGAACCAGTAGGACATCAGGTTAAGTAAAACAGTAAAATAAGCCAGACACAGAAAGGCAAATACCACACAATCTCACTCATATGTGGAATCTTTAAAAAAAAAAGGTGGATATCACAGAAACAGAGAGTAGGACAGTGGTTGTCAGATAGGGGAGAGGTAAGGGAAAGATGGAGAAAGGTTGGTCAACAGGTGTGAACTTACAATTAGGAGGAACAAATTCTGGTGTTTTATTGCATAGTGATATGACTAAGATTAGCAGTACAATGTTGTATATTACAAAATAGCTAGAAAAGGGGCTTTTGAATGTTCTCACCACAAAAAAATTATAACTGCATGAGGTCATGTATGCACTAGCTACCCTGACTGACTCATTATACAACATAGATCTGTATGAAAACATCAAATTATACTCATAAATAAGTACAATTAAGATGTGTCAAAATATTTTTTTAAATGCCTGTTGCATCACTATGTACTAAAGTGTTTGTCAAATGAAGAAATGACCCAAGTAATGTATAATTAATCAAGTTTTTAATAATCCATTCTAGTAAAAATATACTATTTTTATGTCATTATTTGCAAAATGTGTACTAATTCTCCCTTAGTTTTCAATTAACCCCCAAATTTCAACTTACACTGCCATTTCTTGCAAAACTAATACAAAATCAATAAAAAATATAATTTGAATTGAAATCCAGAGTTAATTTATCTATGGAATCATTCCTAATCTACAGTAAGACCTTCATGTATTCGGCACATATCCATTATGAGTCTTGTCTATTGATTTTTTACTTGGTTGGACCTAAATTTAGAAAAAAATAATTAATTTACTCACGCATTCACTGAATGAGTACTGAGAAGAAACGATGCTCAAAGCACATTCTTCACAGTGAAGTAGAAGAAAATTATGAATACGACACAGGTCCTATTCTCTGTGGACAAAAAGTTTGTAGGAGAGATAAGACATGCACATCAATAACTACTAAAATTCAGTTATTAGTGATGAGAGGAGTATAGATAAAGAGCTATGAGAGTTCAGTAGGTTCCTGTTGTCTGGAATGGTCAGCACCTTCTCTATAAGGAAAGTAATTTTTGAGCACAAAGTGTTTGGGCAAATGGAGTTTGGATGTCAGAGAAGACATGCAAATGGGCTAACCAGTTTGAGCAAAGGCACATAACTAAGGCTGACACATAAGATAAAATAAAAAAAATATGAAAAACGGAACTGATTAAAAAAAAGCTGATTTTCCTCTAAAAAATCTATTTTTCCTACAAACACCCATTTAGAAGCTTTATTTCCCAACCTTGTTTACAGTCAGATATGGCCACGTGAACAACTTCTTGTCATGGTACACAAATGCAAGTGTTGTGTGCAAATTTCTTCTCAGTATCTTAAATTAAATTGCTTGCCCTGGACTTCATACGTTTCTCTCTCTTTTCCCTCATAGGCTGGAAGTTTCTGACACTTAACTAGGCTTCACTATACATGTGAGAACAATGCGTTAGGGTCACTGCCTCTGCAACAGTGGCCACCATTCCAGGCCTGTCCTGTGCTGTCCAGTATGGTAGCCACTAGCCAAACAGGTGGCTATTGAAGACAAGTCCTAATTGAGATGTGTTGCAAATATAAAATATACACAGGAATTTCCAACACTTAGTATGAAAAAAGAAGGCAGGCCGGGCGGGGCAGCTCATGCTTGTAATCCCAGCACTTTGGGAAGCTGAGGCGGGAGGATTATTTGAGGTCAGAAGGTGTGAAGTCAAACAAAGGATGGAACTCAGGTCCCTGGACGGTTTCCTGCAGCAGAGCCAGCCTACATCTCTAACATCCAGAGTTTATTTTATGCCTCTGGATGCCAGCGTTGAGTTTAGACTTTTTTTCTGTTTTTATGGTCACTAGGAGGTAGGGGAAGAAGAGACAAAAGGGCTGCTTTTTTTTTTTTTTTGCACATTTACCATGTACCATCATTGTGCTCTTCCAAGTTATTTCACTAGAATTTGATAAGAAGAACTTGTTGGCAGTTGAGCATATAATGGATTGAAATGAGGATACATGATAATATCAAATCTACTTAATATGATAAATGAAAATATAAAAGAGAGAACAGAGAGATAAATTGCAGAGAATGTAGAATCATGGTTATAACAAAGGACTATCCAGCTGCCATAGTAACCTAGGAGGTAATGGAGACTGGTTACTTTCAAATTAGGTAATAGAATAAGGAAGAGGATTCAGAAGACAGAATTATGAATATGGTTTGTGAAAAAAAATACATTCAATGGTGATTTAAACATTCAGAAGAGGAACTACCAGGACAGCAGGACTGACACATCAGTTTAGAAAGCCATTTGCATAAAAATAAATTGGGAAAATAAGCTCAACGTAATATCAATTGTAAAGAGTGTACAAAACAGACCAGATCTGAAAAGGAGAGAGAACAGGATTTCACATAGCCATGTTTGACCCTAACTAAAACAGAGCTGATAAACCTTTCACTTTTAGTCCCTTTCAAGTAGCTATAACAGGTTGGCTATAAACCATCAGACACTAGAAAAAGAAAGGTTTTGAATAGTGATTTCAATTTGTCCCTAGTGATACAGGTAAGCATTATTCTCTTAGTATTTTTCTTTATACTTAAAGAATTCCTCCCAGATAATACTTCTATGGATCTTATCTTCAGTGTCAGAACTGCCTAAACAATTCATACAAAATTTTGTTTCTGCTGAGATTATGTCAATAACTGAAGAAAATTAAATTTGGGCTTAAGATCTTTCAGTTGATTGCCTGGGTTACTCTTTATACTCTGTTGTAACACAGAATCTGAGAACTGAAGCAGGGACTGAAAAAACGACTGCAACTTTAATGTAGTCCAGCTCATCCTCATACATGAATCCCACTATGCCTCTCCCGACACGTCTTGCCTCTATGTAAATATCACTGGCTACTTCCTGACATCAGTGAAAAAGAATTCTATTTTTGAATGGTTCTATTTGTTAGGAAGTCTTCCTGATATAGTAGTGTAATCATTTCCATTCTCTATGGAAGACTTCCAACATAAGGACAGCTACTTTTCAACAAGGCTACAATTCAAATATTTGAAGAAAGTTATGTCTCCTATAAATCTTACTTCCAGACTAAATATTTCCAGTTCCTTACACTATTTCTTATATAGCTTGTTGCTCTATTTTTACTATACTGGTCCTTTATGAAGGAGCATACTTCCTGTAAAAATATCTGAGTAATGTAGAGTTAATTAGTGGCAGCCACGTATTTCCTAATTTGTTGATTGACTCTCTCTCTCTCTACATATATATACATATATATACATATATATATATATTTGCTACTAGTAGTTTTTCTGAATTTTTAAAAATATGAATGAGAAACAGAAGGGAAAAAAAGAATAACACTTACTTCCACTGTTGTGATAAAAACAAAGTCTCCACGTATAAGTAAGAAAGGTTATTTGTTGCTGTTGCATTGTTTGTTTTTGGTGGTTATTTCCATATGGATATGAAATCTAGTGCGTAGCTTATATATACTGACTAGAACAATATAGGAGGCAATAAGATAAACACAGACATAAAAATAAGTCTTGTGCATAAAGGAACACAACTTTTTTGTTTGTTTGTTTTTTTGAGACAGAGTCTCACACTGTTGCCCAGGCTGGAGTGCTGTGGTGCCATCTCGGCTCACTGCAAGCTCCGCCTCCCGGGTTCACGCCATTCTACTGCCTCAGCCTCCTGAGTAGCTGGGACTACAGGCACCCGCCACTATGCCTGGCTAATTTTTTAAAATTGTTTTTGTATTTTTAGTAGAGACGGAGTTTTACCATGGTAGCCAGGATGGTCTCGATCTCCCGACCTCGTGATCTGCCAACCTCGGCCTCCCAAAGTGCTGGGATTACAGGTGTGAGCCACCGTGCCCGGCCAAGGAACACACCTTCTTATGAGAATATAGGCAAAGAGTTAAGATGGTTGCAGATGTAGACAGGTTTCTATGAAGACAGTCGGGTTACTCAGCGTTCACACACTTTACACACACAAGAGAACATGAGAAAGTAGCTGCCATTTGTACCAGAATGCTGTGAAAAACAGACATGTCTAGATGAGAGAATTTAGTCTACATTGAGTAATTAAACTATAATACGAAAAGACAGAATGCTAGAAGCACCTTTGCTGAGATGGGATGGGATAGTATTGTGCGTGAGTATATTTTGTAAAACCCTTGAAATATTTATTCTGGAACTAAGGACAATGAGTTAAAAAATGAGTTTGGAGATTATAACTAGTTATCCATGAAAGTGGATCAGATCTTTGAAGGAAAGTGGTATGAAAGCACAGAAGCGGGAAGTGTGCGGAGCTCTTTTATTTGAAGTATGTAGGCAAAAGGATCTGTGCCCAGGAGAGCACTGGGGGCATCGCTGCCTCCATCTACCTTTCAAAGGATATGACGACCTGGCACAGCCGCAGGTGCGGGACTGCAGCCCAGGATAGCTGTGGGACCTAGGCAGAGAGCTGCTGGGGTGGGAGGCCTTCCTACCAAGCCATGTGGACGACATTTTCACCCCAGGGGGCCTGGAAAGCAGAGTATCAAATCAAGAGGATTATTCCTGAGGATTAACATCTCATGAAATTTGTCTTGCCGTTCGGAGTTAGGGTCCATTACGTCTTCTTTTCTCTATCTCCCTTTTGGACAGGAAATGTCTATCTTAAGACTGCCTCCAATGTTTGTATTTTGGAAACATAACATGTTTAATTTCACAGATTCACAGCTTGACAGCAATTTGCCTTGGGATGAATAGTACCTTGAGTTACATCCATATCTGATCAAATGATGTTTAGATTAGACTTTAGTATTGATGCTGGAAAGAGTTAAAACTTTTAGGGCTGTGGGGATGTTAATTTATTTTGTATGTGTGAAGAACATGAATTTTGGAGGGCCTAGTGTGTAATGCTATAGTCTGATTTTTTTTGTCTCATGAAAATTCGTATGTCAAATTCCTAACTCTCAATTGTGATGGTAACAGGAGGTGGGACCTTTGGGAGGTGATTAGGCCATGCAGGCAGAGCCCTCCTGAATGGGATCAGCATCCTCATAAAAGGGGCCGCAGAGAGCTCCCTCACCCTTTCCACCACATAAGGATGAAGGAAGAAGACAGCATTCTGCAACCTAGAAGACAGCCCTCACCAGAAACCATATTAAAGCCTTGATTTCAAGCCTGCAGCCTCCAGAACTGTGAGAAATAAATTTGTTGTTTATAAGCCACCCAGTCTATAGAACTTTATTATAGAAACCCGAACTAAGACAGAAATACACAGTGAGAACTAAAGAAGAGATAGAGTTCTCCTTGTTTAACATTTTCTAAATAAGACATGAAAAGCCCTTCTAAGCAATTGTACAAACCTTAACTCATCTTGGCCTTTAGCCTTTGGATATTAGCCTGAGAGTTCTGCCTAATTTTACTTATTTTGATTAACTCAATGTCTTAAAAAAAAAATCTGAGGTAATCAGAACATCCTTGAATTGTCATGTTGCTCTTTTTAGTTATTCCGCTCCTCCCTTTTCTTCCTGAAATGGAAGACTGATATCACCTAGGTGATACAAGGATAAATGGGAAGCCTTCCAGTGATCTTCCATTTTGATTACAATAAAATCCAAACTGCTTGTGGTTGTCAATAAGTCCTTACAGGAGCTGGCTCCTGTCTGTCTGATCTCATCACATTCAACCTCCCATCAATAGTGATTCTTTCTGTCCTGCTCCAACATACGCCTGCCTGGCAGACTTTGCAGCTGTCCTTTACTCAGCTCAGAATGGGAGTGCTTTGCTCCCATAGTTTGGATCTCAGCTCAAATGTTTTTTCTTTGGCACAGGCCCCATTAAGTATCTTGGCAAAAACAGCCTTACCCCTACAAGTTGTTGTTCTCTATTCTGTTGCCCTGTCTCAAATTTATTATGGCAGATATTGTAATCCACAGTTTTCTTATTTTTATTGGTTTGTGTTGTGTCTACCAACCTACCTACACATGTTAACTCCATGAAGGCAAAAAGTGTGTTTCATTCATTAGTGTTCCTTCAGATCTTGGAATAGTACCTGTCAGAAAAAAGACCTTCAGTAAACAAACCTTACTATAATGAATGAATGAATGAAGGAAGACAACTTACACTTTGGCCCAAAAGAAACCTCATTACTGGTGGAATGAAATTGAATTTTGAAAGACTATGTCATAAGTTCAGCATTAAATACGTTTATATAAAAAAATATAACCACTTCTAATACAGAACATATCTATTAAATAATTAGACATTTAAAAATTTATATGATGTGGAAATAGCTAACACATAAGAGGTTCTTGTATTTGCATACAGAAAGTATCTATTAAATAATTAAACATTTAAAATTATTTTATATTTAAATAGTATACATGGAAGAGATTGTTTTGTTTATAATACATAAAGTATCTATTAAATAACGAAACTGTTTTAAAGTTTCTTTTTGTGGAAACAGTTAATGTGAAAGAGGTTGTTTTGTTTGTTGCCTTTTTTCTATTGTTTCAATTCTAATGGACTTAAAATAGGACTTATATTTTCCTGAGTATAAAAATTGTTTCGTTCAACGTATTACTTAAAATTTTTGTATATTGCACACACCAAAGAGAGGAAAGGCAGCAAATGAAGACAGACGCAGAGACAAACACACTTTTACACTAGAAATATCAACGCAACTGGTGAAGCAGCCAGTTCAGGCAGGAAGTCTACCTTCATTGAATTGAGGAGAAAGGAAGAGCAGGAAGATAGTGAAAAAGGAATGGTGAAGGTGAACAACTTACGGCAACAGAGAGTCAGGTCTACCCCTCAAAGAAACAGGGGTGTGTGTGTGTGTGTGTGTGTGTGTGTGTGTGTGTGTGTGTTTAATGATAAACACTTGCAGGCCTACATATTCCAAATCGCTCTAGCCATTTTGCATACCTAAGCACAATAACCCACAAATAATAAACTTTCATTCAGTAAAGTCCTTGTCAAGCATCACAGAGCTGGCAAGTGCTACCGTTTCATGGGGCACCGTGAGAATTACTGAAAACTGCCCATTGAACACCATGCATATCAAATGACTTAGTATTTTATTTTCTAAGTTCAGGTGGCATACATAGACACATAAACATATTAGAGTGTAAAATGTTTCCTGTTTATATCGGATTTTGATGTCCAACAATGAATTTAAATTAAATAAGTGTCAGAATTTTTAAAAAGTGACCTTGAAACTACCCATTGTAGCTTTTTCTTCTCATTTTTCTGCATTAGGAAATTTTCAGTAAAATTTTTGGTGTATATGCTAATTTCCTCATTATAAACATTTAATGTGATCTCAATTCAACTATAGTTCAAAATCACTCATAAAGACTCACATAGACCCCAGAGTTGGGGGACTATAAAATCATAAATCAAATTCTCCATTTTACTTACTGAAATGGTATCACCTTTCAAATGCCAAAGATTTGAATGACTTATTAAGAGATGCTTTGTTCTATCGACATCATAAATCTATCGTTGCCCATGCCAAGGTCCATACTTAACAGTATTTCAACTGTGAAATACTAATTTAAATCCACAGTTCAACGATTTTCTTAGGAGATGACAGCATAATGTTGGAATTATTGATGTCAGTCTCTTATAAAGTAGATTCCCTATAAAGCCACTCAAAATCCATGGCTTATTCTCACTGTGAGGGTGTCAGCCATCTTTGAGCTAGATGAAAGAATGGGAAGAAAATAGGTCCCATGTTTTATCATCCTCATTTAACACATGGTCTTTTCTAGCTCTCAACCAGCATTCAGAGGTGAACTTCAAAACTCTGCTGGGTTTATACACAATGCCATGAAAAATTTACTAAATAGTATTCAAGGAAACTTTTAATAGTATCTTTATACTCCCAAAGTTAGTTATTGTATCATTTATTTGATGTACACTTCATGTACTTCATCTTCAAGATAAGAACTGTTTCACCATTTGCTATTATATATAGTCATTCCATGTCAATAGCTTATGCTTTTTTTCTAACAAATCTAAAATACTGATGACTTTTACAGAAACAATGTTTCTCACACAGCAGTGTTACTGAAGTAAAGCTCATGATGAAAGAAAGCATCACCTTAATAAAATAGGAACTATTATAAATTATATAGGAGAAGTATTCACCCAAATTGCTCAAATGTTTATTGAAGACTTTCTTTTTTTTATATGGCTGATACTGCACTGAACAAAACAGTAACAGTTTATGTACTAGTGGAGCTTACAATGAAAGAAATATTCTAAAACAATCACTTTAATATACACATGGGACAATTTAATATTTTGTGCAAGATCTCCTGATGTGGAAAATGTTGAATCGTTTAATTCTTTCCCACAAGTATTTTTAGTGACTTTTCCTACCCACTCATTCCTCTGGAAGAATGAATGGGTAAATGAGCATTTCACCAGCAAATTTTAGTGATTTTTTTCTACCCACATAGAAAAATAGATAATTTTATTTACCCATTCTGGAAAAATGAATGGGTAAATAAGCATTTCACCAGTAATAGCAGAATCAATCACAATGTAAACATTTCTTAGGATATAAATTCTGATACATATTGTTCCTAAGGCTAAGAACCATAAATAAATGATAGCTGAAGAGTGAAATTTAAGAAACTAGAAGTACAGTAAGTTGGCATTCCCTATCATATGTTCTGAGTTAAAAATTAATTGACCTGTTTCTAATGCTGTAAAAATTAATATTAAATGGTTTCTCCAAATTCAGTCAGTAACTCACATACGAATCAATTCAACAACATTTATTATGTACCTTCCCTCTTTGTGTAAGAACTCAGATACTGTTGGAATAGTCTAAGATGAATGTGTAACATCTGAAATAATGTAAAAGCTCAACAAATCTCGCTGATTTCTAGGAATAGGCTAGTAGGCTAAAACCCTATGTAGAATGTAGTGACACTGGATTGAGAAGCTGAAACTCAGAAGCTGACAACAAAGCCACCAACAGCAGACTTAACAACAAGGAGTTCTGGTTTTTACAAGGTGACCACCTTGACAGCCTTTTACTGTTTTCAATTCATTTGTTTTGTTTTTGAGAAAGGTGGAGGGAAGACTTGCTGTAATTCCTAGCTGCAGTTGAAGAGAAAACTCGACTTGGCATATTTTTTTCCCTCCTTTAAACAACAGGCCTCATTTTTTAAGTCTAAAAGAGACAGGCAATGCCCCCAAGTTCCTGAGAAATGTGACACTGATGAGCCATCTTTGATTTGTGAGCTCCTAGCTGGGCTTAAGAAGCAAGTAAAATTAGATCAGAAAGCCACTCTAGACTAAAATTAACTCCTGCAATTCTGCCCTTCTGAGTTTTCGGTGGTAATAATTGGAGAAGGAGGGGTATTTAGAAGTCTCTAATCTTTGTTTTCCAAACAAGAACACCGGAAACTCTTCAGATGTTTTTCCATAAATCACAAACCTATTGACACCAGCCCTGGGACTAGAACGATATCCTGTAATTCTACCACCAGTATACTTCCATTATATCTCATGCCTTGCAGTCCATTTTATACAGCCGGGTCTTAATTTATACACATATAAAATAAATTGTCCTTTATACTTGAAAGATCACATAGGAATAATAGTCCCAGCTAAGGGCGCTTCCTATCCCTCCCCTTATTTTATCCCTCCTCTCCAATGATTAGCAAAAGACCACTCATTTATTTCTTTGATACTCTTAGATACTGCTTGTCAGCCAAAACATTTGATTACAAGGGGGTCACATCATGACAATGCTAAGTTCTTTCTTCTTTCCCACCTCTCTAGATATTCTTATGCCAGCAGGAGATCAGTGGCCCTGTTCCATCTCCTGTGATAAGAAGCTCTGTAATTTAAGTCGTCATCTCTAAAATACAGATTAACTATGTTTTGTCTCTTCATATACACAAAGTTCTACCTTTGTTCCTATGTTCACTTTGTATTTTCTTATAAACTTTACTGAATAAACAAATTAGTTGAAGAACACAGTAGAAAAGTGGCTCTGCCAGTCCTAGTTAGAAAGTAATGGTAAATAGCTTTTGCAGAAAAGGAATGTATTTCAGCATTTAGAGTGACTCCTAGACTTTCACAGCAGACTAGAGAATTAGGCCTGCATGAGGGGCTGGCTAGTTGATTATAAAGATGATGCCACAGCAATGAATATTTAAGATGCTTCCCCTGGCATCATCATAGTAATTTTCAGTAATGCTGCTGGACTCTCCATTTGGTTACCACTACTGTGAATAACCTGTGAGTAGCCTGCACATATCAAGATGTAAAGTTCACATCTGATAGGCCAAGCTTGTGTCACATGTTGACACCACTGCAGTCAGTGAGCAAAGTGTCTGCTGTCTTTGTATAGAGATCAATGGGGCATTGCTTCCTGATTCTTCTGGAATCTTCACACACTGAAAATAGAATGAATGAATATCCAGTGGCTCGGTGCCAAACATCAACAAGTAGTTAAGACAGAGACGAGAGGGGAATCTAACCTAACACCCTAGTTAAAACCAAGGGGGTTAGTTTTAACTCTCAGAATAATATGCTCAGTAGTACAAAAAGATAAATAAGCCACGGTGGGCAAGTCTAGAAACATAAGTTATCAGGTACCACAATATATTTTTAGGAATTAAAAAAGGCCCAACTTTGAAGGACAGTATATGCAGCAATTAAGAACAGACTGTACAGGTATAAATACCCTTTCTGTCACTTACTAGCTGTGTGGCCCTGGTCAAATTCACCGAGTTTTCTGCCCCTCAGTTTTCTCAACTGCAAACAGTACAGAACCAATATCTACATGTTTATTTCAAATTCTGAAACACCAAATACATTTTTGAATAATAATCAGTTATTCCATTGTCAGTAAATTAAATCAAAGAGAATGAGACTCTTTATTTCTAGAGCCAGTGGAAAATAACTATAGCTCAATCATTAGCCCCAGTTCAAAGACTTAGTACATTTTCTTAGGCACAAAGTCCATTTATGCATAGTTTCCTGGAAATAAGACCTGACTTGCAGGTGATGCTTATGTGGTCTGTTTGCATATTCATCAGTCCTTTACAGTACATATCCTGGAACCATATCCTTCCTGTGCATTAAGTTTTACCAAGTAAAACCATGAGTTTACAGGAAATTAGACACAAATCAGTGATCATTTTTCATAAAGAGTGTTGTAAAATGTTCTTTTACAAATGACCTGTACCAGACATTTATTGTCACCTTCTCAGCATCTAATCCCCATTTCTTTCACCAGCAGCACCCAGATATTCCTCTGCTCAATTCCTTTTAACTCATTCTTAGCGTGTGGAGCCTTAGATTCAAAGGGACACATGTTTAAACCAGGTACTAAATTACTCCTGAGTAATGGACTTGAATATATTCTTCAGTACAGAGTCTGATTCAGGGATGAGTATCTCAGATGAAGCCAACGAGCCATAAGAAGATATTTGTTGGGTTTTGCAGGAGAGTAATCTCACCAGCTTTTGAAGGGGAAGTACCAGAAGAAATGCTAATCTTCCTCTGAACTTCAGCTGCCATGTGGGAGGCTGACCTGGACACTGTCCCTATTCATAGGGTTGGGCATAGCTGAAGCACTGCAGATAAGCAAAGCCAAACTTCAAAGATGACATCAGGAACCTTTAGCTCAAGATGTACATCAAGTTAGAAAAATCTTATTTTGCAGATACACAGGCAAAATTATGATCTTTTAATTTTTTAAAGCCCATTTTGGTTAAGTTTTCTACCACACGTAACTGAAAGATTTCTAATTCAACAGTAAACTAGAAAATGATTAGAAAATATACTGTTACCCATAAGAACAAAAAAAGTGGACACTTTACTGATAATAAAAAAATTGCCCCATGCACTATAGAAACATTCATTAGAGAAACGATCAGAAGAAATAATTGGAAGGAATCACAGATTAAGACTCAGGATAGTTGTATTATTAACAGATAGTTTATATATGTCAATAAATGTTTTCACATATGATTATTTATCCTCCTTTTAGACTGAAAATACCAGTCAGATAAAATGAATCTTAGATTGAATTTTTTAAATTACTGCAAGGAAAATAACATGCTTGCAAAAAATGCTTTCAGCTGACTTTTATAGTTTAACTCTCAATGTGGGAGTCTTTTGATGACTAAAATCAAGAGAAGTCAAGCTTAAAAAACCCCAGAGCTCCGAAGGAACATTACGATGTTAAACTATATCCTTCCGTAAAAGTTAATGCAGAGATATTAGCATGCCATCATGTGAACACTCATAGCAAAAGTACAAAATGGCAAAAGAAAACAAAGGATATTTAGGGCAAAATATTTAGAAAGTAAGTTATAACTTTCAAAAATATTTTTAATCTTCATTTTAAAAAAGCAATATGCAAATCACAGATAAGATTCGAAAAAAATCACATATATGTAAATTTATATTAAATGCAAAATGTGATGTTAAATGACTCAGTATAAAATTAGTCTATTCAAGAAAGATAGAGGCAATGTACTCTTAGATTCTCCCAGGCAATCAACTCAATGAACTTGGGCAGCGCACAGACACCTCTGTCCTTCAGTGACCCACATATTTGTGCATCAGGCTACTGAGTGAACTGACATTACTCAAACGTCATGAAGAGTAGCTTATACTTGAAACCGACAAAAATGTTTAATGACCTAATTACATGGGTTCATTTGTCCCTATTTATGAAACTGTTTTTTCAACTAGAAAGCTGAAAATTTTAATACAAAGAAAAAGTGTGTCTTAAATGCTGTCTTAAATGTTGTCTTAAAAAGTGTGTCTTAAATTTCCTCACTTTGTAATTCTTTCTTTTAAAAATATCAATAGTGTAGAAAATTAAAGTGATGAGTGCCCATGATGAGGAGAGAAAAATATATATGCTTTATTGTGTGGGATCATATATATATATATATGCTTTATTGTGTGTGGTCATGGGGGTGGTTATGTAATAGAAATAAAGAGATTTTTTGTTGTAGGTGACTGGAGCAGTAAAGAGTGAAGAGGTATGGGTGTGCTAACTGGGGATGTATATATATATTACTAAGGCAGGCAAAGAAATAATTCTTTCACAGCAACTGACTGATGGTACTCTAGATTTCTAGAAGCAGAATATTATAACCAGAAAAACTTACTAAATTTGTGGGGGTGGAGGATGGGCAGGTGGTAGTGAGTTCACCAGGCTTCACAGATACTGCAGGAGAACAAATGTGCTAAATTTCTTTTTAATAAGAAGAAAACACTAATGCAATTTTAAATATATCGATATACAGATAAATAATTTCTGAAGAAAATACATGTTAATGTTATATATGCATATGTGTGTTGATAAATATATAAAACTTGGTATAAACTGTTCTAAGATACTAATTAATTGCTTAGAATAAAACAAAACATTAAGCTTTTTATTATTGATCTACATATCACATCACACACAAAACAGATAGGAATATGCTCATAATTTGCAACAATATACAAAAAGCATTTGCCAAAAAACATTTTGTTATTTTATGCCTACTTTTATGCTTTTTCTTCTTATCTAATATTCTGTAACATTAGATATCTTTATAGGGAAACCTTTTAAAAAGAAAGTTGGATGACTAACATGTTTAAGCCTCTTACAGGAATCTGACAATAAAGGTACTTAGGAGCCATAAGCCATCTATAGCATCAGTCTGCTTTATATAAAGTCTGGTGACACTAGAAACTGTCAAACACACATTCAGGAGACATAGATAATTAGCTAACAGCTAGGCTATCATAATTTTTACTGTTTTCATCTTCTAACTTTTGCCTCTTTTGGAGGCCATATGCCCTTGGTTGTTAAAAATCAAGTTATAGGCTGGGCACAGTGGCTCATGTCTGTAATCCCAGCACTTTGGGAGGCTGAGGTGGGCGGATCACCCGAGGTCAGGAGTTCGAGATCAACCTGGCCAACATGGTGAAACCCTGTCTCTACTAAAAATACAAAAATCGGCCAGGAGTGGTGGTAGGTGCCTGTAATCCCAGCTACTTGGGAGGCTGAGGCAGGGAGAATCACTCAGACCCGGGAGGCGGAGGTTGCAATGAGCCGAGATCACATCATTGCACTCCAGCTTGGGTGATAGGGCAAGACTCCATCTCAAAAACAAAACAAAACAAACAAACAAAAAACCCTACCAATTAAAATATTTTTATTTTGTTTTTAGTTCTTAATCTATTTTATATTTCATGCATACCTACATTCTAATTTAAGCAGCTGATTGTTATTTGTTTCTCCACAGTTCTCTTCATAAGATGGAAGGTCCACATGTCTTAGGCCACCTGTTTTGTTTTCCCCTCCATGCAATTATTTTAAATTGCAATTTCGTATACAGCATAGGACTTAAAAATACAACTCATGTGGTCAATTACATTGTTACTCTATCTTAGAGAGTTTGAATTTACATGCAGTGCTTAATGGAAATAGTTGATGGTTTTCTTTTAAAAATGATGAGTAAACCCAAGTATAAAAATGGCAAAGGTTAAATTCTCCCAAGTTTTTATTTGATTATTTTGTCAGAGGGAAGTGGAAAGATTTTATCCCTCCTTACTCTCCCTAATTACTTTCCAACTCACATTGTTTTAATTTTCTGGAGTTATCTTTTCATTTGGAAAAAAAATTATGAGTTTACACCATATATGGGCATTCTTACCTTAATAAGCTATAATTTGTGAGATAATGATATCCAAATGAGTAAGGACTATTTTCTCCTCTTTTTTGGAATTAAGAGATAAACCAAGAGTCCAAAGACTTTTTCCCCACCTCAGTAATACTTCAGGTAAATAAGGTGCACTTAACTAGAAGGTCATTATGCTTCTTGATAATAAACTCTCCTCTCCATGAAGCCAGATAATAAATCAGTAGAGCCTACTGCTTGAGAACAAGGGGAACTATGTTGGAACAACCTCCTATTTTTTAAGTCATTTCTTATTTGGCAAATGCCATGCCTATACACCTGGCTTAACAGATAGACTAATTCCAGATCTCAGATATTACGAAGTGCAGACCTCTGAGCCATATTCCCTGGGAAACATCACATTATTAAATCACCTACTTCACTTATTCTCAGTAGCAACTATGAGCTCTCTAAGGATTTGCATTCACAATGTACTATTCTCTCTTTAATGATGTTTTCCTCTCTTTTGAAAAGTCACTCTATCCTTCTGACTCAACAAATATACACTTCGAGAAATCAAGCTAAATGCAATGCACTCAAGATATCTGCAACAAAAATGCTGCCTAAAATCACAAAACACTGAAAATGATCATCCAAAAGCACAGTTGCTGCTATTATCCCACTACAAGCAACTCATGAGATTAATTTCCCAGAAGAGGCTGATGTCAATGATAAGTAAAACTGCATATTATGAACCCATGTGAACTTTCTAATGTAAAAATCTATAACATGGACATTAAAGTGTAAGTACTTTTCAAGGCCTGAGAAATTATATTAGTCATTTTTTTTTCTACGGCACATCACAAGTAAGTGTAGTCAGAAAATAGATACAGAACACAGAACAGGAGAAAGCTGACATTTTATTAACAATTCCATTAAAATAAGTGTTTTAAATTAAGCACTTGACATGTTGGAAATGAATGTACACTTTACAACACTGAAGGAACCAGTGGCCACTCCTTGAAATATGATTCCAATCTATTAGATTCATTACATGAAAAACTTAAATAAAGTTCCCTTTAGTTAAAGATAAATTCAAATTTAAATTAATATTGACCTTCCTCAAAGTATACGAATGGTGTCATTCAGAATTAAGGAACAATAATTTGTCAAACAATATCAGTACAGGATGAATTTCAACTTACATGAGAATTTTATTTCTTTTCTAATGCTTATTGAAGACATTGATACTTTGTCATTGATCTAAATCCAAGGATAGCAAAACCCGTCATGGATAAAATAATTAGTGAAAATAACTTCCACTTTGAAGGCACACACATACATAGAAATTAAAATTGATTTCCCACATTCCCTGACCGCAGTCTTTTCAAGGGAAGACTTGCTTCCTCCTTCCAGAGCATCTTACTCATTGGTTCAATGACTGTAATTTTTTATATTCAATTATTGAATAAGGAACTAGAATCTGGATGTGGGTGATTATTTTTTAGATGATATCACATGTACTCCTTTCAGTCTTCCGCAGGGTACCTTGCAAAGTTCCCTGACTCATCATTCATGCATTAAGAGCAGTTTTAACAAGAACATTTACCAGGTGCAGTGATGGACTGCTAAAGTTATTTACATATATCTTATTAAATCCTGACCTTGCCATTGCCCTCTCCAAAAAACAAACAAATAAACAAAAAATCCTACAGAGCAGTAGTAATTAGGCTCATTTTATGAATGAAAAAATTGAGGCTCAAAGAGTTTAATAATTTGTCCAAAGCACCAAAGGTAGTAATGGTAGGAGCTCAGTATGAGATGGGATCATACAAATTCCAAAATGCTATGACCACTCTTCAAAATGTCTTTATGTTATTAAAAATTGTGATTTTTATCTCCATAGGCAAGTTTATTTTTTATTTTTTATTTTTATTTTTGAGATGGAGTCTTACTCTGTCACCCAGGCTGGAGTGCAATGGCACGGTCTCAGCTCACCACAACCTGTCTCCCGGGTTCAAGCGATTCTCCTGCCTCAGCCTCCTGAGTAGCTGGGATAACAGGTGCTCACCACCACACGTGGCTAATTTTTATATTTTTAGTAGAGATGAGGTTTCACCATGTTGGCCAGGCTGGTTTCAAACTCCTGACCTCAGGTGATCCGCCCGCCTCAGTCTCCCAAAGTGCTGGGATTACAAACGTGAACCACTGCACCCAGCCCATAGGCATGTTTATACTTATTTTTTAGACAAAACAAAACAAAACAAAACAAAAACTGTCCTTCTAGTTCTTAATATATTAAGCCCCTGAATGACTCTAAAAGGAAAACACTTTCCTTTTCTATTTCTCCTTATTTTAAATACTCCACTGAACTAAAATTAAACACATTAACTAACATAAAGCAATAGTCAGAAACCTTTGCATTTCAGTTTCTTTATACAGGTATGCCAATGATTTTCTCTTGCAATAGAAATGCAAGTTAACATGTGAAATAGATTAATCAAAACAACATAATGTTGTGTTTTAACTAAATATCTAGAATATATATGTGTGTGTATATATATATACATATATACACATATATACACACACATATAAATATATTCTAGATATTTAATATACATATATATACATATACACACACACGATTAAATATCAGTAGAAATGCTATGTTCAGTTGGAAGTGTTCTCTAAAGAAACTGCCTTCTCTTTCTGCTTTAAATAATTTTATACATGCAGTTCTGAGTAGTTTTACTACCATCTGACCACAGAGAATGTCTAAAACTGTAAAGTTAGAACAATCCAGAAGAAGTGAATGAGGTAGCTAATAACTAGTGAGGTGATATTTCTAAGTTTCAAATTTTAACGGTTACAAGGAATAGAAGCAGCAATGAGAGCAGAGGTATTTCCTTCAAATATAATAGATAAAATAATTCTAGTGCTAAATTAGCTTAAAAGTGACTATTACATTCAGAAGTTTAGCCCTACTTTATAGTATTTTGAAAACCCATTATTCTTATACAGTACTTCCATAACTAGGCTGCATTCATTAAGATGCCAGAATTTCAATTTCCCAAAAAGATTGACACTTTCGGGTAATCTCCACAATTTTAGAGGCAATTCAATCTATTTTGATTTAAAATTGATTAGCATCTTTGGAAATAATCTGTCGCGAATTGCTGAGCTAATCAAGGTAAATGGGGCCATGCATTAAATATTCAAGAACGTTATTCAATCACAAAATAACCCACATTTCCAAGCTCCAGATCAACAAATTAAAGCTGCCCTTTGCAAAGCTTAATTTCTTTGGCTCATCAGTATTGTTGTATACATTTATATAGTTATCAAACATTAACAACAACATGCTCTTGAAATAGGAAACAGCCTGTCCTCCCTATCCAGGCATGCCAAATAAGCAAAGGCCAAGAAGGACAAAAGAAAAATAATGAAAATATAATCAAGTCCGTATTTCTTGCTTATTCAGGTTTCACAGGACAAAACACTCAGTAAGTACACAAAGTTATTATGGTAAAACCTACGTTAATTAGAATCACCAAAATAGTTCTGGATATACAGTAGAAGTTCAACACAAAAAGTAGAGGTTAAATACAATTTAATTGATATTGACCCTGAATTATTATCTATTATTTTAATTTTAATTTTTTAAAATTTTAAAGTGATTTAGAGAATGCCCTTACTTCTATGTATTAGTATGCTTTTAGCAAAATCTATTTGAAGTGGAAAAAGTGATGACAAAGAGACTGGAATTCAGAATACTTAGAGGTTACATCTGTAATCGATCCATGGAATCTTCAGGTGGTCTCGATATAAATTCAAATGAAACTGTGACGGATGACAACAGGTAAGGACCATTCAGGGAAACAGACGAAGCAAAGGCACCTGCACTTTGCTGTAATCCCCAGGTGGGCTCAGTCTCCAGGTGACTCCAGGCCTGTCTGCCTGACTATATGTGAGCTTATAGCTAGACTAGGGGTGGGTTCATTAAGCCTTCAGCACACGATCACAACAGAGATAACTGTTTTTATTTTGCTATCCATCATATTAGAAACTGCTTTTGCCTTAGTTTGTCACTGAAACAAAATGTCCCTATTTCTTCCTTCAGCAGCTTGCAAGTTGAAAGGTGTATCAAATGGGAACACAGCGTCACAGTTGAAACATTTATTTTCCTCCAAAAACAATCTTCAGGCAGTGGAACTGACAATACTTTTCAGTAATGCTTGAGGGCAAATCAAGGACAGACAGAACAGAACTGAGGTATGTGGTATTTCTTTTATTTCCTCCTCCAGTTTAAAGGTGCTTTTAAATGTAAAGCATCTTTTCTACTAGATGATAGTTTTTAAAATAGACTTTAGTATGCATATTTTTGAAGATTTGTGTCCTTATTTCAAACTACAGTGTAAGCCAACCCTTCAGCCTAGATTATTAAAATGATGGGATCAACGAGTGCTAAACCTATTAGACTCAGTAGGAGAAAATGTTTGGGGCAGGAAATAAGTGCAGAGGATTTTACTTTAATGGCACAGAAAATGCATTTAAAAATTACTATTAATAACATCTTTCTTCTGCCATTACATAAAGACTTATTTGATCACTTCACGCCACAGAATTGGAATCATTACACTGACAACTGAAACAGAAAGTAGAGATCATTGAAGAAATGAAAGATAATTTAAGATAAGAACATTGAGGCTCCAAGTATGGCTTCTAGAGAATTAAGCTACAGTATGTTAAGATAATCTGAGTGTCCTGAAAAGGGTTATATTTATAGCAGTTTTGTTCAATATATGACAAACAGCAAGTAATCTCCTCTGTAAAAAGGAATAAAATACCCATTTAGTGGTGATGAATTATTCTTTTACACTATTCAGCTCTATTTTAATAATATATGTCCTGTCTTCTCTTGTACTAAGTTACATTATAGTGACCTGAATAAGTTATAAACTCTCCAGAATAGGCTTTCCCATGTGCGCAATCAAAATAATGTCAGGGACTGTGTCTTATGCCTCTTAGTAGCTCCAATGCCTGTGAGGGGGCCTTCCATGGGGTGGGTCTTCAGTAACACTTGCTAAGTTAATGACTAAATGAACGATTTCTTAAGTGAGTTGTGGTCATCAGAACACAACCATCAGTCACTAGAATGCACATTACAAAATTATTTAATCTTCAAGTTACAAGGAGTCTTACAGGAGTGCTCATTAAACTCACATTCAATTTAAGAATATCTTCTACATTTGTGAGGCTTTGTCCTCTAAATCCCAGTCTAAAAATCTCAATGATTGGAAGTTCACTGTTCCATTTTCATTCAGCTTCATTTGTTAAAGTTGCCTCTGTTGAGTCACAAATTGCTTCCTTGCAGCTTGCATCCTAACTCTGTCCTCTGGATAACACAGAACAAGAAAATTGCCTTTTCATCCTGACAACACTCGAAACTTTTTAAGACTACAGTAATTGTCTCATTCTGGTTTAAGACTACTGTAATTGTCGTTTCTGGTTTAACGTTCCCACATCTCTCACCTTTTTATGGTTTTCTGGTTTCCAGGTCCAGTCTCTTGGTCTTTTATGATCTCTGGACACTTGCCACTGGATATTCTCTACTTTTTCAGTCACCTTCTGGAAATGTGGAACTGAAAATGAACAAAATTAAAAGAGCCTGGCTGGCCAGGCACAGTGGTTCAGCCTGGAATCCGAGCACTCTGGGAGGCCAAGGCAGGCAGACCACCTGAGGTCAGGAGGTTGAGACGGTGGTTCAGCCTGCAATCCCAGCACTCTGGGAGGCCAAGGTAGGCAGATTACCTGAGGTCAGGAGTTTGAGACTAGCCTGGTCAACATGGTAAAATCCTGCCTCTACTAAAAATACAAAAATTATCCGGGCGTGGTGGCACACAGCTGTTGTCCCAGCTACTCAGGTGGCTAAGACAGGATAATCACTTGAACCCAGGAGGCAGAGGTTGTGGTGAACCGAGATTGCACCACTGCATTTCACCCTGGACGACAGTGAGACACCGTCTCAAAAAATAAAATAAAATAAAATAATAATAAAAAAAAGCTTAATTGATTTTATGTTTTTTTCTCTCTCTTTTTTGCTGCAGTTTTATTATGGTGTGTCCAGATGTGTTTTTTTTTTTCATTATATTTACCCTCCTGGAATGTATAGACTTTGGATCTGTGGCTTAATCTTCAGTTTAAATTTTTTATTGATTCTGTCCCATTCTCTTGCTCTTCACTTTATAGAACTCTAAATTATATATATGTAGGCACATGTCACCAGTTTTTCAATATTCTGCTTCATTTTCCAGGCTTTTCCCTCTTTGAGCTTTAATCTGGATATTTCTAGGCACTGATCTTTCAGTTCACTAACCCTCTCCTTTGACTTGCCAAATCTGTTATGAATCCATATATTGAATTTTTAATTTTCAATCACTGCATTTTTCAGATTCCAGTTCTTTAAGAAAATTCTCCATCTTTTTCTCTATTTCTTGAAAATATTAATTATATTTAGGGGTTCCTGATAACTCCAAAATCTAAATAATATATTAAATATGTTTTTTTCACTTGTGGTCATCTGAACCTGTTTATTAGCATGCCAGGTAATTTTAAATGAATATTATAAATAGTACACAAGATATTGCACAAAAGCTCTGGTTGGTCTGATTTTTCTCCAAATAGAATTTTTATTTTATTCTAGAAGGGAGGTAAGGTACTGATATCTTCAGTTAAGTGTGAGTTTTGGGATTTGTTAGGCATGGTGTTTTCTTCCAGTTTGCTCTTATTCTTGGATCGTAGTACTTTTGGGATCAAAACTGTAAGCTAGTGCTATTTAAAAGGAGCACTCCACTTTCCTAGGCACTAAACTCTAACTTCTCTTTCCCCAGGACGACTGGACTGGTGATATCTTTGGCTCAGCTATTTGGTCTCCCAGGAACAGGTTTCTGCTTGATTTCAAGGAGTTTCACCCTACACTTGTGTAGTGTAAGAATTGGCAAATGCCTTCAGAGGAAATCACCTACTGTGTATTATTTCTGGTTTAGTTCTCTGAGATTTCTTCTTCACCCTCCAGTCCTGATTTACTTGGCAGCCCTGGATGTGACAGTCTCTCTCTCCAACCCAGCAAGTCTGTTGTGAGCGTCTGACTTTATACTCCTCCTCAGGCTCTCTTCTCTTTGCTGAAAATAGACGGATTTTGGTAAGAAAAAAAGAGAAGAATTGTTGAGATCACCATGGTGCACTCTCCTCTCCAGAATGTGGGTCCAAGCCCCATCTGCTTTGAGTTTTCACCCACGTCTCCCAAGATTTTGGTATGTCATTTTAATTGGAGAGCGTGTAGTGAGCTTATCACAGTATCATCATGCTTACTGAGTTACTAAGTCCCAAGCACCGTACTGAACAACCTACAAAGGTGATTAAGACATGGTTCCTGCCCTTCACTTCATTCACACAGAGGGTAAGGTCAAGTGTGTGAGATGATTACAGGAAAGTCAAACAGGGTATTTATTCTTGAGAATAATCACTATTTCTGTTTGTTCCTAGTTGGAAATAATTTTGTTTTTTACTTCTGACTTTAAAGCTAATTCACATTCATTGTAAAATAAATCAGAAAATAAATAAAACTATAAAAAGAAACTAGACACAATCTCTTGGTTCCCACTAGGAAACAGCCATTGTGTATCTGTCAATAATTTTATAGATGGATTCTTGGAAGGAACAAAAGAAAGGAGGATGGGAGGAATAGAAAAAGGAAGGGCAGGAGGTAGGAAAGAAAGGAAAAGACGGTTATTATAGAGGTTGTGTTAAAAATACCTCCAGTGGAAAGGATCATCTGTGAAGCATGTGTGCATGAGAAAAGAAGTGAGCTGAAAACTGAGGGCAGAACCTTGGGGAAAGCTAAAGTATACAGCAGGAGTGATGTGGCGCAAGGTTGGGTAGTTAGAAAAGAGGAAACACTGAAGTCTGGAGCAAGAGAACAGAGTTTTGAGAAGTGGATATGAGGAGAAGCCTCAAATGCAGCAAGAATTTCTTAGAAATACCCTCTGCATTTGACCCTCACAATATCAGCCTTAGAGGCTTCAGTGGAACTATTTTGAGCACAGCAGTGGCGGCAATGCCAGACTGCAGAGAGGTTAAGCGGAAATGAGAAAGGAGAGATTGAAGACATCCACTACCAATTATCCTCCTTAATAATTTGGACATGAGAGAGAGGAAAGAGATAAAAGGAGTGGGTAAAAGCCAAATAAGTTCTTTAGTTTTAATGCTGGAGAAACTTGAGCATGTTTACACACTAAGAGCAAGGAGTAAACAGAAGGCAGAAACAGAAAATGCTGGCAAGAGCATGAAGCTAACAAAATAAGATTCCTTCCTTAGATGTTATAATATGTAATATGATTGCCCTTGACCTTTTTTGTATCCACATTTCAGGGCAAGCACACATGAAACTTAAGGCCAAATAAAACCACCACATCCTTTTCACAAGAACTGAGGCCAGTTCTTCTCAGTGCCTGTTCTCAGTGCCTTCTTCTCAGGCCTGTTCTTCTCAGTGCCTAAGTCCTCTAGAAGCTTTTCTCCTGTACCTAAACACGGCACTGCTAACACAGTCACACCTCTGACCCACCATACTCTCATTCAATCAATACTTAATCAGTGCTTATCATAGGCAGAGCATGATGTTAGCACGCAGAATAAAGCAGTACAAACCAAACACTGTTTCTGCCCTCTGAGAGCTTATCTTCTAGTTGTTTACAGCTCATGATACATCATCTCATCAAACAGTCATCATACATATTGATAAGAATCGAAAACATGGAAGTTCTTTGGTCAGTGGCTGTGGAAACTTGTGGCAACTTTCCACCTCCCAAAAAAAGAAGGAGATCATGGTCTCTTCTGTCATTGCCTGAGAATAGATTTCCAGTAGATTTGCAAATAAGACTAGAAAATAATCATCCACAAAAAGTATAGACATATTATGGCAACAAAATTAAGTAAAACAAATGTTTTAAAAGCTACATTTAACCAGATTTTTAAATGATCTATACAACAGAAAGTATTGATTAGATTAATATTTATTTGCTTTGGGGTGCATTAGTTTTTTTAGACCAAATTGATCAAATCAAATAATTCTCTTCTAACTTTACATAGCCTTAAATAAATTCTCTCTTTTTGCATCTGATTGTGAAATTCATAAATAAGATCATCAATATATTTTATCTTGTAAAACAATCTACTACACTAAGAAAATAATCTAAATATCTACTCTCAGGTACAAACTATATGTATTCCAAAAAATAATTTCAGAAAACTTTTTAGGAAAGAGACATAGATCATTACCTCCTACAGTATCAAGGGAGATTTTACAAACTTTTTTTTTTTTTTTGAGATGCACTCTCACTGTCTCCTAGGCTGGAGTGCAGTGGCATGATCTCGGCCCACTGCAAGCTCCGCCCCCTGGGTTCACACCATTCTCCTCTCAGCCTCCCGAGTAGCTGGGACAACAGGCGCCCGCCACCACGCCTGGCTAATTTTTTTTTACAAACTTTTTTAAAAACTACATCTGCAATAAAGCTCATTGGTGCATAACTTCAGCGAGTTTATTTTCGGATAACCATCATAGAAAAACTTCTATAAATCATAGACAGATATCAACTCCATCCTTTCTTAGAAAATCTATCATGAGCAATTATCACTTTTTAAATTTATTTTTAATTTTGTGAGTACGTAGCGGGTATATATATTTATGGGGGTACATGAGATACTTTGATATAGGAATGCAATGCATAATAATCACATCAGAGTAAATGAAGTATCTATCCCCTCACGTATTTATCTTTTGTGTTATAAACAATCCAATTATACACTTTTAGTTATTTTATTATAATAGAGAAGATTTAATTAAATAATAATAAAGAAAAACATATATTCTTATAAAGGTAAAATTAAAAATCTCCCTTTTTAATTTTTTTTAAACATTCTTAGTGATCATTAACAAAGAACTCTACTCCAGCATTCTGAACCCTTGACTTAAATTGCTGAATTATTTTATTTCATGAAAGACACTGAGAATGGTCAGCTAGAACTATACCTGGAGAAGCAGTTGTTTTGATGGGTAGGGGTAAGTTACATGTTTGACTAAATGCCGTTATGCATGTCACAGTCAGAAACTTTCCTGAAGACTTTTTAGAAGTTGTAGGATACGTATGAGTATGACATTTATACAGTTCCAAGCATTTTTCACCATTCCTGTTTGCCATAGTAGTTAGACTGTAGGGAGACCCCCTGAAACTACTGCTATGGAATAAAAGATGAAATGCTCCTGATTATTGTAAATACAAAATAGCATGCAGGACTGTGTAAAAACAATGCCAGGTTGGGCTGCCAGAATGAGCCAACAGTGCGTGATGTGCTTTCCCCTGCAGAGAGCCTATGAACAGACGTGCAGTCAGGGAGGTTTCACATCACCAAGATTCCTATCCCAGGAAAGCAGATGTTCATAGCTCTGGGAATGGAATGCAACCCTTGTGGAGAGCCTATAAACAGATGCATGAGGGGCACCTGTTCATATGGATAAGATAGGGCTATAAACACGCTCATCTTGCCATGGCTCTTCTAGGCCTCTTTAGGGTTAAGGCATACTACCTTCTGAGAATTTCTGGTCTAACCAGTTGTCTAGCTTCACGTCCTGTTTCTGTTGATTGTTTGTAAGCAGCTTTTGCTGCCACTGTTACTGCTGATAAATATCTTGCTAATCATAGGTTATGGAAAGTCTGTTTCTGTTTTAAGGCTCTATTAGAAATTACTGATACACACACTACACTGTAAATTCTTATCACTGTATACTGTACTTCTGCATACAGATGTTATGTTAAAGAATTACTTCATCCCCATGTGACCTTCTCACCTCATAATCAAATGATCCTAAATCCCTCAATAACCTACCCCCACCCTCACTAAACTTAATAATAAATGCTGCTATATCCAGTGCATTTGTGGCATCGTAGGACCAGACGGCGCTGACCCCCCTGGACCCACTATCTTGTGTGTGTCTATTATTTCTCGACCAGCCGATCTGCCTGGGAACAAAGAAGGAGCCCTGTTGCATTGCAGGCTGCTGGCCAGATCCCGCAATATTTAGACAAATCACATTTTCACCTGAATTTTTTGCTAGTTAGAAACATGAATGAGCAACATCAAAATGATAGGTAAAATAAAATAAAGGGGGCGTGGAGCCAAGATGGCCGAATAGGAACAGCTCTGGTCTACAGCTCCCAGCGTGAGTGACGCAGAACACAGGTGATTTCTGCATTTCCCTCTGAGGTACCGGGCTCATCTGACTAGGGAGTGCCAACAGTGGGTGCAGGACAGTCAGTTTAGCGCACAGTGCGTGAGCCAAGCCAAAGCAGGGCGAGGCATTGCCTCACTTGGGATGCGCAAGGGGTCAGGGAGTTCCCTTTCCTAGTCAAAGAAAGGGGTGACCGACGGCACCTGGAAAATCGGGTCACTCCCACCCTAATACTGCACTTTTCCAACGGGCTTGGAAAACGGCACACCAAGAGATTGTGTCCCGCACCTGGTTCGGAAGGTCCTACGCTTACGGAGTCTCGCTGATTGCTGGCACAGCAGTCTGAGATCAAACTGCAAGGCCGCAGCGAGGCTGGGGGAGGGGCGCTCGCCATTGCCCAGGCTTGCTTAGGTAAACAAAGCAGGCAGGAAGCTCGAACTGGGTGGAGCCCACCACAGCTCAAGGAGGCCTGCCTGCCTCTGTAGGCTCCACCACTGGGGGCAGGGCACAGACAAACAAAAACTCAGCAGGAACCTCTGCAGACTTAAATATCCCTGTCTGACAGCTTTGAAGAGAGTAGCGGTTCTCCCAGCACGCAGCTGGAGATCTGAGAACGGACAGACTGCCTCCTAAAGTGGGTCCCAGACCCCCGAGCAGCCTAACTGGGAGGCACCCCCCACTAGGGACAGACTGACACCTCACATGGCCAGGTACAAAACCTGAGACAAAATTTCCAGAGGAACTATCAGACAGCTGAATTTGTGGTTTCACGAAAATCCACAGTTCTGCAGCCACTGCTCCTGACACTCAGCCAAACAGGGTCTGGAGTGGACCTCTAGCAAACTCCAACAGACCTGCAGCTGAGATTCCTGTCTGCTAGATGGAAAACTACCAAACAGAAAGAACATCCACATCAAAAACCCATCAGTACATCACCATCATCAAAGACAAAAAGTAGATAAAACTACAAAGATGGGGAGAAAACAGAGCAGAAAAACTGGAAACTCTAAAAAGCAGAGCACCTTTCCTCCTCCAAAGGAATGCAGTTCCTCACCAGCAATGGAACAAAGCTGGATGGAGAATGACTTTGATGAGTTGAGAGAAGATGGCTTCAGACGATCAAACTACTCCGAGCTACAGGAGGAAATTCAAACTAATGGCAAAGAAGTTAAAAACTTTGAAAAAAAAATTAGACGAATATATAACTAAAATGACCAATGCAGAGAAATGCTTAAAGGAGCTAATGGAGCTGAAAGCCAACTTTTGAGAACTACATGAAGACTGCAGAAGCCTCAGGAGCCGATGTGATCAACTGGAAGGAAGGGTATCGCTGATGGAAGATGAAATGAATGAAATGAAGAGAGAAGGGAAGTTTAGAGAAAAAAGAATAAAAAGAAATGAACAAAGCCTCCAAGAAATATGGGACTATGTGAAAAGACCAAACCTACGTCTGATTGCTGTACCTGAAAGTGACGGGGAGAATGGAACCAAGTTGGAAAACACTCTGCAAGATATTATCCAGGAGAACTTCCCCAAGCTAGCAAGGCAGGCCAACATTCAGATTCAGGAAATACAGAGAACGCCACAAAGATACTCCTCGAGAAGAGCAACTCCAAGACACATAATTGTCAGATTCACCAAAGTTGAAATGAAGGAAAAAATGTTAAGGGCAGCCAGAGAGAAAGGTCGGGTTACCCACAAAGGGAAGCACATCAGACTAACAGCTGATCTCTCAGCAGAAACTCTACAAGCCAGAAGAGAGTGGGGGCCGATATTCAACATTCTTACAGAAAAGAATTTTCAACCCAGAATTTCATATCCAGCCAAACTGAGCTTCACAAGTGAAGGAGAAATAAAATACTTTACAGACAAGCAAATGCTGAGAGATTTTGCACCACCAGGCGTGCTCTAAAAGAGCTCCTGAAGGAAGCACTAAACATGGAAAGGAACAACCGGTACCAGCCACTGCAAAAACATGCCAAACTGTAGAGACCATCAAGGCTAGGAAGAAACTGCATCAAACAACGAGCAAAATAACCGGCTAACATCATAATGACAGGATCAAATTCACACATAACAATATTAACTTTAAATGTAAATGGGCTAAATGCTCCAATTAAAAGACACAGACTGGCAAACTGGATAAGGAGTCAGGACCCATCAGTGTGCTGTATTCAGGAAACCCATCTCACGTGCAGAGACACACATACACTCAAAATAAAGGGATGGAGGAAGATCTATCAAGCAAATGGAAAACAAAAAAAGGCAGGGGTTGCAATCCTAGTCTCTGATAAAATAGACTTTAAACCAACAAAGATCAAAAGAGACAAAGAAGGCCACTACATAATGGTAAAGGGATCAATTCAGCAAGAAGAGCTAACTATCCTAAATATATATGCACCCAATACAGGAGCACCCAGATTCATAAAGCAAGTCCTCAGTGGCCTACAAAGAGACTTACACTACAACACAATAATGATGGGAGATTTTAACACCCCACTGTCAACATTAGACAGAACAACGAGACAGAAAGTTAACAAGGATACCCAGGAATTGAACTCAGCTCTGCACCAAGCAGATCTAATAGACATCTACAGAACTCTCCACCCCAAATCAACAGAATATACATTTTTTTCAGCACCACACCACACCTATTCCAAAATTGACCACATAGTTGGAAGTAAAGCTCTCCTCAGCAAATGTAAAAGAACAGAAATTATAACAAACTGTCTCTCAGACCACAGTGCAATCAAACGAACTCAGGATTAAGAAACTCACTCAAAATCCCTCAACTACATGGAAACTGAACAACCTGCTCCTGAATGACTACTGGGTACATAATGAAATGAAGGCAGAAATAAAGATGTTCTTTGAAACCAATGAGAACAAAGACACAACATACCAGAATCTCTGGGACACATTCAAAGCAGTGTGTAGCGGGAAATTTATAGCACTAAATGCCCATAAGAGAAAGCAGGAAAGATCCAAAATTGACACCCCAACATCACAATTAAAAGAACTAGAAAAGCAAGAGCAAACACATTCAAAAGCTAGCAGAAGGCAAGAAATAAATAAAATCAGAGCAGAACTGAAGGAAATAGAGACACAAAAAACCCTCCAAAAAATTAACGAATCCAGGAGCTGATTTTTGAAAAGATCAACAAAATTGATAGATCGCTAGCAAGACTAATAAAGAAGAAAAGAGAAAAGAATGAAATAGATACAATAAAAAATGAAAAAGGGGATATCACCACTGATCCCACAGAAATACACTCTACCATCAGAGAATACTACAAACACCTCTATGCAAATAAACTAGAAAATCTAGAAGAAATGGATAAATTTCTCGACAAATATACCCTCCCAAGACTAAACCAGGAAGAAGCTGAATCTCTGAATACACCTATAACAGGCTCTGAAATTGTGGCAATAATCAATAGCTTACCAAACAAAAAGAGTCCAGGACCTGACGGACTCACAGTTGAATTCTACCAGAGGTACAAGGAGGAACTGGTACCATTCCTTCTGAAACTATTCGAATGGATAGAATAAGAGGGAATCCTCCCTAACACATTTTATGAGGCCAGCATCGTCCTGATACCAAAGCCTGGCAGAGACACAAACAAAAAAAGAGAATTTCAGACCAATATCCTTGATGAACATTGATGCAAAAATCCTCAGTAAAATACTGGCAAGCTGAATCCAGCAGCACATCAAAAAGCTTATCCACCATGATCAAGTGGGCTTCATCCCTGGGATGCAAGGCTGGTTCAACATACACAAATCAATAAATGTAATCCAGCATATAAACAGAACCAAAGACAAAAACCACATGATTATCTCAATAGATGCAGAAAAGGCCTTTGACAAAATTCAACAACCCTTCATGCTAAAAACTCTCAATTAATTAAGTATTGATGGGACATATCTCAAAATAATAAGAGCTATCTATGACAAACCCACAGCCAATATCATACTGAATGGGCAAAAACTGGAAGCATTCCCTTTGAAAACTGGCACAAGACAGGGATGCCCTCTCTCACCACTCCTATTCAACACAGTGTTGGAAGTTCTGGCCAGGGCAATCAGGCAAGAGAAGGAAATAAAGGGTATTCAATTAGGAAAAGAGGAAGTCAAATTGTCCCTGTTTGCAGATGACATGATTGTATGTATAGAAAACCCCATTGTCTCAGCCCAAAATCTCCTTAAGCCGATAAGCAACTTCAGCAAAGTCTCAGGATACACAATCAATGTACAAAAATCACAAGCATTCTTATACATCAATAACAGACAGAGAGCCAAATCATGAGTGAACTCCCATTCACAATTGCTTCAAAGAGAATAAAATACCTAGGAATCCAACTTACAAGGGATGTGAAGGACCTCTTCAAGGAGAACTACAAACCACTGCTCAATGAAATAAAAGAGGATACAAACAAATTGAAGAACATTCCATGCTCATGGGTTGGAAGAATCAATATCGTGAAAATGGCCATACTGCCCAAGGTAATTTAGAGATACAATGCCATCCCCATCAAGCTACCAATGACTTTCTTCACAGAATTGGAAAAAACTACTTTAAAGTTCATATGGAACCAAAAAAGAGCCCACATCGCCAAGTCAATCCTAAGCCAAAAGAACAAAGCCGGAGGCATCATGCTACCTGACTTCAAACTATACTACAAGGCTACAGTAACCAAAACAGCATGGTACTGGTACCAAAACAGAGACATAGAACAATGGAACAGAACAGAGCCCTCAGAAATAATGCTGCATATCTACAACTATCTGATCTTTGACAAAGCTGACAAAAACATGCAATGGGATAAGGATTCCCTATTTAATAAATGGTGCTGGGAAAACTGGCTAGCCATATGTAGAAAGCTGAAACTGGATCCCTTCCTTACACCTTATACAAAAATTAATTCAAGATGGATTAAAGACTTACATGTTAGACCTAAAACCCTAAAAACCCTAGAAGAAAACCTAGGCAATACCATTCAGGACATAGGCATGGGCAAGGACTTCATGTCTAAAACACCAAAAGCAATGGCAACAAAAGCCAAAATTGACAAATGGGATCTAGTTAAACTAAAGAGCTTCTGCACGGCGAAAGAAACTACCATCAGAGTGAACAGGCAACCTACAAAATGGGAGAAAATTTGTGCAACCTACTCATCTGACAAAGGGCTAATATCCAGAATCTACAATGAACTCAAACAAATTTACAAGAAAAAAACAAACAGCCCCATCAAAAAGTGGGCAAAGGATATGAACAGACACTTCTCAGAAAAAACCATTTATGCAGCCAAAAAACACATGAAAAAATGCTCATCATCACTGGCCGTCAGAGAAATCCGAATCAAAACCACCATGAGATACCATCTCACACCAGTTAGAATGGCCATCATTAAAAAGTCAGGAAACAACAGGTGCTGGAGAGGATGTGGAGAAATAGGAACACTTTTACACTGTTGGTGGGACTGTACACTAGTTCAACCATTGTGGAAGTCACTGTGGCGATTCCTCAGGGATGTAGAACTAGAAATACTATCTGACCCAACCATCCCATTACTGGGTATATACCCAAAGGACTATAAATCATGCTGCTATAAAGACACATGCACACGTATGTTTATTGTGGCACTATTCACAATAGCAAAGACTTGGAACCAATCCAAATGTCCAACAACGATAGACTGGATTAAGAAAATGTGGCACATATACACCATGGAATACTATGCAGCCACAAAAAATGATGAGTTCATGTCCTTTGTAGGGACATGGATGAAACTGGAAACCATCATTCTCAGTAAACTATCACAAGGACAAAAAACCAAACACCGCATGTTCTCACTCATAGGTGGGAATTGAACAATGAGAACACATGGACACAGGAAGGGGAACATCACACTCTGGGGACTGTTGTGGGGTGGGGGGAGGGGGGAGGGACAGCATTAGGAGGTATACCTAATGCTAAATGACCAGTTAATGGGTGCAGCAAACCAACACGGCACAGGGATTCATATGTAACAAACCTGCACATTGTGCACATGTACCCTAAAACTTAAAGTATAATAATAATAAAAAATAAATAAAAAAAGAAAAAAATAAAACAAGTATTTTTGCTAGTGTTTGCCTTACCTAATTACAAGTAAATTAAGTTCATGTAATCTGCATACCTTTAAGTTTTTAGACTAAAGTTAATTTTCCATATAAGATTTAAAAATACCTAGGAGCTCATGCCTGTAATCCCAGCACTTTGGGAAGCTGAGGGGGGCGGATCATGAGGTCAGGAGATTGAGACCATCCTGGCTAACACGACGAAACTCCATCTCTACTAAAAATGGAAAAAGTTAGCCGGGCATCGTGGCGGGCGCCTGTAGTCCCAGCTACTCGGGAGGCTGTGGCAGGAGAATGGCGTGAACCCAGGAGGCAGAGCTTTCAATGAGCTGAGATCATGCCACTGCATTCCAGCCTGGGCAATAGAGTGAGACTCCACCTCAAAAAAAAAAAAACACAAAACAAAACAAAACAAAAAAACACCTAGGAAATTAACATTACATTCCCAGTAGAGGATACAATACTTTGGATCTGGTATCCCTCTTTTAGAAAGACTTGAAATATGATCACTCTCAAAATGAGGATACAAGATGTACAATCACATATAATGTTTATGTGTTTTATGGTCCTTCAAAAGACAATACTAGCAATGATTCATATTAAAAGGTAAAGGAAGTATTTGACCTATTTTAGGCAGCCAGTAGAAAATGTATTATTATTATATATGTGACTTAACCTATCTGAACTTCAATCCCTTGCTTGTAAACTGTGGATAATAATAACATCTGCACATAGAATTGTTATGAGAATTAAATGAATCAATCTCTAGGAGCATAGCATGTTCACTGTTGTCATTCTATAGCATTAAACTAAGCAGTATTCTTTCATCTTAGTGGGGGAGACTCTTCCTTAAACCTAAGACATGTTGGTAAAGACTTGTCAAAGGTTGACTGCAACACCGAATGCATTTACCCTTTGAAATTAAGGAAATAATGGTTTCTTATTTTAAGTACTTATTTCTATGTAGGTAAAAACCATATAAATTTGAAAACGTATATTCTATTTGGTTCAGAGAATTGTGTGCATTTATATTTAGAAGTCTATAAAATCAAGGGAGAAAGATTCTGAAAATAATTTAATGAGGAAAAGACCAACAAACATATTACTATGATCAAAGCAAACGTTGTAGAAAATTGACCACCATAAGGGTAAATTCAACAGAAACCACCACATCTAGAGTTTCTAGTCCACCTTAGGAGCTCCTTACAAAGGTGCTAAGTCTTTCACATAATTTGAGGCTAACAGTGCAAAGTGGGGGAGATGAGCTACAGACTCTGGTAACTGCATCAAACAGCAGTCTTCGCCTCTACATATTTATGATTCATTACCAAGCACTTTAAGGGCAGAGAAAAATTTCCAGTTTTCATCTTCCAAGTCCATTACGATTACAGTCACAGAATTAAAGAAATGCATTAGATCTATCCATTTTAATCGGCATTATAAATGTTTCTCTTTCTTTGGTTCTTATAACCTTGACAGTTCCTGACTTTGTCTTTCCTTCTTTATTATTGCCTTCATTATCTTTTTCACCCACCAATTTTGCCCTAACAATAAAGTTTTCTCATTGAGTCCACTGCATTTTACTGTTTATTATTTGTGAGTTCATTTCTAATGAATTTAACCGTCATCTTAATAGTTACCCATAGGTCCATACCTCTAGCCCCACTCTCACTTCTGTTTCTAGTCCGCTAATTCCAGGAACCAACAGAGCAAATCTACTTTAGTATATTTCCACTACATCATATTCACCTCCTTGCACTATCGCATTAGAATTAATCTGCGCTTTTCAGTGATACTACTTTCTTCTAATTTTCTTGCTACTGAGCTCTTTTTCACAAGTCATACCACTGAATATTTTTTTCTTTGTATAAGTTAAAACTTTTTGTTGTTGCCAGTAACAGTAGAACCAATCCAAAGTCATTTTTAAAGGGAATAATTAGCTCAAGCAAATTAAACTCCAGATGTAGTACAGATTAGGTTCAATTCTAGGTTTTATCTAGTGCCTCAAACAATGTTATCAGTGATCTGATTTTGCTATGCTTTCCTGTTCTTCCTTCCTCGCAATAGGCTACATCTTAGGCTCCATCCTATGGCCTCCAAAACATCATGCCTTCCCTTATGGTAGCAACATGGCTGCATCAGCCCTAGTTCTCCAATCCCCATATTACACCTCCATTGAAGTCAGCATCTTTTCTGACAGCATCCACTTAATCCTGGGATTATTTATTTCTTGTCCTGATTTAGGTCATATATCCATCATTAAGTCAATCACTGAGACCAGAGATGGTTCTACTGAGTCAGTGGTGTCCTCAAATCTTCCCACTACACATAGCTTAGAATGGGGGCAGGATGAATCCTTCAAAGGAATATCAGGGTGCTGGAGGAAGGAGAAATAAGCACTGGGAAAGAAAACAACATATGTCTGAGACATGTGCCAATTAGATTACAAACTCTGAGCACAGATCATGTTGAATACATTCCAGTCTTCCTTATTCTCATCTGCCCTTCCATTCCCACAATATCCAGCACTGTGGAAGACCCACCAGCTGATTCTTAGTATATATGTTGGGATTTATTGATTGATCAATAAGTAAAATCCCAATCTGAAAGACACATATTGGATCAAACGTTTTACATAAATTTATCTAGGACTAAGAGGCTTGGAAGATACAGAAATAGGAGATGATGTCTCTTTCCACACGTATTGTCTGCCTCCACACACATATGGAGAAGGCTCAAAACACCACCACATATTAGAATATAATTTGAAATCAGCATATGCTATCATGCCTATGTCCTAATTTGGAATTTTAAGAATAGTGACCTCATGACACTGACTGTATCATGGTATCCTCCTATCACTCCTGTGTATTTTTAATGGATATATGTGTCTTTAGTAGACTGGACACTTATTTAGAAAAAATAAGTAACTTCTGACTGATCATTTTATTAGCTCCAGAGTTTAGCAAAAGATATGGTACACAGTAGGTCCCAAATGTCTATTTGTTAAATAGCATTAATTATTATATTATTTGATTAGTAAAGACAGTAAGCAAAAAGTACAAATATGGCATTCCCTTATCATGATAAATGCAGCTTAAAAGGTCAAATTCATCACTATAAAATATTCTTTATAATCTACATGAGGTCCTAGTTTAAGCAGCCTAAACCTTTTCCACTGTAGTAATTAAATGGGTCTGGATATGTGTAGGGAGCCTCATGTAACTTAGAAAACTACTGGGAAGAAAAGTATCCAACGGGTGAGACACGTGGCTCAACAGAAGTTCAAAGACAGTGAGCTAATTTTGGTTGGGTAAGAGTGCTTTAAAGTAGGGGAAACATCTATTACTCGGGTTGATTTATAGCCTAGTCTTCATGAACTCATAATATTTAAACCCTGGAGTAGAGGTGTGATTGAGGGAGAAGCTGGTAGCTTTAATAAAAGATCAAGTAACAATGAAAAGTGCTGGCTTTAGATTCAATAGCTTTGGTGCCAACAACAATAGCAGCTGTATTAGTCCATTCTCACACTGCTGTAAAGATACTACTCGAGACTGGGTAATTTATAAAGAAAAGAGGTTTAACTGACTCACAGTTCTGGATGGCTGAAGAGGCCTCAGAAAGCTTAAAATCCTGGTGGAAGGGGAAGCAGGCATGTCTTACATAGCAGCAAGTGAGAGAGAGCCAGGAGAAACCGCCACTTATGAAACCATCAGATCTCGTGAGAACTCACTCATTATCACAACAACAGCATGCGGGAACCACCCTCATGCTCCAATCACCTCCCACCAATTCCCCCCCCTCCACATGTGGGGGTTATAGTTTGAGAGGAGATTGGGGTGGGGACACAGAGCCTAACCATATCAGTAGCTTCAAAAGCACAGGTTGTCCTGGCACTCTGAACCAAGTCTGGTATGTTGGGGCACCAATAGCAGAAAAGGTAGACCATATCAGATAACAGGTGACAAATTTTAGAACTACAGTGAAACATATAATGGAAAACCTCCGCAGTAACTCCCAGACTATCTGGAGAGAAACTGAAGCACCTAAATGTCTCACAGATCCATTTTGACAGAGCTGAGGGAACATAATATTGCTGCTCCTGTTGCAGCCGTTTGTGAATGCCACTCAGCTAAATCCTAGGAAAATCCAGATTGTGTCTCAAAATTAGAAACTGAATTGTGAAAAGTTTTATTTTAATATGTCAACATGTTTTTTACTTCTGTTTCTTCAGAACCTATTTGTCATCATTCGGATTTCCAGGTGTTGGGTATTCAGTCTGTATTTTAATTCCTAACAAAATGAAAAAAAAATTAAAAAGCAGCTACGTACATTCCATTTATATCACTTACGCAATTTCTTTCATATAACAGGACAATTACTTGCTTTTGATGGTTCTAAGAGCAGAAACACGATTTCCTTTTTAGGGCAAATTCATTGTTCTGGAAGGAGCCATTTTGTTTTCCTCTTTTGGGCATGCAGCTGTAAGTTAGGTACTAGTTTATATAGGTTAACACCTAACTTTGGGAAATTAAGTCAAATGCAAACAGTTTAAATGGAATGGAAGTAATGTCATGTCTTATATTAGCAGTCAGGCAAAGGGGCTGCTTTTGTGAAAGACCTTGAGAGGGAACTGGCAGTCACTGTGAGGAGTTTGCCATTTTTCTCCAAGACTACAGGCCAGGGTTTAGCCAGCTCTGTGTTAGAAAGGACGTGGAAGAAGTGGCTCTAAGTTGGGAAGGAGTGCATTTCAATAATAAAGTGACAGCCTAGAAATAGAAGCAGATAATGGAACTTAGAAGTGGTGATGTTGGACAGAAATAAATTCAGACAAAAAGGAGGAAACAAACATGAAATAGGTGCAGACTGAAATTTTTCATCTTCTTTAACTTCCAGTACAATAGTTCTAAAGGCAATGTTCTTCATAATAAAAGCCATTGAATCAATCAAAATTTTAGACCAAATGTGATACATAACAAACCACCCACAAACTCACTGGTTTAAAACAACAATTGTTTATTCTCACTCCCATGACTGCCAGTTGGCCGGGGATTGGCTGGTCTAGGCTGCTCTCAGCTAGTCTTGCCTTCCAAGCGGGCTTCACATGCCTCTTTTACTTCTTGGAGGAAGAGGTTAACTGAGACCTCATGGCAATGGCAGAACCCAGGAGGCCAAGCCCAGGCATACCTTGAAAGCCATTAAGTGTCCACATCTGTTAACACCTCATTGATCCAACCAAGTAACATGGCTGAACTCAAATCAAGAAATGGAACCCTCCCTCTAGGTGGAGAAACTACAAAGACCCAAAACAATGAGTGTGGATGTAGGGTAGGGTGAAGAATTAGGGTGGATAATTCAATCTATCACAAAGACACAGTCAAGCAAATATAAATTACCAAATGAAATATGCACAAATGAATCATTAAAAACAAACTTAAAGGTATATATCTCCTCCAGATGGTGGTTGTGTATTTATCGAGCACATCTGTGATCTGGGGGATTGTACGTACAAAGGTGATGTAAATATTAGCACAAAGAAATGAATAAGAATAACTGTCCTATGTTCTGTCTATTCTGAATTATGGAGGTAATTGTGAGTCTTACATTGCTGCAGCAGATGGGAGTTTCCAAGCATTTTGTCACTTAAGAGTTAAGAGTTTAGGAGTCCTCTATTGACTTGTTAATCACACTAATCAACTATCATACCATTGGAACAATGGAGAAGAATAAGTACCAGAATATATTTATACCATTGTAAGAAATAATTGGGAGTTTGTAATGAAGTGAAAATTATCCAGCAAGACAATCCAGAACTACTACTAACTTTTTTTTCCTTTGAGACGGAGTCTCGCTCTGTTGCACTACTACTAACTTCTATGTAAGTAGTAAAAGGATTTTACTTAAACCATTTCCCCTTTGCTCTGAGAAATGAGCACTGGGAGCAGGCTGCACTGTTTTTTTCTAAATAGGAAATGGGTTAAATAACCAATAGTTTTAATAGCTAAGCATATATATTCCATATAGCCTTGCCATCAAGAGATTTCAGAGGTCCAATTTCCCTAAATATATGATCTTGCCTTAAACTTAGCCACATAACAAAATAAGTAGACATCTTTCTGTCTGTTCAAAAGTAAAATGTGACGCTAAATCCATGCGTGTAATTAAAGCTTATAGACTACTTCATGGAAGAATGGCAGACTTAACAGGTTAATCCATGAAGAAAAAAAGACTTTGAACAGACGTCAAGTGACTGTGGAAAAATTTGAGAACTGTAGCATCTAGAAATGGAAGTTCCTTCAAACGTGCAACCGTTACAAATTCTGTCAACTGTCATTCTCAGCAAACCACCGCAAGGACAAAAAAACCAAATACTGCATGTTCTCACTCGTAGGTGGGAATTGAACAATGAGAAAACATGGACACAGCAAGGGGAACATCACACACTGGGGCCTGCTGTGGGGCGGGGGGAGGGGGGAGGGACAGCATTAGGAGATATACCTACTGCTAAATGACGAGTTAACGGGTGCAGTACACCAACATGGCACATGTATACATATGTAACAAACCAGCACATTGTGCACATGTACCCTAAAACTTTAATAATAAAAAAAAAATTCTGCCAACTGCTGTACGTGAAAGAAAGATGCTACTATGCAGCTCAAGAATTAATCTAAAGAGGAAACCCGGGACTGCTATTATCCACTGTTACCTTCTCTCTGTAAAAAAAAAATAAAATAAAAAAACTTAAAAATAAGCAAAAGCTTGTTACAGTACTAAATGTGTCACATTACTGTTTAAACTCAACAGAGACAGATGGCTGATTTGACTAAACCAACCTTTGTTTACACTGGAACTGATCCATTGATCCTGTGCAGAAGAACTGTGGTTTAAACTTCCCCCTACTGCAGCTCCCACATTAATTCCAGCGCTCGCTGCATTTCAAAAGAACAAGATCAAGATTTCCACATATTCCTTATGAATTAAAGCAACTGGATGAGTTCATAGTAATAAATATTTAGGAACCAGACTTCCCAAGGACAACATAATGAATAATAACCATGTACAGCACAGGTGGGCAGTTTTATACCTTAATGTATTATTTATATGATAAGGAAAAATATTGCTAAATGCAAAGTAATTCTACCAGCACTGATGTTTAAGACAATACAGATTCAGATAAATAGAACTTCTATGTTTTTCCATTTGCAATTTAAACTATAATTGCTAGACTCTTTTAAGTCCTAATTATTTAAAAGAAGCAGTAGTTAAACAAATGTATGATGTTTTGAATCTGTGCTAGCACATTGTAACCATATGCAAATATGTGCCCTGGATATATATGGCTTAGTGATAAAATAAAATTGAGAGCTTTTCCTGCCCCAATATTTTATCAAAGTATGACTAAATAATTGACATGAGCTTTCAAATTTGTGAATTATTTTTTTTTCCTACAATTAGGAGAATCTGGTCAGTGCATAACTTCATGAGTGTTAAGTAAGCATCTAAAAAGTCGACTTCATTATTCAACTACCAGGTGATTCCCAGTAAATTATAGTTCTGGAACTATAATGGGTAAGTCAAAGTGTTTCAGTCTGTAACAAGACTAAGCATCCTTAGAAATTATCTTTTGTGTGGAGATTTAGTGTTATATACAAAGATAACAACACAACAACTCTTGATAGGGTGGTCCTTAAAGGCAGGGTTTTCTCACACTCAAAACATCTCTAACTCTCCCTGTCAGATGTACTTGACCTTCCTATTACATTTACTCTGTCACTTCCATCATAGGTCTTACCATATGATGCGATTGTGTGTGCATATGTTTCTTTCTTTTTCTCTCTCTCTCCCACTGAACTCTAAGACATTTGAAAGGTAAAAATCTCCTGTCTACTCTACCCTATGTGATTAGCATAGCAATTATACAGTATGTATCCAGGTGCCAGCACTTAGTGAAACACATGTACACATACATATATTCTCTCTCTCCTATATAAACATAAATCAGAGCTCATTATTATATCTCAGGGGTAATGGAGTACCTAAGAAGGAACAACTTGGATAAGTGGGAGACCTCCCCAAGTCTAGGATTCCGATCACTGGAGAAGGTATGGCTGCAGCCCAGTAGGTAGTGGAGAAGTCTGCTGAATTGTCCAGACCAGAATTGACCCACATTTGTCTAGACTAGTGGAAACTTCCCTCAGGGTACAGGCTGGTGAGGGCTGGTTGGTGCACACACAAATGGAGTCAGAGCATTGGAGCCTGCTCACCAGCAGAGCAGCAGGAGACCAACAGTACACAGGAGACCATCTATAACCCAGGGACAGCCACAGCAAGAACCTGGTGCCCTGGACTGCATGCACTGGGTGTGTGACTAAAGCAGAGTGCCACCGCATGTTCCCATGCAGGCATTCTTGCAACAGAAGCAAAAAGCAAAACCAAATCATACCAGAACCAGGAAGATAAACCCTTTTCCTTCTGCAATGTTGCTTTAGTGCCCTCTACTGACAAAGCTTAATTTTAAGATGTACAAAGGAGAAACACTTGGAGGGTCTAACTCCATTACAGCGGAGCAGATAATGAAGGGTGGCTATGGAGCTGACAGGCAATGAATAGATAAGCAGAACATCACTCAACAGTCAAAAGAGAAATTTGTACTCAACAAGCACCCATTTTAAGACCTGATCATTTCTATTCTGTTATCTTTGGGACCTACCTGCATCCTTTCTTCCAAACAATCGCTCACAGTGAACTATACAGATTGTTTAAAGAGCACAGTTTACCCTTACTCGTATCTGAGAGAAGTGGGGGATAGTTACATAAGGTAAATCATATCCAGCTTCATGGTGTAGCTTAGAGTAGATATGGCATAAGCTCACTTTCTTTACAGCCTAATATTTATAGTTATATATGGTTCATACCATAGTCAGTGAAAGCTGAAGTAGTAGCAATCACCTGTAAGGCGTTCCAAATCTGGACCCCTACTTCTCCCACTGGTTCACTCCATGCTCACCACACTGGCCTCGTCAAGGTTCCTAGAACACACTAGCAAATCCATTCAGGGCATCTGCCCTTGGTTTTGCCCTCTGCTCACAACACTTTTCCTTAAAAGAGCCACAGGGATCATCCACTCATTTTCTTTTTTTTTTTTTTTTTGAGACGGAGTCTTGCTCTGTCGCCCAGGCTGGAGTGCAGTGGCGCAATCTCAGCTCACTGCAAGCTCCGCCTCCCGGGTTCACGCCATTCTCCTGCCTCAGCCTCTCCGAGTAGCTGGGACTACAGGCGCCTGCCACCTCGCCCGGCTAATTTTTTTTGTATTTTTAGTAGAGACGGGGTTTCACCGTGTTAGCCAGGATGGTCTCGATCTCCTGACCTCGTGATCCGCCCGCCTCGGCCTCCCAAAGTGCTGGGATTACAGGCATGAGCCATCACGCCTGGCCCATCCACTCATTTTCAAGTGACTCAAGTGGTACTTCCACAGTAAGACTTTTCCTAACTATCCTATTTAAAATAGCAACCCACTGATACTTCCTGTCCCCTTTCATGCTTTTTCTCTTAAGCATTTATCACGAACACACACACTCCGTCCCTCCCCCCACTTTTTCTCTCTCTCTCTCTCTCTGTGTATACGTGTGTGTGTGTATATGTATGTGTATATATATATATATATATATATATAAAGAGAGAGAGAGAGAGAGATAGGATCTTGCTCTTTCACTCAGGCTGGAGTTCAGTGTGTGCTCATAGCTCACTGTAACCTCAAACTCCTGAGGTCAAGCAATCCTCCTGCCTCAGCCTTCCAAGCTAGGACCACAGGTACGCACCCCCATGCCTGGCTAATTTAAAAAATGTATTTTTTTAGATACAGGGTCTCACTATGTAGCGTAGATTGGTCTTGAACTCCTGACCTCAAGTAATCCTCCCAGCTTGGCCTCCCGAAGTGCAAGGATTACAGGTATGAGCTACTACACCCAACCACACTATATATTTTATTTGATTGTTTGGTAATTATCTGCCATGCACATTAAAACACAAGCATCGTGAAGGAATTTTTTTCTGGTTTCTTCACTATATTATATTTTATGTCCTAGATTACTGCCTGATCAGTAAATACATGTCAAATGACTCATCCTACAATCTAAGATTAGATTATTCCTTGCTTCTTACTTCATATTTCAAAAAATTCAAATCCACCTAGATACCAAGGCAGACAAACGACTGAAGCAGGCTGGGGTGAGTCCCTGAGTGAAGTGTTGAATGTGTGTCTGAAACAGTAATTATTTATGATCTCTATTGAAAATTGTGACCATACAGGAATAAGAATCATGTTTTGCCATTTTCAGACTTTTCAAAAGTGGAATAAAATGAGCACTTTGGGGTATAATCTAGTATGTAAATGTAGGCACTAATTCAATTTAAGAACAAGAAGAATCCAAAAATAAAACCAAAACACTTTGCAAGACAAACAAAATATGTCCAGAGGCAGAAAGCCGTCACAGCAATTAGGATGCCACATAATTTTCCCACACTTGGGGTATATTAAGGAAATTCTTTGTTTGGTTTCTAAATTTACCCTTTCTGTACTGACGCTCAGACTCTTAACATTGCAGTTCTCTCTCTTACCCAAAAGCTCTTGTCCCCATAAAGACATCACTGTCTCTTCCCTTTTTCCTCTTTATATTCTCTATTCTTTCAGTCTTTTCTGCCAGTAGCCCATACATAGTAAATTTTCAGAAGGAACATCTGCTTTGGAATCAGAAAAAAAGTGGGGAGGGGAGAGCTGAATTATAGTTTTACCTCTTCATCGGTCTGAGAGCTTGGAGAAATTTCTTCATCTACAATCTCTAATTTTCTCACAGTGTTTGAGTTCCCCTGGAAACCACTCCATTTT
Organism: Hylobates moloch; assembly: GCF_009828535.3. Taxonomy (NCBI): domain Eukaryota; kingdom Metazoa; phylum Chordata; class Mammalia; order Primates; family Hylobatidae; genus Hylobates; species Hylobates moloch. The sequence continues at coordinate 83,562,513 of NW_026652291.1, forward strand.
ATCCTCTTCTTAAGCCTTGCAATCACTTCCCAGTACTGTTCTTAGGTTGTCCTCCAGGGCTCTGGCTGCTCCTCCCCTGAGCAGTCTGAATCTGTCTCTGCTTAATAGGGAGAATCACACAAGGCTCCTTTGTCTTCTTCAGAAAGTAAAATACTGGCGCTGTCACTCATTTTACCATATACTATTCTGGATTACTGACCTGCTCTCTCAATGCATTATCGTCTACTTTCCTTACTTCGTCTAACACAAAAGGGAAAGGAGAAACTGACTAATAGAGAGAGAGAGAGAGAGAAAGAGTTAGGAAAAGAGAAAGACACAAAGATAGGAAAACCATGAAGGAGGAGGATAAGGAATAAGAAACAATAATTATTTTGTTACAAATTATCCCTCATTCAAGGCAAAAGAATGGACGATGTAGCCTTAAAGCATAATCTTAAAGCACCACTTGTGTTCCATGATTCTGCGACTACATGGTCATAATAAATAATTAAGATTGTATTTTATAGGGAGCCAAAATATTTATTTTTTGAAAAGCACATGTTTCTCCTTAGGATATTCTACTCACAATATCTTCTGTTATTATGCCTTTAACAGACATTTAAAAACTCATCTTTATTTCTGAAAAGATTTGTACTTAGACAACTTCCTGTGAGTTTTGTAAAAACCCCAGAGAAGCACATTTGATGAATCGGTTGGTACACAATATAAGTCAGAGGTTGATTATGATTAGTGTCGTTGATGCTCTTTCAGTTTTTATTTAATTTTAGTGATATTTATACTCTTACTGGTAAATTCAGAGTCAAGACTGTTACTATATCCTTTACACTCTAGTACAGTTTAAAGAGAGACAGTATTTTAAGTCATTATCAGGTTGAAGACATAATAATATCATTTAGGTTTTGTTTAACAACAATAAATTTGTGTTCACAAAAAAAGGTTTAAGAAAAATTGCTATGTACCTACAAGTCAACTGGAGTAAAAATAAACCAGTTAAATCAGATTTAAAAAAAAATTTGAGAAAACAATTCTAAGGTGCTATTATAAAAATGCTACTTTATCTTTATATACATTTTAGTATTGTTTTGTTTTAATTAACAAGCAATAATTGCTTCTTATATTTGGTATTAACTAATTTGTGGATATTGACAACTGGATAATACAAAGGTGTGTCAGGCACTGTGTTGAATTAGAAAATAGATCTATAGGCTGGGTGCACTGGCTTACACCTGTAGTTCCAACATTTCAGGAGGCCAAGCTGGGCAAATTGCTTGAGCCCAAGAGTTTGAGACCTTCCTGAGAAACATGGCAAAAACCTGTCTTTACAAAAAATAGAAAAATTAGACAGGCACGGTGGTGCACATCTGTAGTCCCAGCTACTTGGGAGCTGAGGTGGGGCAGTCACTTGAGCCTGGGAAGTCCAGGCTGCAGTAAGCCATGAGTGCACCACTGCACTCCAGCCTGGGTAACACATTAAGACCCTGTCCCAGCAACAACGACAAAGAAAATAGATCTATAAAAGTATTTTATCTTTTAGGTTATAGAGTAATGCACACACTCTAAAAAAACAAAAAGAATGGGAAGTAGAAAAATATAAAAAGAGATGCAGAAAATAATAATTGCAATTATGAAAGTATGACAAAAAACAGGCACAGAGTTCACTGTCTCATAGATTATTATAATTTGCCTTATTGTCTTAAGATGTACAAGCAGAAAGTAAACACTAACCTTGAAATAAGGAGATAGCTGGTTAAACTGTTGACACTTCAGTATAAAAGAGTTTAGGACATAAGCATGATCCAAAGCAATGAACTGAATATAACTTCTGAGTAGGTGACACCATCAATTTTCTAGTTTTTCCCCATGGTTAATAAGTTAATGATCCTTGTTCTTGCCACTTCAAATGAATATACTCAGATAATTCAAAAATATATTGTGTTCATTCACGCACCCTGCTAGAGGTATAGTCATAAATCATCTAATCTAGTCACCAGAACTTCATAAAAATCTGTAAATCATCATGGGAGATGTTTTGAAAGACGCTATCTAAGAGATTAAGCACTAAAATATCATTTGGCAAAGTGAATACTACAGAGCATTAGTCCAGTGCGCTTTCGAAGCATAAAGAAGAGAGGGGTCGGTTTCTTAACCTTCTCTGCCAGAGTCCAGAGTCCCAAAATGTGTAACATAGAAAGGCTTTGAGAACATGTATTGCAAAAAACCTGGTTAACTTTGTTTAATCCAGTGTCTTTCCATTTTATTTACTAGGAAACATTTAGCCAAACTTCTTTGGTCCTCCTCAGGCATATCTTGAAGCTTTAAGAATGGGTCTTATAAAGTTCTAATACTAAATATGGTCAAAAGAATTAAAGATAATGTCCACATATTTGAAATATCAAGACTATAGAAAGTATGTCAGAGACTAAATGCTAAGATTAATATCACCAGTGAGAAAATAACTGTTATTAAAAGTCAAATTGTGTTCACGCCTAACCAATCATAAGACTGTGTGTAAGCTCCCTGATTTAAAAAAAAACCATTAGCAGGTTAAAGTGTACTTTACTAACTTGCTTTCCTAAGGTAAAATATACAATTTTCCTATTTAAAACTTGTAGTTATGGGCTGACAACTATAATAAAATATATGCTTCCTAAATTGCATTTTTTTTTAATTGCCAGGAAAGCTCAATGTGAGGCAATCATGGCCTCTTCAAATCCAATTCTGAATGAATAGGTGGATGGGACATGTCAATCACATGTCTGCCAAGCCTAATACTCCCCTCTCCAGCAAAGATGCTTCCTTGTAAGATAGTGCTATGCTGTTTGTTTTTTTGTGTGTGTTTGCTTTGTTGTTAATGCTATTGGTTGGTTTATTTTTTGTATAGAGGGTAGTCACTGATTGGTCCAGAGGAGTACACTGAATACCAGGTCAACTGGTTAATGACCTGCAAAGTGCTGGGCTGTGAGGACTCTGTCTTTCCACCAGAGGTGAGGTTAATTAGCAAAGCCAATCACATTGTTTCTCCCATCCAGTCTGTACTAGATAATACAAAGAGACTGTCTAATGGGATCAAACCTGCAGATACCATGACAGTAATATTACAGGGCCAATATGAAATAGCTTATTCTCAGAACCCTTTAGATCACCAAGGATGGCTGCAGTTTCAGACTGGATTTATTTTTAAAAGTAAAACAACCTTTTCTAAATTTCATCTAATTTACTAACAGAATGATACCAAGAGAAGTGAGTATAAAATTATTATCTAAATTCTGTGCCAACTAAAATTGATTTTAATTTTTTAAGAAAGAAGAATCATCTTCATTATTCAACTATGCAACACCAAGTTCAATATTTAGATGAAAAATCCTGGCCTTCTATTGGTATTGTAAAAATCTGTCAGGTTCTGTGACAAATGAGTTTCATATCCATGAATTAATTCGAAGTCACTGTTGGCTGTGTTTAATATTTGTGCAAAAAAATAGAACAAAATAGGAAGGCTGATACCACTAAAAGCTGATGTCCAAACCCTAAATGCATTTAAGTGTCCATATTTAATGGTTGAGAAGCAGTTTAAACCGCACACCATAAAATCCATCAACACACACTTTCACTAAAGAGGAAATCTCCATTTTGTGGTCAGATAGACTCAATATTCGGTTTGAAAACATCTCATGTTTCTATAGATCACCAAACATTAGAAAGAGGGGCAGGGATCTTGTGAGAGAGGCAGAATACACTTCATTTCTCAAAAAACACATGTTCATGATTTGATACACATTATAAAGAAGAATGAAAGCTATAGATTAAAGGTCTGCACATACCAAAAGCAAAGGAAAACTATGCAGGGTTCTACTTATAATGTTTTATTTACACAGGTGACTTTCTTCCAACAAAGCTTTATTCCCTAAAACACATTTCAACTCTGTGGTTTCAATCAATGACATTTAGGAAATTGTCATGGTCAAAGGAAAAAAGAAGCTGCTTGGATTCTAACATCAAGTATTTAATAATGATAAGAGAAAAAAAACAGCAGCAGTCTCATGTACAGCAGTGGGCTACAAAAAGAAATCAAGAAGGAGATAGTGTGGGGGCTTGAAAGCAATGCCCATCAAGTGCATCTAATCAATTTAAAAATAGTGTTTATTGAGATGCCTGGCTGGAATTAATGTAGCCCACTTTATGAACAGGCTGTATTTTAAGTGTTCATCTCAGTATGCGGTGCTGTGCTAAGCACTTTTGGGAAATACTTAGATGCTTTAAGCAGAATTTCTGCCTTTTAAATGACTGGTTTAATGGTGGAATGGAGAAAAAAGTACTGTATTTAGGAGAAAAAGCCATTATGCCAAGTAGTATATTGGTATGCTAAAATAAATACAAACATAATTTTATGATAATTCAGAAGAAGAGAAGTTACAGATGGGGAGAAAAATATATAGAAGCTTCATTTTAACATGAACTTGGAAAACATGATTTAAGCAGAATGATATAGCTTAACAGGCATGAGAATCTAGTAAGGATAGGAAATGGAGACTAATAAGACACAGTGTGACAGCAGCATGTAACTAGGTATGCTGCGAAGAAAGGAGTCCTGCTGGGAAACACTCAAGGGGGTCAGGTGGTTGCTCTGGGGAAGGATTAGAAGATACAGTTATTAATCAACTAATAATGTGGACTAATTTTGTGTAATATTAACACACATACAGGTATATGTTTACCTACAGAATCTACTCATCATAGTATTATTAAGGCAGGCTACAATATTTATTGAATGTTGAATATGAAGAGAACCATCATATTTCTATGGGAAAACAAATTCAAGGACTGCATTTGGACCATCAGGAAGTAATTCCATACAAATGTAGAAGTTTTGCTTTGCCACTAACTCTATCCAAAGAACTTCAGAAATGGAAAGGCTCCAAAATGAGACACACAAGAAAATCTCTTTGGTTTTGACCAGGGATCTGGCCATCAAAGAAGGGTTGTGGGAGCTCCAGAAACCGGGACTGAGCGTCTGGGATTTCATATTAATTTAAAACCCGGAGAATGTTTCTTGGTCTCTCTAGCTCCTGGGTTATTCCCTTTTTTACCTTCGGTGGATCTCCAGAAAGTCAGGGAGTTGAATCTTGTTTACTTTAGAGCCTGATACCTAGAACAGTACCTGATTCATTTTAGGCACACAGTAAACAGAATGAATTAATGTTAAAGCTGTCAATAACTTATTTTAACCAAGGTTATTTATCCTCCATGATTCACAAAGGAACAAAACAAGTTGTTTTTTTAAAAAAAAATTATCCCCAATGTATATTTTCCTGAAGCATGTTATTTAGGCCCATTCAGTTTTTAATGAGGGTGTCTCACACGAATTACTAAAAGGAAATCTAGACTAAAACAGCTCTATTTTAGTCCTAACCTAATTTTTTCATTATTGATAAGACAGTGACAGCAAAACAAGATTGAATTAAGACTCTTCTATACATGAAAGAAAGACTGCATCCAGTATATACGGAAGAGGGCCAGGGCAACAATAAAAGGTAATGGGCAGAATTGCAGTCATCAGTTGCCACATGCGTTCATTACAGGCTTTGAAACCTTTGAACACCAGCCCCTTGGTTTTTCATCCTTGCACCTCTATTTTGTATCACTGTTGGTGCTCAACAGAATCAAAAACTGAAGGGGAGATTCTACGAACATGATTCCTCCAACTTCCTTATCTTCCTGTTTTCCTTTCCTAGGTTTTATGTGTTTCCATCCAGGGTTTGTTCTGAACAGAATACAAAGTGGGGAGGACAGGAGTTGGGAATCAGTCATGCCAAGTAAGGGTGACATTCAGAGAAACTGGCTGCAGCTGGAAGAGAAATGGCATTTTTTCACAGCTACTTGACATTCCCAGGTTTGTCCAGGTAAAAGCATAAAAGTTGCTTAGTGCTTTATAAAATTCTTTCAAAGCCTAAAATATGTTAAACACAGAGATTCTCAAATAAGAAGTCTTGGATTTAAAATCCGACTGTGTGCTCACTCTTGGTATGACCATGAACAAGTTAGTTAAATTCTATAACTGTAAATTCTGTAAAGCATCAACTGAGAATTTGTAAATGGATAAAAATTATATCCCTTAGTTTAGATGTGGTTATTATTAAATACGATTAATCTAAAATCTTAACCATCTAGTTAAAATTAATAACAACTTAATTTCCATGCAAAAACTTTGATCCAATATAACTATGTTCGCCCCTCCCCTGCTTTCTGCTATTATTGTGACACAAATTACATCCTTACATATGATAAATCCACCAACCCAATTTCTAAAACTATGCTGTTGCCTTTTAAATCAGATAAAAAAGTTACAAACTAAAATATATTTGTACTCTCTTTTATATGCATGTGTATAGTAACTCTTACCTGCGTTCTTTATTTCTTCAGGTGGTCTCAGGATACTGCCTAGAGCTCTCTCATTTAGTTTATTACATAGTTTCCTTTAGTTTGGCGAACATATGTAAAATAACTAACTTGAAGTCTTTCTCAATTGAATCCATCATCTGAACTTCCTCAAGAATAGTTTTGACTTTTTTTTAAACCTCTGTATGAGCCACTGCTTTCCTGCTTCTTGCGACTTTTTTTTTTTTTTTTTGCTTGAAAACCGGACAATTTAAGAAACAGAGTCCCCCATCCCCATAGTTTGTTGTTGCTGCTGTTTGCTTAATGACTAATTTTTTTGCTTAAGGACTAATTCAGAAAGTCTGTATACTTTGTTACATGCATCCATAGAAGTCTCTGCTTAGCTAGCATATGAGCAGCAAATGATGAGACAGAGATTTCTTAAATGCATTGAACCAGTAAGTTTCTTAGCTTTTGAATAGGAGCTCTCTGTGTGTATTGGAGGTGTGTTTTCAAAATTCTAACATCTAAAAACTGTCTTAGACTTCACTTCTTGTTCGTGCAAAGCCTCAAGATCAGTCAAGGGTGAGAAATTAAGGTGTTCTGAATTCCTTTCTGGGCATGCACACAACCCTGAATGTGGCCAGCGTGCACATGCCTGCGGCCTTCTGGATCTCCAGGAGTATGGCGGAGATCATCATATTTCCTATGGTCTTCTCATTCCTTAAATTTTCCTTTAAAGTTGTGGTCAGTCTATTGTTTGGCCCAAATGGTATCACTACTTCAGACAGCAAAAATGTTCACAACTCCAACTGAGGTTATTTATTTATTTTTTTCAACAAACTCCTGAGTGATAGGCCTTTCCTCACTGAATGAGCTCTACGTGAGGTAAAGAAAGATAGAACTTGTGAATGGGGCTCTTCCAGGGATCTGCCAGACAGGTCAAATAGTGACAAATCAGTGAAGATGGAGTTTTTTGAGGGGTTCCAAATCTGTTGTCTCTCACCGATGGTTGGTACCCTGCTAGTTTCCATAGCTACTGCTTTCAGGAGGCTGCTGGTTGGTTAGGGAGAGCGGGATGAACATAGAGAAAGCAAAAAAATGCCAGAAAGTTCTTTGCTCTTATTGAAATTCAATGATTTTTCTCAAATAAATACTCTGGATTGTTGCAACTTTTTGAGTTACTTCTAGAATTCTAAAAAAGTTCATGTCGATAGGTTTCACCAGTATTATCTCTCTCCCTCTCTCTCTGAAGAACAGTTTTTTTTGGAGGTCATTTTTCCACCATTCCAGTGTGGTTCTCGCATGATGGTAGTTTACTAACCAGCGTCAATCGTTTCCCTTAGTCTTCACCATTCTTTACTATCGGACTTTTCCTTTGGCTCTTATACTCATATTTTCAATATGCAAAGCATCAGCAATTCTACCTATTCCTTGGCTTTGCTGCCTATTATGGACAAAATTAAGTTCTTTCCAAAACTCATAGGCTGAACCCCTAATATTCAATGTGACTATATTTGGAGATATGGCCTATAAGAATGTAACTGAAGTTAAATGAGGTAATAAGGGTGAAGAGCCCTGATCTGATAGGACTGGTTGTCCTTATAAGCAGAAACACCAAAGAGCACTCTTTCGCTCTCATACTGCCAACTCTCCCCATATGCATGCATTAAGGAAAGGCCATATGAGCACACAGCAAGAAGGTGGCTGTGTATAAGCCAAGAAGAGAGCCCTTACCAGAAAGCGACCATGCTGCACCCTGATCTGAGACTTCTGGCCTCCACAACTGTGAGACAATAATTTTGCTGTTGTTTAAGCCATTTAATCTGTGGTATTTTGTTATGGCAGCCCAAGCTGACAAATACAGCTACTATCCCCAAATCTCCTTCTCACCTCCTAAGCTCACTTGAGAATTGTTAGCATACTTTAAAAAAACTTCCTGCTGGGTATTGCTTCGTTGATGTTCTTTTGTCCTCATAATTTCAACAAGTTCCAAGAAGAACTCAAACTAAATCAGTACCCTTGCCCCCGCGCCTTTCCTAATTTGAGCTAATGATTCACACTCCCAGGTACTCAGGTTCATATACTCTAGTAAAGTCAATTTTATAAAATGTCTTTCAAAGCTATTTATTGACAATTTCTAAACTAGATATTTAAGGCTAAATAGCATTTTATTTTCTTTACTAGTGACTTCTTTGTGAATGATTATAATCCTACTGTGGCTGTGGCTGTGGCTATAGGATACAGTACAATACGTTTGGCAAACCACTTCAATATGTTAATATTCCTTCACTTATTTCAGAATCAACAGTATCAAGCATATAAAAGCCATGCTCTATAAATATAAAACCACTATCATCGACACTGATATTGCAGAGAACGTGTATGTAATACTAAATGAGTCTACAGTACTGCTGAACAACCTATCAGTAGAGTAGAAGATTTGGTGAAGAAAATCACAGAAATTCCTAGATGTTATGTAAGTTAATATATGATTCATTTGCTGTTTTTTTTTCACTTTTAAATTCACCAACCTGAAAAAAAGAAAAGACCAAATTCTTGTCTCACTATATGAGACTGCATCTTTGTAAACACTGCCCCTGCATTTAATAATAAAGCAGAATTCCTGAAATTATATGTGTTGCCAGATGGGACAATGGTTTTGCCTCTGTTACGAGTTATTATCAGTTCTGTTTAGGGGAATCTTATTTTTGATAACCGGGTAACACACAGGAAAACACTTCCTTGTTGAATTTAAAGAGCAGAGGTTGCCCAGCATTCACACTGAGAGAGTGGCAGAGTCTCTCTCAGAATCTACCCTGTCAAAGCCAAGCTGCGGCCACCAGGTTGAATTGATCTCTATGGAACATGTAGGAGGCAAACCAACCTAGCCTTTTTAAAGCACAAATAGAGTCTGATTAATTTACACTTTTGAAGAGCATTCATAAAGGTGAAAGTACTTACTAAAATGAGAAAGATATGTGTAATATTAATGTATTAGTATATATGTAAATATTAAGTTAAAATACAAATCAACTTCAATAATTGTTTAATTTAATTAAGAGGATAATATTGTTTTTGATTAAAAAAATATTTTGAAATGCATATCTCTAAATTCTGCCTCCAGACTGCTTAGGTAGGCGGTTTTCCTTTAGCCTTTTATCACAGACCAGCCTTTAACTTATTAGAGTGATTTCTGATGACCAGCTCAGAAATAACTGAAGCCTGTTCTTTGCTTGGGGATAAACAGTTTTGCTTTCTATGCTTTTCTGTTCTATCAAAACATTATCTACTGCATGCAGCTGCACTTCAGGCTAAATATCATGATGTTCTCACTTCTTCACACCATACCTAAATACGTACATATTGTTCTTCTGGGTTTCCATGAAACACCCTGACATTTTATTTAATAAAGGATGTCCATGCCATCCTACATTAATAATTTCAACCTTTCCCCCAATTTGATCTCTTATTAATCACTGATAGACATTTCTGCATTATCAGACATTTTATATATCAATCCTGCATATCCCAAGAATTTGCACAATATAAAAAGCAACAGAAATATTAATAGACTCAAAGCCAGATCTCCCAAGACCTTAGTATTACATGCTGATATCTATTCCTTGACATATTGGAACACAAAACAAACAAGTTCAAAAGAATTTGTAGGCATATTTTAAAATTTTTTTTCATGTAATACTTATGAGGCACAAATCAATTCCCATTTGTCCTTTCCCGGTAGATCTTATCTTTGTTCTCTTTGGAGCGGTAAGAGGAAATTACGTATGTGAAAGAGGAAAGTGAAAAACAGTAGGAGAAATAACAGCAACAACAGTATTTACAAAAGCACTCCAGTTATTTTTCTGTTTTCCAATAAGAAAGGATACTTTATTTCCGAAAGATTCATGATCATTTGGGGCTTATTTTAAACCAGACTAAAAATAATATTTCAAGACATCAACTTTCCTAGTTTTCTTTCCTCCTCCCTTGCCATTTCATATTAGCCTGCTTTCATCTCAATTCAGTGACCCTATATATTGTACTTCTCCCAGGATTAGCCCTTGACCTTCATTTCTACTGTATAAGCACTCACTCTGCCAGAGATCTTACCTAGGTCCACAGACTTAAATACCACCTTTGACTGTCTACTGTCATATGTATCCCTCCAGCCTCAAACTTTCTTCTGAATTCCAGACCTGACTACTCAACTGTCTACTCAGTGACTCCACCTGGATATTAAATGGGCATTTCCAAACTAGTATGTCTAAAACTGGCTTCGGGCTAAAGCTCTTCCACAGTTTAACCCTCCTTAGGAAATTGCAACTATGTCCTTTCCATTGTTCAGGCCAAAAATATTGAGGAAATTCCTGAATACTTTCTCTTATGCTACAGTATCTAATCTTTCATCAAATCCTATTTATTATAATGTCAAAATACAGTTAGAATCTGATCACACCTAATAATTTCCACCACTTTTATAATGGTCCAAATCATCAACATCTTTTCACCCCTGAACTACAACAGCCTCCTAACTGGTCTTTTTCTTTCCCTCTGATAAAAAAAAAATGTGAGAAAAAGTCAGATCACCTCACTCCTTTGGTAAAACCCTACCAATGGCTTTTAAAAAAATTTTAAATTCAAAGTAATAGTCAAATTCTTTATTTCTTACTAAAAGCACAATAACATCTATTACGATGCCCTACTCTTGCCTTTTTTCAGTCTCCATGTGACTCCTTTGTATACCTCAAACGCTAAGCAAGCTCTCGCTACACCATCTTGGTACTTACACTCCTTCCCCCATGGACTGCTTTTCCCTCAGCTATCTGCTGGCTGGTTCCCTGACTTCGTTCAGATATTTACTCAGATATTACCCTCTCAGGAAAACTTTCACTAATCAACCTATTTTAAAAGGCAGCCCTAACCTCTGCTTTGGCACTCTATGCCACTTCAATGATTTATTTTATCTATACATTTATTATCATCTGATGTACTGCATATTTATTGGTGGTTTCTATTATCATTATCTAACTCTCCCCGCTAAAATGTGAACTTTCTGATGGCAAAAAATTTTGTGTACTTTTTCACTGCTTCTAGCAACAAGAAAAGTGTTTGGCACAGAATAGATGTCTAAAAAACATTATAACTATGGCTATGACATGTGATGTCTAGAAATCAGCTAGTATATTATGGTCAGTTCCTTGGAACCCCTGCTAGGCATTCAGTAATTTCTACTATTATGTAACATAAATAGATAATTAACTTAGTAATATCTGAAATGAATTATATATTTATTATTTATTTAATGTTTAAATAGCTCATTTTTTCAAATAATAGTGTGGACATTTGAAAGCTTTTGGAAAACTCTAAAAGGTAAAAGAAAATGTCATCTTTATTTTAATATTACTGACATTTTGAAATATTTATTCCTGATATTTTCCTACATATACATTGCATACATACAAGTATGTGTATACATATGTGTGTGACTGTAATGTATTCATATATGTATGTGTATACATACTTATAAAAACAATACTATAGGATATAGTTCATAATATAAGAAAAAATATGGCATAAAAGTATATATGTTGTCTTATATTTCATTGCATCTCTGAAACTTGCCAATGCTTTGCACACATTAGATGTTTAATAAATATTTATCAGTAATGAAGACAATATGTAACTACCTATACTTTCCTAATAGCTAAGTCACAGGTGAAATGAAACCAAGCATTCTGTTTACTTTTCAGGTGGGAAAATAGCAATTCTATGTATTTTCGTCTGGGTTTTGTTGTTTTAATCCTTCCTCCTTTTCCCCCTCCACCCCCCGTCATCATTTAAGAAATCCATTTTCTTTCAACGAATGTTCTGTTGCTGAAATCGCCTCCATTATGGAAGAGCATTTGACTCTCTGGATGCCTATGTCCTGGATTTTGGCGTGGGAGTTCCATTACAGGTGATACTGATTTGGGCTGTGTTCCTTTCTCTGAGCTGCAGTCTGCATTTGCCACCTGACTGTCTCTGATGATGAGTATATCACATACCTAGTAGTTTGTCTCCATTTTATTTCCCAGAAAAGCAAATATATGGATATGAATTTTGCTGCTAGGAAAAATAACTTTGAAGATTTTTTTTGAAATGCATGTTTGTTTGTTTTTCCTTATGTTTGTGTGTGATGCACTCAAATAATGGTGAAACCTTGAAAAATTATCTTGTCTTCAGAGACTACCCTGGCAACAAAAGAAATAACTCATTCTGGATGAATGAATATCTGGTGGATAGGAATACTAAACAGCTTAGAAGTTGGTAATAATTCTTGGGAAAATTTCCAAGGAACGAGGTAATTTTATTACTAGTACATTTTTAATAAATCTATTTCCCTAATTATATTCATGATAAATAATTTTTAATGTTACGTGTTTTGCTGAAAAACAATTTCCTAATTTTAGGAAAATTTTAGTTGAACCAATTTCCTAATTTTAATGACAAAAAATAGTTTTCCATTTCACCTAAGAGTCTCTGGTTGAGACTGCACTCTTTCTATTCTAATCCACTACCTCTAAACTTTGGTTACATTCAAATACAGAGTCTTAGAAGACTTAGAATACAGACTCTTTACACTTTGGCTTTAGCAATCACCTCCTTCAAAGGCTTTCTTTTTTTTTTTTTTAATTATACTTTAGGTTTTAGGGTACATGTGCACAATGTACAGGTTTGTTACATATGTATCCATGTGCAATGTTGGTTTGCGGCACCCATTAACTCGTCATTTAGCATTAGGTATATCTCCTAATGCTGTCCTTCCCCCGTCCCCCCACCCCACAACACTCAGCGGAGTGTGATGTTCCCATTCTTGTGTCCATGAGTTCTCATTGTTCAATTCCCACCTATCAGTGAGAACATGCGGTGTTTGGTTTTTTGTCCTTGTGATAGTTTACCGAGAATGATGGTTTCCAGTTTCATCCATGTCCCTACAAAGGACATGAACTCATCATTTTTTATGGCTGCATAGTATTCCATGGTGTATATGTGCCACATTTCCTTAATCCAGTATATCGTTGTTGGACATTTGGGTTGGTTCCAAGTCTTTGCTATTGTGAATAGTGCCACAATAAACATACGTGTGCATGTGTCTTCATAGCAGCATGATTTATAGTCCTTTGGGTATATACCCAGTAATGGGATGGCTGGGTCAAATGGTATTTCTAGTTCTACATCCCTGAGAAATCGCCACACTGACTTCCACAATGGCTGAACTAGTTTATAGTCCCACCAACAGCGTAAAAGTGTTCCTATTTCTCCACATCCTCTCCAGCACCTGTTGTTTCCTGACTTTTTACTGATGGCCATTCTAACTGGTGTGAGATGGTATCTCATAGTGGTTTTGATTTGCATTTCTCTGATGGCCAGTGATGATGAGCATTTTTGCATGTGTTTTTTGGCTGCATAAATGTCTTCTTTTGAGAAGTGTCTGTTCATGTCCTTTGCCCACTTTTTGATGGGGTTGTTTGTTTTTTTCTTGTAAATTTGTTTGAGTTCATTGTAGATTCTGGATATTAGCCCTTTGTCAGATAAGTAGGATGAGAAAATTTTCTCCCGTTTTGTAGGTTGCCTGTTCACTCTGATGGTAGTTTCTTTTGCTGTGCAGAAGCTCTTTAGTTTAATTAGATCCCATTTGTCAATTTTGGCTTTTGTTGCCATTGCTTTTGGTGTTTTAGACATGAAGTCCTTGCCCATGCCCATGTCCTGAATGGTACTGCCTAGGTTTTCTTCCAAGGGATTTTGTGGTTTTAGGTCTAACATGTAAGTCTTTAATCCATCTTGAATTAATTTTTGTATAAGGTGTAAGGAAGGGATTCAGTTTCAGCTTTCTACATATGGCTAGCCAGTTTTCCCAGCACCATTTATTAAATAGGGAATCCTTTCCCATTGCTTGCTTTTGTCAGCTTTGTCAAAGATCATATAGTTGTAGACATGCGGCATTGTTTCTGAGGGCTCTGTTCTGTTCCATTGATCTACGTCTCTGTTGTGGTACCAGTACCATGCTGTTTTGATTACTGGAGCCTTGTAGTATAGTTTGAAGTCAGGTAGGGTGATGCCTCCAGCTTTGTTCTTTTGGCTTAGGATTGACTTGGCGATGCGGGCTCTTTTTTGGTTCCATATGAACTTTAGTTTTTTCCAATTCTGTGAAGAAAGTCATTGGTAGCTTGATGGGGATGGCATTGAATCTATAAATTACCTTGGGCAGTATGGCCATTTTCACGATATTGATTCTTCCAACCCATGAGCATGGAATGTTCTCCCATTTGTTTGTATCCTCTTTTATTTCATTGAGCAGTGGTTTGTAGTTCTCCTTGAAGAGGTCCTTCACATCCCTTGTAAGTTGGATTCCTAGGTATTTTATTCTCTTTGAAGCAATTGTGAATGGGAGTTCACTCATGATTTGGCTCTCTGTTTGTCTGTGATTGGTGTACAAGAATGCTTGTGATTTTTGTACATTGATTTTGTATCCTGAGACTTTGCTGAAGTTGCTAAACAGCTTAAGGAGATTTTGGGCTGAGACGATGGGGTTTTCTAGACATACAATCATGTCATCTGCAAACAGGGACAATTTGACTTCCTCTTTTCCTAATTGAATACCCTTTATTTCCTTCTCCTGCCTGATTATCCTGGCCAGAACTTCCAGCACTATGTTGAATAGGAGTGGTGAGAGAGGGCATCCCTGTCTTGTGCCAGTTTTCAAAGGGAATGCTTCCAGTTTTTGCCCATTCAGTATGATATTGGCTGTGGGTTTGTCAAAGATAACTCTTATTATTTCGAGATGCATCCCATCAATACCTAATTTATTGAGAGTTTTTAGCATGAAGGGTTGTTGAACTTTGTCAAAGGCCTTTTCTGCGTCTATTGAGATAATCATGTGGTTTTTGTCTTTGGTTCTGTTTATACGCTGGATTACATTTATTGATGTGCGTATGTTGAACCAGCCTTGCATCCCAGGGATGAAGCCCACTTGATCATGGTGGATGAGCTTTTTGATGTGCTGCTGGATTTGGTTTGCCAGTATTTTATTGAGGATTTTTGCATCAATGTTCATCAAGGATATTGTTCTGAAATTCTCTTTTTTGGTTGTGTCTCTGCCAGGCTTTGGTATCAGGATGATGCTGGCCTCATAAAATGTGTTAGGGGGATTCCCTCTTTTTCTATCCATTGGAATAGTTTCAGAAGGAATGGTACCAGTTCCTCCTTGTACCTCTGGTAGAATTCGGCTGTGAATCCATCAGGTCCTGGACTCTTTTTGGTTGGTAAGCTATTGATTATTGCCACAATTTCAGAACCTGTTATTGGTCTATTCAGAGATTGAATTTCTTCCTGGTTTAGTCTTGGGAGGGTGTATTTGTCGAGGAATTTATCCATTTCTTCTAGATTTTCTCGTTTATTTGCATAGAGGTTTTTGTAGTATTCTCTGATGGCAGATGGATTTCTGCAGGATCGGTGGTGATATCCCCTTTTTCATTTTTTATTGCATCTATTTGATTCTTCTCTCTTTTCTTCTTTATTAGTCTTGCTAGCGGTCTATCAATTTTGTTGATCTTTTCAAAAAACCAGCTCCTGGATTCATTAATTTTTTGAAGGGTTTTTTGTGTCTCTATTTCCTTCAGTTCTGCTCTGATTTTAGTTATTTCTAGCCTTCTGCTAGCTTTTGAATGTGTTTGCTCTTGCTTTTCTAGTTCTTTTAATTGTGATGTTGGGGTGTCAATTTTGGATCTTTCCTGCTTTCTACTGTGGGCATTTAGTGCTATAAATTTCCCTCTACACACTGCTTTGAATGTGTCCCAGAGATTCTGGTATGTTGTGTCTTTGTTCTCGTTGGTTTCAAAGAACATCTTTATTTCTGCCTTCATTTCGTTATGTACCCAGTAATCATTCAGGAGCAGGTTGTTCAGTTTCCATGTAGTTGAGGGGTTTTGAGTGAGTTTCTTAATCCTGAGTTCCAGTTTGATTGCACTGTGGTCTGAGAGACAGTTTGTTATAATTTCTGTTCTTTTACATTTGCTGAGGAGAGCTGTACTTCCAACTATGTGGTCAATTTTGGAATAGGTGTGGTGTGGTGCTGAAAAGAATGTATATTCTGTTAATTTGGGGTGAAGAGTTCTGTAGACGTCTATTAGGTCCACTTTGTGCAGTGCTGAGTTCAATTCCTGGATATCCTTGTTAACTTTCTGTCTCGTTGTTCTGTCTAATGTTGACAGTGGGGTGTTAAAATCTCCCATTATTATTGTGTGGGAGTTTAAGTCCCTTTGTAGGTCACTCAGGACTTGCTTTATGAATCTGGGTGCTCCTGTGTTGGGTGCATATATATTTAGGATAGTTAGCTCTTCTTGTTGAATTGATCCCTTTACCATTATGTAATGGCCTTCTTTGTCTCTTTTGATCTTTGTTGGTTTAAAGTCTATTTTAGCAGAGACTAGGATTGCAACCCCTGCCTTTTTTTGTTTTCCATTTGCTCGATAGATCTTCCTCCATCCCTTTATTTTGAGTGTATCTGTGTCTCTGAATGTGAGATGGGTTTCCTGAATACAGCACACTGATGGGTCTTGACTCCTTATCCAATTTGCCAGTCTGTGTCTTTTAATTGGAGCATTTAGCCCATTTACATTTAAAGTTAATATTGTTATGTGTGAATCTGATCCTGTCATTATGATGTTAGTTGGTTATTTTGCTCGTTAGTTGATGCAGTTTCTTCCTAGCCTCGATGGTCTTTACAATTTGGCATGTTTTTGCAGTGGCTGGTACCGGTTGTTCCTTTCCATGTTTAGTGCTTCCTTCAGGAGCTCTTTTAGGGCAGGCCTGGTGGTGACAAAATCACTCAGCATTTGCTTGTCTGTAAAGTATTTTATTTCTCCTTCACTTATGAAGCTTAGTTTGGCGGGATAGGAAATTCTGGGTTGAAAATTCATTTCTTTAAGAATGTTGAATATCGGCCCCCTCTCTCTTCTGGCTTGTAGAGTTTCTGCTGAGAGATCTGCTGTTAGTCTGATGGGCTTCCCTTTGTGGGTAACCTGACCTTTCTCTCTGCCCACCCTTAAAATTTTTTCCTTTATTTCAACTTTGGTGAATCTGACAATTATGTGTCTTGGAGTTGCTCTTCTCGAGGAGTATCTTTGTGGCGTTCTCTGTATTTCCTGAATCTGAATGTTGGCCTGCCTTGCTAGCTTGGGGAAGTTCTCCTGGAAAATATCTTGCAGAGTGTTTTCCAACTTGGTTCCATTCTCCCCGTCACTTTCAGGTCCACCAATCAGATGTAGGTTTGGTCTTTTCACATAGTCCCATATTTCTTGGAGGTTTTGTTCATTTCTTTTTATTCTTTTTTCTCTAAACTTCCCTTCTTGTTTCATTTCATTGATTTCATCTTCCATCACTGATATCCTTTCTTTCATTTGATCGCATCGGCTACCGAGGCTTCTGCAATCTTCATGTAGTTCTCAAAACTTGGCTTTCAGCTCCATCAGCTCCTTTAAGCCCTTCTCTCCATTGGTTATTCTAGTTATCCATTCATCTAATTTTTTTTCAAAGTTTTTAACTTCTTTGCCATTGTTTTGAATTCCCTCCCATAGCTCGGAGTAGTTTGATCGTCTGAAGCCTTCTTCTCTCAACTCGTCAAAGTCATTCTCCATCCAGCTTTGTTCCGTTGCTGGTGAAGAACTGTGTTCCTTTGGAGGAGGAGAGGTGCTCTGCTTTTTAGAGTTTCCAGTTTTTCTGCTCTGTTTTTTCCCCATCTTTGTCGTTTTATCTACTTTTGGTCTTTGATGATGGTGATGTGCAGATGGGTTTTTGGTGTGGATGTCCTTTCTGTTTGTTAGTTTTCCTTCTACCAGACAGGAGCCTCAGCTGCAGGTCTGTGGGAGTTTACTAGAGGTCCACTCCAGTCCGTTTGGCTGGGTGTCAGCAGCGGTGACTGCATAACAGCGGATTTTCATGAGACCACAAATTCAGCTGTCTGACAGTTCCGCTGGAAGTTTTGTCTCAGAGGAGTACCTGGCCAAATGAGGTGTCATTCTGTCCCTACTTGGGGGTGCCTCCCAGTTAGGCTGCTCGGGGGTCAGGGACCGACTTTAGGAGGCAGTCTGCCCGTTCTCAGATCTCCAGCTGCATGCTGGGAGAACCACTACTCTCTTCAAAGCTGTCAGACAGGGACATTTAAGTCTGCCGAGGTTCCTGCTGACTTTTTGTTTGTCTGTGCCCTACCCCCAGAGGTGGAGCCTACAGAGGCAGGCAGGCCTCCTTGAGCTGTGGTGGGCTCCACCCAGTTTGAGCTTCCTGGCTGCTTTGTTTACCTAAGCAAGCCTGGGCAATGGCAGGCACCCCTCCCCCAGCCTCGCTGCCACCTTGCAGTTTGATCTCAGATTGGTGTGCTAGCAATCAGCGACACTCCGTGGGCATAGGACCCTCCGAGCCAGGTGCGGGACACAATCTCCTGGTGTGCCATTTTCCAAGCCCATTGGAAAAGCGCAGTATTAGGGTGGGAGTGACCCGATTTTCCAGGTGCCGTCTGTCACCCCTTTCTTTGACTAGGAAAGGGAACTCCCTGACCCCTTGTGCTTCCCGAGTGAGGCAATGCCTCGCCCTGCTTCGGCTCGCGCACAGTGCACTGCACCGACTGTCCTGCACCCACCGTTTGGCACTCCCTAGTGAGATGAACCCGGTACCTCAGATGGAAATGCAGAAATCACCCATCTTCTGTGTCGCTCACGCTGGGAGCTGTAGACCAGAGCTTTTCCTATTTGGCCATCTTGGCTCCACCCCCAAATGCTTTCTTTTATCAGTGTGGAAACTGAGAACGAAAGTTATTCACCACAAACTGTTATGGACCGATTTGACCTCTCTTTTCCTTATTCCCATATTTCTCTTTTCTAATTTTTCCCAGTGGAGTTACAGAATAAGGGAAAGTCTAGACAAGCAAATAAGTTCAACTAAGCCAAAATGACATTCTGAATCCTGAGTTGCGGCCTATAAATGTTATGGGAAAGGAGATTATTAGAACAGAATGGCTACCTTTATCAAAGTACAAGCTAGCAACAAGAGATACAATTTCTATTGTGTGTGTTCTCACTGATCAAAAAAAAAAAAAAAAAAAAAAAAAAATTGGAGAGATATTTGCCTTAAACTTGGCGAAGAAAGCCAGAGAAAGCATTGGTGATGGTTTTTTTTTTTTTTTTTTTTATTTTTTTGAGATGGAGTCTCGCTCTGTCGCCCAGACTGGAGTGCAGTGGTGTGATGTCGGCTCACTGCAGGTTCCACCCCCCGGGGTTCACGCCACTCTCCTGCCTCAGCCTCCCAAGTAGCTGGGACTACAGGTGCCCACCACCTCACTTGGCTAATTTTTTGTATTTTTAGTAGAGATGGGCTTTCACTGTGTTAGCCAGGATGGTCTCGATCTCCTGACCTCGTGATCCGCCCGCCTCGGCCTCCCAAAGTGCTGGGATTACAGGCGTGAGCCACCGTGCCCGGCCTCTCCAATATTTTTAACCAAGGTCGTACAACTATCTAGCAGTAGCACTAGAATTAGAACTCAGAAACTTTGACTTTTCATTGCTTTATATTCAACAATGCTGTAACTTTCTCAGTCACTGGAGTCTCATTCTTAGAAGAACTGGGAGTGTGTGGCTGTGGAGAGTTTGTAAGTTGTGTATAAGAGAGACTGATGAAATTGGACGTAGAATGGAACTAAGACTATATACTCCTGAGTCTGGGAAAGACACAGCATTTTATTCTGACCAGTATGTGTGCTGGGGATATTTGATGACGCCATACTCAATGTTGTCATTAAGTTGCCATGTACATTCAACTTAAAGTCATAATCTTCCCATATCCTCAGCAGGAAGATTCAAGAGGCAGGAATGTAAGTAACAATCCACCACAATCATATTTTTAAAAGTTAAAAATATTTATCTTGCAAGAGACATTTTCCCAGAAAAATGAAGATAAGAAAATAGAGCAAGAGTGAATCAGTGGAAATTAGAGTCACTAGATCTTCTCCACCTCCCACAATGAAATAATTGACAAAATCTCCACTAGATTTCATTTAAACTGCTCCTTCTATCTTCAGTCTCTTCATCCATCTCAACCCTTCGGTAATTATTTTTTCCACAAACACAACTCTATCATTTACCTTGCTTTCCATGTAAGCCCTGCTTGTAAACCCTGAGAAAGCTCCTCCATCCCCCTAGCCATCAGTGAAGGCAAACTGGTTCTTCAAACAGGCTGCAACCAAACAAAATTGTTGCTTGGGCTTAAAAGTTTCCTTTGCTCAAAAATTTTGACATTTCTGAATTTAGGGCCTATCTTGAGCTAGGTTCTTAACAATCACTCTTACTGAGTGACTTCCTTCCAGACACCTGAGCCCCAGTTCTTCTGTTCAAGCTTTTTTGGCTGCACTGGGGTGGGTAGCTTCACTCATGTTTCCCAGCATCAGACCTTAGGTTGTGCCTGGCTTCTAAGTTGGTTCTGTCATTGCAAGTGACACATAGCACAGGTTATAGGACCCTGTTGCCCACTTAATCAAACACAGACTCCATATAATGACATTTAAGACTCCAGAATCTGATCTATCCCATCTATTAGAACCTGTAATTCATTACCTCTTCACTTCTCTCCAGACATCTGCAAAAGTCATTCCAAATCCTGCCCAATACATTCCCACCCCTGATCCTTTCTTCACACAATCCCCTGGGTCAGGAAGGATCTTCTCAGAAATTCATCTGCACTTGTTAGAATTCTGTGTATTTTCCAAGGTTGCATTTTAAAGACATTTTTTTCCGGATTACAGCCAGAAGTAAACTCAGCTTCCACAATTTCATCACCTTGAGCAGAACAACAGAGAAACTAGATTACCTAGGTTTGGATCCCTAATACACCAGCTGGAACAGCCTGGTCAAGTTAAGCTTCTTTAAGCCTTGCATCCCAGTCTGCAGAATGGAGAAAATAATAGCTACAACTTCATACAGTTATTGGAAAATTATCTGAGTTTAAAATGAAAAGTGCCTGGCATATAATACAAGCTCAGTAAATATTTACTATTATAATATAGCTCTATGGCACTTTTACTAAAATAAAACTAAGACATTTAATTGGTATAGTTCCTCTCTCCTTTTGTAAGCTTTTCTGGGATGTTTAGTATCTTTATGTGATGTTTATTTGCTAAAATTTCTGCATTAAAAAAATTTGATGCACACAACAGCTCTGTAACCAAGGATTTCTCCCCAGTTCACCAATAAAGAAAAGTAAGACTGAGAGACAAAGTGACTGATCCAAAGACACATATATCTAGTGAATGCCAAACTCTCTGACACTAGCCTCAGCAAGCTCCACAGTGGCATAGCTTCTTTGGGAGGGAACAACCATGCATTTGGAATCTTTCCATTTCCCGGGGTGCATACTTCATTTTATTTTTGTACAAAGTAGGTACATAATACACATTTCACAAATTATTATGCAGGAGTAAAATTGAACTATCCCCAGAATGACTGTGTTACCTGGACTAATTTAACCAAGGAAGAAAAATGGCACTACAAGGGAGGCAAGATTTACAAATCTAATAGAAGTAAAATTTACAGAACTTTGAGGATGGGCAACGTTTTAGTATTCAAATCATTCTAAAGATCATGATAAAATCAGGAACATTTCAGAAATTGGTGTATCATTTTATCTCTGGGAAAATTTAAGGGTGTAATTTGCAATTATAAAATAAATAGGTTTGGTTCTACAGTTCCTTAGGTCTACATAACATCCCAATAGTCTAGGCTGACAAATCAATTATGAGAAAAGACCCTTTCATGACAGGTCTTTAAGAACCAGAGAAAGTGAGAGACTTCCAAAACCTGGTAGGAAAGGGAGGGGAGGCAGATACAATGTTAAAAAGCTTGAGTCAACATTCAACAGTTCAAAATAGAGAAAAATTTTCACAAATGTTACATTGCATCAAACTAAATCCATTTCTCAGTCAAAAACCTTTTACTAAGTACCTGCTATACGGCATCATGTTCTACGTCAGGCACTATAGATATAATGTGAATAAAAGATTTGTTTGTTAGGAATAGTATCCTTAGCCCTATGTCTATAACTTGTGTTATAACTGTATATGATTGACTTACGAGTCATCTTTAACAAATGTTTGATTTGGCCTCCCTTTATTAATTTGTACATTCAAAACTCACGTCTCCACATTGTTATATAAAAGAGTTTCAAACAGATCCACAGATGGGCAAATAGATTTTTGGATTATCCACATTTGTCATTATAAATACTTCACTTATCTTACATAGTTGAGATAACAGTGTGAATAGTCCACTTTCTAATAAATATGAGTCATCATGACTTTAAAAAGTAGAATCCTGTGGAATAGTCGACAGTGAAAATGAAGGCAAGTGGGGAGTGTGGCAGGAAGAAGGTATGACTGACACCATAATGCCAGAGACCCTAGAAAAAAAAGACTATGGTTGGGTGAAGACTCTATTCCCATCTATGCCTATGGATACAAATGTAATGTTTTCTAAAAACAACATTACTCCTCAAAGAGTATCCAATCCTGGTTTAAAATCACCTGTGATAGGGTTGGGCAGGGGTAAGAAAAGAATTGGTCCACTTTGATATCCTGGAGAAATTTTAGGTCTAGGCTAATATAATGCTAGTTTTGATTTTAACCCAGCATCTGGAGGAAGTTATATTTTCAATATAAAAGTAATGTTTACTGAAAATGACTGACTCACTCTGCGGTTTTCTGGGGGAGTACATTATTTGTACCTCAACAAATGAAGAACAACAGTCAAGTTTCCAAAAATAATAAGTAAACATCTCTGGATTTCAGAAATAAATAAGTGACATAAATTGACAAAATAAAACAGGCTTTTAAGTAGTGGATTTCATAATTAGCCTCTGCTTTCAGGGAGAGCACACATGTGCATATCCTCTTTGTCCATCTTGACAAGTTTTCTGCCTTTTATGAAATAACTGTTTCCTGCCAGTCAATGAAAAATATGCTTATCCTTTTTATAAGTGCATATAAATTTAACTCTTTCACCAAGGGCAGAGAGGAAATACATATTAAATAATGACAATTATAATAAAATATTGGGGGTGTATTTATGATGAGAAATGATTATTTTTAACAATAGAGCTTCTCACAGAATGCTGATTAGATAATTTTCTATCATTCCTGTTTGTTTTTTTTAAAGAAGTAAAATAGGCAGCTATAATCTGTAAATTTTATTATATTTTCTTAAAAATTTGAATATATACATATGATACACATATGATTCTGCAAAAGAGCTTTTATATTAAATTGTTTGAGATTTTATACAGGAGTCTCAAATAATAAAGCACTTTAAAACATTAACCAGTAAGACCTTAGATGAAAAGTTGAGATGAAGTTTTTATCTTTTTTTAAACTTTTATTTTAGGTTCAAGGGTACATGTGCAAATTTATTACATAGGTAAATTGCATGTTGCAAGGGTTTGGTGTACAGATTATTTTTTCACCCAGGTAATAAGCATAGTACATGACAGGCAGTTTTCCAATCTTCACCCTCCTCCCTCCCTCTACCGTCAAGTAGGTCCTAGTAGTCTGTTGTTCCCTTCTTTGTGTCCATATATACTTGATGTTTAGCTGCCGTTTATAAGAGCATGTGGTATTTGGTTTTCTGTTGCTGTGTTAGTTCACTTAGGATAATGGCTTCCAGCTCCATCCATGTTCCTCCTGCAAAGTGCAAAGGACATGATCTCGTTCTTTTTTATGGCTAGTTATTCTATGGTTTATATGCATCACATTTTCTTTATCCAGTCTACTATTCATGGGCATTTGGGTTAACCTCATGTCTTTGCTACTGTGAATGGTGCTGTGATGAATACATGAGTACAAGTTTTTTTTTTTTTTTTTTTTTAGACAAAGTCTCACTCTGTCGCCCAGGCTGGAGTGCAGTGGTCAGTGGCACGATCTCGGCTCACTGCAAACCCCGCCTCCCAGGTTCAAGCAATTCTCCTGCCTCAGCCTCCCAAGTAGCTAGGATTACAGGTGCCCACCACCACGCCCAGCTAATTTTTGTATTTTTAGTAGAGACGAGGTTTCACCATGTTGGTCAGGCTGGTCTCAACTCCTGACCTCAGGTGATCCACCCACCTAGGCCTCCCAAAGTGCTGGGATTACAGGCGTGAGCCACCATGCCCAGCCAAGTATTCTTATGGTAGAATGATTTATATTCCTTTGGGAATATATGCAGTAACGGGATTGCTGGGTCAAATGGCACATCTGTTTTAAGTTCTTTGAAAAATCGCAACATTGTTTTCCACAATGGCTGAACTAATTTACACTTCTGCCAAGAGTGAATAAGTGTTACTTTTCTCTGCAACCTCACTGGCATCTGTTATCTTAGGACCTTTTTTAGCTGTGGGTATCTCGGCCTGCAAGTCTGCCTCGATTCAGCCATTTCCTGCCTCAGCCTCCAAATAGTGGGATACAGGCCCCTTTTTTTTTTTTTTTTTGCATTTTTAGTAGAGATGGGGTTTCACCGTGTTAGCCAGGATGGTCTCAATCTCCTGACCTCGTGATCCGTCCGCCTCGGCCTCCCAAAGTGCTGGGATTACAGGCATGAGCCACCGCGCCTGGCCTATCTTAGGATTTTTTAATAATAACTTTCTGACTGCCGTGAGGTGGTATCTCATTGTGGTTTTGATTTGCATTTCTCTTATAATTAGTGATATTGAGCATTTTTCATGTTTCTTGGCCATGTTTATGTCTTCTTTTGAAATGTGTCTGTTCATGTCCTTCGCCCGCTTTTTAATGTAGTTGGTTGTTTTTTGCTTGTAAATTTGCTTTGTAAAGCTGCTTATAGATTCTGGATATTAGATCTTTGTCAGGTGCACAGTTTGCAAATATTTTCTCTTATTCTGTAGGCCGTCTGTTTACTCTGTTGATAGTTTCTTTTGCTCTGCAGAAGCTCTTTAGTTTAATTAGATCCTATTTGTCAATTTTTGTTTTTGTTGAAATTGCTTTTGGCATCTTCATCATGAAATCTTTGCCAGGTCGTATATCCTAGGTAATCCTCCAAGGTTTTTATAGTTTTAGGTTTTACATTTAAGTTGTTAGTACATCTTGAATTGATTTTTTATATACAGGGTAAGGAAGGGGTTCAGTTTCAATCTTCTGCATTTCGCTAGCCAATTATCCCAGCATCATTTATTGGATACAGAATCCTTTCTGCATTGCTTGTTTTTGTCAATTCTGTTGAAGATTTGATGGTTATAGGTGTGCAGCATTATTTCTGGGCCCTCTATTCTGCTCCATTGTTCTGCATGTCTGATTCTGTATTGTTCCATGCTGTTTTGGTTACTTTAGCCCTGTGGTATAGTTTGAAATAGGCTAGCATACCTCCATCTTTTTTTTTTTTTGCTTAGGATTGCCTTAACTAATCTGGCTCTTTTTTGTTTCCATATCAATTTTAAAATAGTTTTTCCTAGTTTTGTGAAGAACATCATTGGTAGTTTTACAGAAATAGCATTGAATCTGTAAATTAATTTGGGCAGCATAGCCATTTTAACGACATTGAGTCTTCTCATCCATGAGCATGGAATATTTTCCTAATTGTTCATGTCGCTGACTCCTTTCAGCAGTGTTTTGTAATTGTCATTATAGAGATCCCTCACCTCCCCGTTTAGCTGTATTCTTAGTTATTTTATTCTTTTTCTAAGTTTTGTGAGTGGGATTACATTCTTGATTTGGCTCTCAGCTTGCACGTTGTTGGTGTATGGGAATGCTACTGATTTATGTACATTGATTTTGCCCTGAAACTTTGCTGAAGTTGTTTATCCTGTCAAGGAGCTTTTGGGCAGAGACCATGGGGTTTTCTAGGTATGAATCATATAGTCCTGCAAACAGGAATAGTAAGACTTCCTCTCTTCCTATTTTGACGCCTTTTATTTCTTTATCTTGCTTGATTGTACTGTCCAGGACTTGCAGTACTATGTTGAATAGGAGTGCTGAGGGAGGACATCCTTGTCCTGTTCCAGTTTTCAAGGGGAATACTTCCAGCTTTTGCCCATTTAGCATGATGTTAGCTGTAAATCTGTCATAGAAGGCTCTTAATATTTTAAAGTATGTTCCTTCAATGCCTAGTTTGTTGAGGGTTTTTAACATGAGGAGATGTTGAAATTTACCAAAAACCTTTTCCACATCTATTAAGATGATCATGTGATTTTTATTTTTAGTTCTGTCTACAGGATAAATCCCATTTACTGATTTGCAAATACTGAACCAACTTTGCTTCCCACGGATAAAGTCTACTTGATCATGGTAGATTAACTTCTTCATGTGTTGCTGGATTCAGTTTGCTAGTATTTTGTTGAGGGTTTTGGCATCCAAGTTCTTCAAGGATATCAGCCTGAGTTGTATTTTTTTGTTGTTGTGTCTGCCAGGTTTTGGTATCAGCATGGTGCTGGCCTCATAGAATGAGTTAGGGAGGATTCCCTCCTTCTCAATATTTTGGAATAGTTTCAGTAGGAATGGTAGTAGACCTTCTTGATACAGCTGGCAGAATTTGGTTGTAAATCCATCTTGTCCTGGGATTTTGTTTGTTTGGTTGGTTGGTTGGCAGGCTTTTTATTACTGACTCAATATCAGAACTCATTATTGGTATTGAGGGATTCTATTTCTTCCTGGTTCAGTCTTGGAAGGTTGTGTGTGTCCAGGAATTTATCAGTTTCTTCTAGGTTTTCTAGCTTGTGTGCATTGGGTTGTTCATCATAGCCTCTGAAGATTTTTGTATTTCTGGGGGATCGGTGGTAATGTCTCATGTTTTATTTCCGATTATGTTTAGTTGAATCTTTTTTCCTTTATTAGTCTAGCTAGTATTCTATTTATCTTAATTTTCTCAAAAAGCAAAGTCCTGAATTTGTTGATCTTTGGTGTGGGTTTTTGCATTTCAATTTCCTTCAGTTCAGCTTTGATTCTGGTTGTTTCTTTTCTTCTGCTACCTTTGGGGTTGGTTTGCTCTTGTTTCTCTAATTCCTCCAGTTGTGATGTTAGGTTGTTAATTTGAGATTTTGCTATCTCTTTTTGGTGGGAGTTTAGTACTATAAATGTCCCTCTTAACACTGCCTTAGCTATGTCCCAGTAATTCTGGTATGTCGTATCTTATCGTTGTTCTCATGAATTTTAAAGAATTTCTTGATTTCTGCCTTAATTTCATTATTTACCCAAAAGTCATTCAGTAGCAGGCTGTTGAATTTCCATATAATGTTATGGTTTTGAGTAATTTTTTTAGTATCCATTTCTATTTTCATTGCATTGTGGTCTGAAAGCATGGTTGGTATGATTTCATTTTTTTTTTTAATTTTTCTGAGGATTGTTTGATGTCTGATTATGTGATTAATTTTAGAGTATGTTTTATGTGCAGATAAGAGGAATATATATCCTGTTGTTTTTGGGTGGAGTGTTCTTTAGATGTATATTAGGTCAATTTTGTCAAATGTCAAATTCAGGTCCTAAATATTTTTGTTAGTTTTCTGCCTCAGTCATCTGTCTAATACTGTCAATGGGCACGCTGCAGTCTCCCACTATTATTTTGTAGTTACCTAAGTATCTTCATAGGTTTCTAAGAACTTGCTTTATGAATCTGGGTGCTCCTTTGTTAGGTGCATATATATTTAGGATGATTAGTTAGGTCTTCCTGTTGCATCTAGTCCTTTACCATTAAGTAATGCCCTTCTTCACCTTTAAAAAAAATTTTGTTGGTTTAAAGTCTGTTTTGTCTGAAATTAGAATAGCAACCCCTGCTTTTTTCTGTTTTTTTTTTTTTCGCTTGGTAGATTTTTTTTTTTCCATCTCTACTTTGAGCCTATGATGTCACCACATGTGAGATGGGTCTCACATACCACTGGATCTTGCTTTTTTATCTAACTTGCCATACTGTGCTTTTTAATTGGGTCATTTAGCCCCTTTAAATTAAAAGTTAATATTGATATATGCAGGTTTGTTCCTGTCATCATGTTGTTAGCTGGTTATCATGCAGACTTGTTTGTGTGGTTGCTTTATGGTATCACTGTTTTATGTACTATACGTGTTTTTGTAGCGGTGAGTAACGTTCTTTCCTTTCCATGTTTAGCAATCCCGTCAGGATCTCTTGCAAGACAATTCTAGTGGTATTGAAATCCTTTAGCACTTGCTTGTCTGAAAAGAATCTTATTTCTCTCCATTTATGAAGCTTAGTTTGGCTGTTCGTGAAATTCTTGGTTGGAAACTATTTTAAGAATGATGAATATAGGCCCTCATCTCTTCTGCCTTGTAGGGTTTCTGCTAAAAGGTCCACTGTTAGCCTGATGGGGTTCCCTTTGTAGGTGGCTGCCCCTTCTCTCTAGCTCTCTTTAACATTTTTTCTTTCACTTTGACCTTGGAGAATCTGATGACTATATGTCTTGGGGATGGTCTTTTGTAGTATTTCACATGGGTTCTCTGCATTTTCTGAATTTGAATGTTGATGTATTGTCTGTTTCCATGCTGCTGACAAAGGCATACCCGAGACTGGGCAATCTGCAAAAGAAAGAGGCTTAATCTAACTTATGGTTCCACAAGGCTGGGGAAGCCTCAAAATCATGGTGGAAAGCAAGGAAGAGCAGGTCACGTCTTTCACAGATGGCAGCAGGCAAAGAGAGCCAAGCAAAAGGGGTTTCTCCTTATAAAACCCTCAAATCTCAGGAGAATTATTCACTACCATGAAAGCAGTATGGGAGAAACTGCTCCCATGATTTAATTATCTCCCACCAGGTCCCTCCGATGTGAAAATTACGGAAGTTCAATTCAAGATCAGATTTGGGTGGGGACACAGAGCCAAACCATATCAGCTGGCCTCTGCAGTGAGGTTGGGGAAATTTTCATGAACAATATATACTGAAATCCGTTGTCCACATTGCTTGTTTTCTCTCCCTGTCTTTCAGGGATGTCAGTGAGTCACAGATTTGGTCTCTTTACGTCATCCAATATTTCTCAGAGGTTTTGTTCATTCTTCTTTATTCTTTTTTCTTTATTTTTTGTCGCACTGAGTTATTGAGGAGAGCTGGTCTTCAAGCTCTCAGATTCTTTCCTCAGCTTGGTGGATTTTGCTGTTAATACCTGTGATTATATTTTGAAATTCTTGTTGAGTTTTTCAGCTCCATCAGCTCAGTTTGGTTCTTTCTTAAAATGGCCACTTTTTTTTTCTCATTTTCTGTATAGTTTTATTGTATTCTGTAGAATCCTTGGATTGGGTTTCAATTCTTTCCTGGATATTGATTGTCTTTGCTCCTATCCATATTCTGAATTCTGTTTTGGTCATTTCAGCCATTTCAGCCTAGTTAAGAACCACTGCTCCGGGGAAGTAGTGTAGTCATTTGGAGTTGAGAAGACTCTCTTGCTTTCTGAGTTGCCAGAGTCCTTGTGCTGGTTCTTTCTCATTTGTGTGGGCTGATGTGCCTTCAATCTTTCAAGTTGCTGCCTTTTGGATTGTTGTTGTTATTTTGTTTTGTTTTGTTTGCTTTTCTACGTTCTTTGATGTCCTTGGCAGTTTGATTGTGGCATAAGGTAAGTCCAGTTGACTGGCTTTGTTTCTTATAGGTTTTTGAGGGCCAAGGTTCAGCTCAGTATTATTGGGCTGTGTATTTTAACTTTGGGGGGCTGTTATCAGGCCCCCAGCTTTGTTCTCTGGCTGGAGGTTGGAAACCTGCTGAGCTGGAGGGGCCGAGCAAGTCCGCATTCCCAAACTGTTGGTCACAATTCTCTGAGGGTGGTACCAGACAAAGTTCTTTTGTTGAGTAGTAGCAGCAGGATCTGACTTCCTTGCTTCTTGTGCCAGCAGTTGCGGCCATATGACAGAGTGCATACTGGTTGGATGGGGTGAGATGCTGGTGGGTCCTGGGTGCCAGTCTCCCTAAGGTTGTGGAGTGATCTTTCTGCCCCAGCATCCTGAGTAAATCGGACTACAGGCATGTGCCACTATGCCCAGCTATTTTTTTTTTAATTTTTGTAGAGATGGGGTCTCACTATATTGCCCAGGTTGGAACTCCTGGGCTCAAGTGATTCTCCCACCTCAGCCTCCCAAAGTGCTGGGACTATAGGCCTAAGTCACCATGCCCAGCCCAATAAAGTATTATTTTAAAATATTTTAGAAGATATCCATCCAAACATCTATCTTACGTAATTATTTGCAATTCATGTTTATTATAGAACCTGTGACAAAAAGTACCTAACAGAATAAGATAGTAAGCTTTACTTATGGCAAGCTAAAATGAGGAACATAACAACTGAAGGAAAAACACTTATCATACATTATCCTAGAAATGCTACATGTTGAATGACACACTCTAGCAACCATTCAACATTTGCTTGCCCAAACAAGCAGCAATACTGTTTCTCTAGAAACTAAATTTCATCTTTCCGAGCTCATTCCAACTATGACAGAGAATGCCTTCATATGCAAAACACTTGTAGGTAAGGTAAAATTAAGAGTTTTCCGTTATGAGATCCAGTGTCTATAGCATTTGTGGGAGGGCTGCACACATGCTCCTTTGGGGTAGCTGCTATAATCTGCATTTGCTTGACCCAGAAAATGCCTAGACTTCCAATTCCACTTCCCTAACACCCCTGTTGCTTACTGGGCCAGGGAACCTGATCTGAGAGTGTTCCACTAAACTACAGCCTTAACTCTATGTACAGTTTTTGTTTATTTTGTTAATTTTGATTTTAACATTCACCTCCTCAACAAAAAGTACAAAATTGTATTTGTTGTACTTCCAGGCATGGCTGAAATTCACTATGAATTGTCAGATTGTCTAAAACCTCATATTCCTCTCCTTGCTGGCATGTTCCAAACACTGGGATATGTTTTTGGACTTTCTGGGCTACCCCCATGCTAGCTCCCAATAGGAATCTAGCCCTACAGGTTTCCTGGGATCACTCCCATGTGTCCACCAAATCCCATTTTCCTTCTTTTCTTCATTAGTCAGTACTGCTGGGGCCCTAATAATATGGATTATGTTCCAGCTTGCCTGAATTATGACACAGCGAGGTTATTAAAGTTAAAAGTTTTAAAATCACAGGTGGATTTTATGGAACTCATGCTGTCTGTATAGCCTAAAGTCATCAAGCAACTGCTGTTCTGGGGGATTTTACTCCAGTACCGCAAGCAAGAATGTTACAGCTCTTCAGCATCCCTTATTCCTGTCCACTTAAAGCATTCATCAGCAGTCATGCTTTTAATAGAACAGATAAAACTTAATGAATCATACAAATATAACAAAATGCAGTTATTTTGGAACTCAGTTTTTGACAAGTACATCTAAATACTGAATATGACTGCATGGACTATGCATTAATAACCAATTTTTAGCAAAAATACATCACCAAGAAAAAAGGGCATTTTCTTCACAGTATAGAGAAACTTCAAATATGCCTTTAGAGAAGGTGGCATGGATGATTTACACCACTTAAAGTCGTTTAATTGATCATTTATTCCAATTTAAATTTCATAGATATTGCCCCAAACACTATTAAGCTTATATTATCTAAGGAGAATAAAGTTAAAGACTATTTAAATAATTTCTGTTAAGAAATATTTGGAGATTGGTAAAATTATCTTTCTGCCAATCGTTACGGTATATAAAAAATAATCCTGTTATATTGTAAATTGTTGCTGGGGTCAGAATATTTTTTAATGCAGAATTTTTCTCATGATCAACTTTTGGTGACATTTACTTTGCTGGCTATAAAACATGTACTTCCAATTTTTTTTTTTTACGTTTGCACTGATGTTTATGAACTAAGCTTCTATTTGCAGAGCTTTTAACTTTCTTTTGGTAGGGTAATTTCTTCCCTCACATCTTACTAAAACACAAAATTACTATCTTTTTTTTTTTTTTAACAGGGTCTCAGTATGTTGCCCAGGCTGGTTTTGAACTTACTATCACACTTATTATCATTTTTGATATAAAATTGGCTGATTACTGAAATAAATAATATATCTAACCTTGTGGAGTTTTTTGTTTTTAATACCTTTATTTGCTTTTCAAAATAACACTCTCTGTCAGCACCATAAGACAGGGTGAGAAAAAACAAAACAAAAATCAACTCTTTGATAATCAGAGATCTTATACAAAAACTAAGGTTGAAACTAACATTAATACTGGATTATGAAATGATACGTGTTTTTAGTGTCCAGAGCCAAAATCTAATAATCATTCTCCTCATTTTAATCCACAATTTTGTTCATGCATCTTCCCCACAACTGCCTCCAGGGGATGGATCTTGAGTACTGCTGGTTTACCAGTGCATGGCATTAACATGGCAACTGCAGTTAATCTGGTCCAGTCAGGTTAAAAAAAATATTTATATTTCGTGATTAGGGAACAGATTTTCTGTCTCTCATTGACTATGAAGAAAAACCCAGCACAGCCCCAGGACATGTTCTCAGCCATCTTGCAAGCACCATGTAAACCAGCCAAAGGAAGAAACTAACACACCAAAAATGGCAGGGCAGTGAGTAGAGAGGTCCTGATACTATGGTTCAGTCAACAATCAATTCTCGAGCACTGAGAAATTCTGGAGATAAGAAATTCTCTTCTTATTTAGGCCAGTTCTGTCAGAATTTCCATTACTACAGCTCACAGTGTCCTAATTCATTCAGTTTACTAAAGGAATAATCCAATTGATAACTCAAACTTAAGTATATTTCAGGTAGAGATTATTCTCTTGTTGTTTTGTATTCCACTTATGTACAATTAATAACTTCTAATGTTTTAATTTCAAAAAGGTCACTTTTAAAGAAAGGTTCATCTTAAGCATGAGGAACTGTAAGTCTGCTTTTAAAGATCTATGGTTACATTCACGAAGCAAAAACTTTAATGAAGTATTGAATAAAATGTTTAGGCAAAATAAATCTTACATTGTTGAAGATAGTAAAATATTTAAACTGGAATTAAGTGTAACCTCACACATCGATCAAATTTAATGAATAAAGGAAAAGGTTTTTTTTAAAATCGATATATAATATTAGAATGTGTCCAGATAAGATGCCATAAAATATTAACCTTAAAAATGTTATCTTCTTTCTCAAATATGCCACAGAATTAATTACAAAAACTAAAATTAAAAGAAAGAATGCTTTTCTACTTAAAGAAATAACAGACACAGGACCCACTTAGTATCCTGAATATATTATATTCTTGGTGCAAACATAATTGTGGTTTTTGCCATTACTTTCAATGGCAAAACCAACCACACATGAATATTCTCTAAACCAAAGTTGCTACTATCATACTCAAATAAGCAGATTTTGCAGTTAGAGATAGATGTTCAACTTAGACAAGTTCTTTAACCTCTTTAAGTCAGTATACTCATGTGCAAAATGAGGATAATAATTTTCCTTTCATGGAGTTGTTAGAAGTTTAAATGATATATTACTTTATAAGTGATACTTCTTTCTGTATTTCCATTTCATATTATCAACCAAAGGTATATTTTCTCTTAAAAATATACAGCCCCAGAAACAACACCACATATCTACAACCATCTGGTATTTGACAAACCTTACAGAAACAAGCAATGGAGAAAGGATTCCCTATCTAATAAATGGTGCTGGGAAAACTGGCTAGCCATATGTAGAAAGCTGAAACTGGATCCCTTCCTTACACCTTATACAAAAATTAATTCAAGATGGATTAAACACTTAAATGTTAGACCTAAAACCATAAAAACCCTAGAAGAAAACCTACGCAATACCATTCAGGACATAGGCATAGGCAAAGACTTCATGACTAAAATACCAAAAGCAATGGGAACAAAAGCCAAAATTGACAAATGGTATCTGATTAAACTAAAGAGCTTCTGCACAGCAGAAGAAACTATCATCAGAATGAACAGGCAACCTACAGAATGGGAGAAAATTTTTGCAATCCATCAATCTGAAAAAGGGTTAATATCTAGAATCTACAAAGAACTTAAACAAATTTACAAGAAAAAAACAAACAACTCCATCAAAAAGTAGGTGAAGGATATAAACAGGCACTTCTCAAAAGAAGACATTTATGCAGCCAACAAACATGAAAAAAACTTCATCATCACTGGTCATTAGAGAAATGCAAATCAAAACCACAATGAAATACCATCTCATACCGGTTAGAATGGTGATCATCAAAAAGTCAGGAAACAATAGATGCTGGAGAAGATGTGGAGAAATAGGAATGCTTTTACACTGTTGGTGGGAGTGTAAATTAGTTCAACCATTGTGGAAGTCAGTGTGGCGATTCCTCAAGGATCTAGAACTAGAAATACCATTGGACACAGCAATCTCATTACTGGGTATATACCCAAAGGACTATAAATCATTCTACTATAAAGTCACATGCACACGTATATTTATGGCGACACTATTCACAATGGCAAAGACTTGGAACCAACCCAAATGTCCATTAATGATAGACTAGATTAAGAAAATGTGGCACATATACACCATGGAATACTATGTAGTCATAAAAAAGGATGAGTTCATGTCCTTTGCAGGGACATGGATGAAGCTGGAAACCATCATTTTCAGCAAACTAACACAAGAACAGAAAACCAAACACCGCATGTTCTCATTCGTAAGTGGGAGTTGATCAATGAGAACACATGGACATAAGGAAGGGAACATCACACAGCAGGGCCTGTTGGGGGGCGGTGGGGGGATAGGGGAGGCATAGCATTAGGAGAAATACCTAATGTAGATGACGGGTTGATGGGTGCAGCAAACCACCAGGGCATGTGTATACCTATGTAACAAACCTGCACGTTCTGTACACATATCCCAGAACTTAAAGTATAATTTAAAAAATACTGCATACATTCACACAAACACATCTGAACAGTACATTCTTATGCACACACATACATACGTTGCTCATTTGTTAAATAAAAGTATATGCAGTCAGAATCTGGATCTGGTTTTGGGTCTCCACCATTTATTCTTATTACTCCTTCCACACAGCATGCCTTCCACGTCTATTTTACTGCAGAAAGAAGTTCCAAACAGAATCTGAGGCTATTCAATCCCATCCCTTTCTGTTCCAAATTGTTGCACTGCTTGTGGCATTTATGATTTATTACATTGCTGATTTTTCTGCTCTACAAAATACAAGGTATGTGTGTATACAGTGACTATGAACAATAATTTTGACTTCTTTGTGCTCTCTTATTACTTTATAAAAGCCACTTGTATATTTTTAATGTCCCCACACAAACTTTATCTAAATCATGGGCCATATTTTATGTATTAGAATAAATGCTAGCTGTACATCTTGCTTAAATCAGAAATATTTGAGATCATGTTATTAATTATAACAATCACTTGAATATGATTAAGGCTATTAAACTTTGCATAATTTTAAACAAATTCTGACCTGATTCAAACATAAGAATCGATCATCAAAAATGTTTAAGGGATGAATTGATGGTATCCGCTACGTCAATACTCAGGTTTTTGCAGAGTTGGCTTACAAAGGATCAAATATTTCAGGTGGAAATTCCACCAGATCCTGCAACAGGCAGCATGTCTTCTCTGGGTCCTCTGGGAGGAAATCTCGACCTCCACTGGGACTACTCAAGAGAGGCAGCCAAGTTTCTGCGAAGGCAACTAGCTGGACTTAGGAATACAGACCTCAGAAACAGTAATATATTTTTTCACAATGGAAAATTAACTGGCCCATATATAAATGGAACCAGAAATTCTGGCCTCAGCAGCACAATCCAATAGTGTAAACCAATCAGAACAGCAGACTAATTTAAACTTCATATATGAAATAAATTTACCCGACTTTGATTAGAATTTTAATATAAATGCTCTTTATTTTTTGGTTATTTTAATATTTTCTTTCTAGTTCAGTGTAAAGCAATAAATAAAGGCAGAAATTATGCTAAGAAACAGACAATCTAATTCATTTACCATGGTCTTCTGTTTTTTTGAGCAGATCCCTATGAAGCAATACCAATGACCAACCCCTCTGCAATTGATTATTTCTCTAATTTAATGCATAATTCCGTAACCAAATATATCCATTAAGGAAACAATACCAATGACCAACCCCTCTGCAACTGATTATGTCTCTAATTTAATGCATAATTCCGTAACCAAATATATCCATTAAGGAATTTGCTTCTCTGACTCATTTTACACCTCTGGAAACATTAATAGATGTAAGTTCCATCAAAATATCAATGAAAAGATGAGACTTGATTAAGATAACAACACTGAAGAAGTGAGCATTATTCTTTTGGGGAGTGTTTTCCAAGCAGTTGAGCATGAACTGTTGGTTAGAGAATCCAGCATAATATACATAGACTATTACTAGCTCTGAAAAAGTAGCTTGCTATCAGCCACATTATAATCTTTTGGATAATACTGGCAGCAATGTTACTACATTTCTCATTTCCAGGGATCTGAGGACTTGCCGTATCACTAGCCAGCACATTTTTTCACAAACCCAGTGTTCATCTTACACACGTCTTTAACCATTAGAGTCTAATAGAAAACAAATCTTTCTCATGCTCAGTTTCCTTATCTGTGAAATGGGGGAAAAGTAATAATTACCTAATGTGCTCGGGTGTTCTGTGGTCTAACTAATTAGAGGTTGTAAAGCCTGATAAAGCACCAAGTGGTATTAAATGTCTATATAGCATGCATTTACTGGCCAACTTGTGCTCCAGCTGCTTAAACACAGCTGCTCTTAATAAGCAGGAGAAAATCAGCTAAAAGCATATGAAGAGCTGATTGGAAGAAATGACATGGAAGGAGTGTTTTACAACTCATGAATTTGTTAACCTTATTTTAAAAATTAAGAAGTGATTTCATTGTAGAATGCTGCTGTTCTCAGAAATTCCAGAAAGGTGAAAGAGTAGAGAGTAAAACTTCGAAGTTAATAGAAAAAAAAAACCTTTCAATTCTATGGACTGCATCAAAACTGCTTTGAATCAAAATGAACATTTTTTTGTGTTTATTCTCTTTGTTATGTTGATAATAAACTTCACATGGTGTATACAAGTACAAGCAAAAACATCAGGTTATATATGGCAGGTGCTTACGGAGAAGAAAATGGGTTCTGTGGATCGTGGCTTTTTTTACATGCTAGAGTGAGACCAAGGAAGAGAGCAGATTAAACCCAAGTAAGTATTGGGCAATTCAAACACTATTGTCCTTGCTGAAGATCAGCAACTGTGGCCCTATCCATAACACGAGCCTAAGTAAAGGTACTTTACTACTCCTTTGTGGTCTTACTTCCCGGGCTGCTTGCTAAGGTCCGCATGCCAGAATCCTATACATCAGCCAGCTTTGCAAGTGCATCTTTCCTCTCCTGCATTCCTGGGCTTGGCCAAGCAACAGAACTTTCATCTGCTTTGTCCCTGGCCTCTAAGCCTAATTCAGTCACCCTTATATTCCAACTCTGTATTTCTTAGTCCAGTTTGATGAACTAAATACAATTTTCAAATATTCTTTTTGCTTTCATATTCTTAACTATGAATTATACCCTAATTCTAGTTAATCCAGTCATGACAGGTCAATTGTAATATCTGATTTCTGCCTTTAAAATGAAGAATGCTCTTTGCCTTCATGTCTAGTACCACTGCTATTATTACTACTAATAAAAATAATAGATAAAATTTATTCAGTGCTTATGAATGAGAAAAACTTCTTAATACTTTACATATACTAGTTATTTAACCTGAACACCAACTCTTTAAGGTAGTTGCTAGGGTTAGCTCTGTTTACAGATGACAAAACTGAGGCACTAAAGAGCAAGTAATCTGCCGAAAGTTATGGAGCCAGTCACTAGAGCTGGAATTTGAAGCCAGCAAGTCTGGCCCCAGAGTCTGTGCTCCTCACTGCTCTATTCCAGCTGCTATGTGGCCCTGGGCTACCCACACCCTCTATCTTCTATCATTAAGGGACATAAGTGCATGAGTATATGTGGGTCTGTGTGTACAAAGTGTACATGGGTCTGTGTGTATAAAGTTTATATAGGTAGGTGTCTTCTATTTTTGGAACACCCATGGCTTATTTTAGTATGAGTGACTTCTGAGTTTACTCTTCCAGATTACTTTTCTGAGTGAGTAGATAATTTCTAATCATTGTGTCCATTTTACAAAACGCAATCAATATATTAACTTTGAAAATGAACCACTGTAGTACACGGAATAACGGAGAGGACATTTTATTACATAATTGAAAAACAGAAAAAAATCAAATCCCAGTACTACAGTGAAGAGTAATTTCCTTTTAAATACTGATGATATGATTTTCATCATTTTAATGAACAGCTTTCATATAAAATAGCAAGCAAAAAAATCTGGTCTCATTATCTAAATATTTGAAGAAATGAATCACATGTTAATTCTATCAAAAGCATAAACATCTTTTCTGGCAAATAATCAAAATCATCTGGGTAGACTCCGAGAGAAATTCCACCATGTCACTTGGAACCGCTGATTGACTGGCCAAACATGGTGACTATTAATACAAGTTTTAAAGTATTTCCAGGCAAAAATTACTTTTGCCATGCCAACCTCATAGGTAATCATTAGAAAATAAAACTTTGGATGTTTTGCCATATACTGTCCACGAAGGACAAGAAGTAATGTTTAGGGAAAATGTGTGTGAGCCACCCTTTCCCCTGGTACTTTAAATTTTATCAGAGATCAAGATCAGCTATTGTAACTTTTGAACTTCAATTACATAAATTTTGTCCCTCACAGAATCAACTTTACTAAAAGACAATTTAATATCGTGCTCCTAATTTTGAAGGTCACATAAAATATATATAAAATTTAATACTGATATTATGTAAAAATATAATTTAGGACATTTTCTATCAATTTATATCTAGCACACAAAAACCCACATGATGCATTTTGGAATTCAGTGCTAAAGAAATCTGGGCTTCCTCTGAAGAACTATTATATATATTCCTTTATCAGTGTTATAAATTACATAATTACATCATGTTTGCTTTTTCCTTAACCCCAACTCCAGTTTCCTAGAAGCTGAAGTACAAATCTGAATGTCAATCACAGAGACTGATTATATGTATGCTTATAACTTGGCTTCTATATACCTGAAACAGATTTTTTAACTTAATTTCTATTTTCCCATTTTATTACAGATACTATTTTTAAACCAGTATCAAAGTTTTTATGAAATATTGAAGCTGTAAGCAAAAACAAAAAACATAAAAATCAGCTTACTCTAGAAAGAGTTTAATATATATTTCTATAGTATAGACCAGTATTGTTAAAACTGCTTCCATAATGGAGTTTTAATGTGAATTACTGGTATGATTTTAAAAACAACTAAAAATAGAGAGATTCCTTCCATATGAATTTGGCTCTTCATTTCCCTGATTTTGTCATATCTCAAAATTAAGTTATGAGTGATGGTGCAA
The DNA here is from genome assembly GCF_009828535.3 of Hylobates moloch. Taxonomy (NCBI): domain Eukaryota; kingdom Metazoa; phylum Chordata; class Mammalia; order Primates; family Hylobatidae; genus Hylobates; species Hylobates moloch. The sequence continues at coordinate 83,602,368 of NW_026652291.1, forward strand.
ATGTCAAATCAATCATTATAAAAAAAACAGCCATATTTCCCCAGTGTTCAATCTCCAAAGTCAATCTGGCAATATTGGAAGAGTACAAATTAAAAGGAGCCAATGAGGTGCATACATGAGAAGAGAGCCTTGCAAAAATATACTAGTTTATTACTGTGGGTGAAGACAAATGTTAGTATTGATAATAACAAAAATAGTACAAATGGCCTACTATGGGCCAAATACTCATTAAACTGATAACTTCTTTAGCTCCCTCTCAAAAATCTAAGGTATATTTTCTATCTCTAGTCTGTGCATCAGTGTATTTCCTCTTTAGCTTTGTAGTTTTAAAAAGAGTATGTATGTCACACAGATTCTGTACCCCACAAGCTGTATCTATTGCAATTGGAGGTTGGGAAGCATTGTTAAATCCAGTAGGAACAGGGAGATAGGATTTAATAAGGTCAGGAAGAAATTCGAGCATACTAACTTGAGAACTATGCTTCCGGGTCTTCAGTTGATTTCAATGGCATGGTAGTTTTTCTTTTCCTTATAAATGAAATTCCATAAATGCACTCCCCAAGCCCCAGTGCAAGGTCAGTGTCTTGTAACCCTGTGGTTGGTATATCTGGAGTGCAGAATGTAAAAACATTAACATAAACCCATGACATGCTGTATCTTTTCTAATGAAAATGTAAGCAAAAAACAAAACAAAACAAACAAAAACAAAAAAAACCTAAAACATCTGTCATAGTAACCTAGTCACAGCTCTATTTTCATTCTAAGTTATTTGAAATTTATCACAGGGTGACATATGCCAATGTAGCTGCTACATCTAGCCAAAGAGCTTCAGGTATTAACAAGGTAGTTTATTGTAAAGACATCACATTGGGGTGTGTGTGAGTGTGTCTTGCATGTTTAATAAGGCCAAACAGTTGATTTTACAGGACACAAAACTGAGAATCAAAACCATACCAAAGTTCATTCTTCTTTACCCAGTAGCCTATTACAACCTTGGACAAGTCAAATAATTACACATTTTGTACATTTCACCATTTGTAAAAGGTGGCAACCAACTTTACAGATAATTGGGTAAGTGTCTCAATCTTAGACAATAGCTTATGTAGTAGGCTTTTTGTTGTTGTTGTTCTGTTTCTCTACTTTGTATGGACTAGTGTATAGTAAACACACTGGGAAGTATGTAGACCAGCGTTGAAATTCTGGCTCAGAAACTTATCAGCACTGTGACCTTGAACATAAAACATTTTTGAACCAAAATTTTATCATCTATTAACGATACAAAAAAAATATGTACTTTAGAGATTTTAGTGAAAATTATTACAAGAACAGATGTAGAAATTTTATGTCCATGAATGGCACATTTCAGATACTCAAAAAATCTGTTTTTATTTTTTTCAATCTCTTCCCTTTGTCTCAAAATGTGTTCTTCTGATAGCACTCATTGTACCTGGTTTGTTCTCATGGAAGTATTTAAATTAATTCAATCTAAGAAATTTTTTGTGTGTTTATAATAGATAAAATGTGAACTCAGCAGCCATCCCTGTCTTCAGGAAGCTTATAAACTCTTTAAAAAGGGGAAAAACGACCAGAATACGATAATTATCAAGAATCAAATACAAATATTTTTGGTTCTCAAATTTAGAACAAATGTCTTGATCCTCTTTGAAAGTATACTTTCCTGTCTAGTCAAAGTACTCTTTTGCTTTGTTTTGTTTTGAGGCAGATTCTCATTCTCTCACCCAGGCTGCGATTTCAGCTCACTGCAGCCTCAACCTCCCAGGCCCAAGCAATCCTCCTGCCTCAGCCTCCTAAGTATCTGGGACCATGGGCATGTGCCACTGTACCCCCCTAATTTTGTTTATTTTTTATAGAGATGGGGTCACACTATATTGCCCAGGCTGGTCTCAAATGCCTATGTTTAAGCAACCCTCTTGCCTCTGCCTCCCAAAGTGCTAGGATTACAAGTGTGAGCCACCATGCCCAGCCTAGAATATTCTTAAAGAAAGATGGTAAAGTTAATCATGTTATTGTGCATATTTCTGAAAAGGAGGAAGATAAACGAGACAGGAGACAAAAGCAGAGTAAAGAGTAGAAATAAGCTGCTTGACAATGGGGAAAGGATTCCCTATTTAATAAATGGTGCTGGGAAAACTGGCTAGCCATATGCAGAAAATTGAAGCTGAATCCCTTCCTTACACCTTATACACTTTATAAAAAAATTAACTCAACATGGGTTAAAGACTTAAATGTAAAACCCCAAACCATAAAAACCCTAGAAGAAAACATAGGCAATAGCATTCAGGACATACGCACGGGCAAAGACTTCATGATGCAAATGCCAAAAGCAATTGCAACAAAAAGCCAAAATTGACAAATAGGATCGAATTAAACTAAAAAGTTTCTGCACAGCAAAAGAAACTATCATCAGAGGGAACAGACAACCTACAGAATGGGAGAAAATGTGGGCAATCTACCCATGTGACAAAGGTCTAGTATCCAGAATCTACAAGGAACTTAAACAAATTTACAAGAAAAAACAACCTCATTAAAAAGTGGGCAAAGGATAGGAACAGATACTTCTCAAAAGAAGACATTTATGCAGCCAACAAACATATGGAAAACAGCTCAACATCACTGATCATTAGAGAAATGCAAATCAAAACCGCTGCCAGTCAGAATGGCGATTATTAAAAATTCAATAAACAATAGATGCTGGCGAGGTTGTTCAGAAATAGGAATGCTTTAATTCTGCTGGTAGGAACGTAAATTAGTTCAACCATTGCAGAAGACAGTGTGGCGATTCCTCAAAGATCTAGAATCAGAAATACCATTTGACTGAGCAATCCCATTACTGGGTATATACCCAAAGGAATGCAAACCATTCTACGGCAAAGAGACATGCACACTTATGTTTACTGCAGCGCTATTTACAATAGCAAAGACATAGAACCCACCCAAATGTCCATCAGTGATAGACTGGATAAAGAAAAAGCAGTATATATACACCATGGAATACTATGCAGCCATAAAAAGGAATGAGATCACGTCCTTTTCACGGACATGGATGAAGCTGGAAGTCATTATCCTCGGCAAACTAACACAGAAACAGAAAACCAAACACCACATGTTCTCGCTCGTAAGTGAGATACATGGACACAGAGAGGGGAACAACACACATCAGAGCCAGTCAGGGGGTGGGGTTGAGGGGAAGGAGAGCATTAGGACAAATAGCTAATGCATGTGGGGCGTAAAACCTAGATGACACGTTGATAGGTGCAGCACATCATTGCACACACATACCTATGTGACAAACCTACACATTCTGCACTTGTATCTTGGAACTTAAAAATAAAAAATTAAAAAAAAGAAATAAGCTGCTTGAGCAAAATTATGTCCCAATACACAATGTCCCAAAAGTATGGTGAATTTCCATCTTACTCTATGGAAATTATCAAAATCTAAATTCAGTTCCCCAGCCAAGCAATGATGATAGTGAGACATCACCAAAACAGGGCAAAATTAAGCTTTGCTAATTTTACTAATTGTCTTTCTTCTCAAATAATGGGAAAACAGCAGAGTTAATATTTTTCTTTTTAATTCATCCACTACCATAATTCCTACAAAAAGTACTGACTTATTAAGTTCTTTTGGATTCTTTAAATGTTGTTTTTAGTCAACATCAGAAGGGTTTTTCTAAGTTTGCATGATCTTCATAATTATCATTGTTAGAGGCTACACGATGTGCTATGCTGTTGATACATCATAATTTATCAAAGCATTCCATATGTTATCCAGTTAGCTTGTTTACATTTTGTACTGCAATGAATTTACTCTTGCTTTAGTTGAAAGATTTTCTTAAGGCAAACTTCTGGGAGTACAATGTTAGGTCAAAGTATATGAATATTTTACCCTTAGCATTCCAGGAAAAATAATCATCACCATTTGCTATTTGGGTCCAATTTTTTAACATAAATATCTTAAATATATTTTTAAGTCTATGAATAATTTACAGAACAGGAAAGACAATTGAAAAGTTACAATTTATAAAAATATTTAAACATACTAATTGCTTTTCAAATGAATTATTGGATAAAAATATTACAAAAGATAACCTTTTATCAAAATAGAATGGATCAAGTTTTTGTAGTAAAGTATGACATGATAATGTCCTTCCAGTTGAATGACTAACGAAGTGAGAATACCATATTTATTTTTGTCCTTAAAAAGATATTATTCATCCACTTATTCTTGATTTTGAGAAAATTCATCTAGGATATGGTAATCTGAAGATTCATGGTTTGAGATTTTGCTTATAAATTTCAGCAACATCATCAAAGTCTACAGTGCTGCTGTTCCTTTTCACTCATTTATTAATTGCAGATTATCTTCCCTTTTAATTGTATTTTTTAGTATTTTTCTGATAGTCGAACATTAATGATGAATAAAGAAATAATCCCTAGGAATGATGAAACAGCAGTGTGTTTCAAGATGCAGGAAAAATGATAATGCTGAAATCTCATAATATATCTTAAATTTATAATAAGGGCCAATGGACCAATATGATAATTTAAAAAGATAGGGTAAGTTTTATTCTCACTTTTAAAATGAAATATGTGTTCTCTTTGTGTTTTGCAAGACATCTAAAAATAATAAAAATCATGATACATCAGTCTTTACAGAAAGTTAGGATTGCTCTCAAGACACTAAAATCTACAATTGAATCCAATAGACTCTTACGCTATACAGAGGGAAGATAGTCCTTGCTGCATATCCATTTTCAAGGTGAAAACATTTCTTAAAAAGAGATAGCAATCACTAAAACTATTGGATACCCATTATGAGTATTACTACATGTTATTATGCAATGTGAATATATATATTTACATCTAATTTACATAGTAGGTTCAAAGAGGGAGGAATTATTATTCTTACATTACAGATGTGAAAGCAGATGCAAAGACATTGCTTTTCATTGTCAAATTCACACCCCAATTAAATGGGAGAGCAAAAACTTGAACCCAGCTCTACTGAATACTCTCCAAAGCTCAAGTTTTTACATGTAAATTAATGTCTTAGTTTGTTCCTACTATTATAATAAAGTATCTTAGACTGGGTAATTTATATACAACAGAAATTTATTGCTTACGTTTCTGAGGCAGGGAAGTCCAAGATCAAGACCCAACAGATTCAGTGTCTTGTGATGGCCCACTCCTCATAGATTTTTGCCTTCTATGTCCTCATGTGGTGAAGGAGCAAAGAAGCTCCCTCACACCTCTTTTACAAGGCTGCTAGTCCCATTCATGAGGGCATTGCCCTTATGATCTAATCTCCCCCTAATGGCTCCATCTCTTCATCATTTTGCATTTGGTAGTAGGTTTCAACATATCAATTTTCAGGGTACACAAATATCTAGACCACAGCAGTGAGTCTTCACAAAATGTCACCATATCAACAAGATTCCATTCGAGCCACTATTTTAAGCTCTATCAACAGAAGATCTGAGATTGTGGAAACAGAAATTTAAAGGGGAAATATTCCACCTGCTAGTAATCTCTGAAAAGACGAGACTACATGGAGTCTCTATATATTTGAAAGCACAAAGGGAAAAAAAAGCCAGTATGTCTCTTGGAAGTCATTTTTTTTTTCTTTGAAACAATATGTATTTACAATTTCCTGAGGCTTTACATCAGAAGAAGGCACTGGTTTTCTTACCCTATGGTTTGCAGTTATGGGAAATAATGCTTCCACTACATAACATGCTGCCTGTTTCCTCTTAGCCAACTTGGTGACAATGGCCCTCTCCACAGGTTACACATCAAAGGAGCATATATCAACAGTAGTTGGCTGGCTTACCAGACTTCTCCAGCTTGTGTCATTTTAGAAAAAGAAAAATGATTGCTAATAAGTTTGAATAGCTCAACCACACTGAGCAAAGCAAAATTTTAATCACATGAAATCAGGAAAGCACTTACAAGTTACCATAATGCCTTAAATTTCTTCAATAATTTGCTTTAAAAGCTTTTATCCCTTCATCCAGCTTTCAAGCTCATGAAAGCCCTAAGCATGTATTTTCATGAACATACAGGAAAGAGAATTCTCTCTCCAACCTCTCCTACATTACTTTCTACATTTGAGCTCACTTACCGACTGGAGAAAAGCAGTATTTTTAGAAAGTAGTTCTCAACAGGATTTGAGAATAAGAGTCAGATACAAAAGCATCATTTCCACATTACCTCTGCCTGCTAACTTCACTCAATCCTCATTTTCAATAATCCAAGCTCTGGTTAAGGATGGCTGTTTTGATTATTTGAGGATATAAGAATTGGAAATTGTGAACAATCAAGTTTTTATGGAAATATGTTCAAATATAGTCTTTTAAAAAGGATCAAATAATCCGGGGGATACACTTTAGAATGAACTTAGCTGAGTAACATAGAAAGAACATAGAAAGCTCTACCGTATGAAATACGTACAGTGCATATTCCCACTCTAAATCCTTATATTTTGTTGTCCCATTGATTTTGGACTTGGTCACATGACTTGTATTGATAACCAAAACCTGAGCAGAGGAGACCATTTGCCAATTCAGAGTAAAGGCTTCCTTAGTAATTATAAAACTCGTCTTCTCTTTTGCTTCTTCGTGGAAAGAAGATGCGCCAGTGGCCAATGGTCCGAAAATGAAAACACAGGTGCAACAACCTGAAGTTATGCAGGAAAGTAAATGTTTACTATTATAAGTCTCTGAAATTTTGTTGCTAGTTAGTGCTTTCTAGTATATAAACCTGGCTAATACACACTGGGTTTCAAAAATTATTTTACATACCTGTTTCCCTCATTCTGCCCAGGGCTGCATTCATTATTGTAGGTAAAGAAATAACAGTTAAGCAATGCAAGTTCTGAAATAAAATGGACCTTCAGTAAATTAACTTCTGCAAGCTTATTCAGTTGTAAAACTGACATAATAATATCATCTATCTCATATTATTATTGTCAGTGCTAAGTAAGATAACAGACTTAAAATTCTTAGTACAGTGTTTGATATACAGTAAAGATTCACTAAACATTAGCTGTGGTGTTGCTGCTTTTTCATTACTTATGTCTTAATTCCTGACACAGTATTATGGCACACACTGCTCTTAAAGGTCTAAGTAGGATATGAGACATAAAAGAGGGAAGAAGAAAGGAATGCTCTTCCAACGGCCAGTCCTCCATAATAGCGTCATGAAAAATGGATCTTTATACTTCATTCAAGATTTTTCATAAAACATGCAACAGCAAAGATGGAATCACAATCAATTCATGTTTTAAAAATGTGATGAGAATGGCTTTTACATGTGGCTGAATCTGATATTTACATTGAAATTATTTTCAGTCCTTTTGATGGAAATGTCTCTAATTTATATGCTACACCTTGCTTGTTCAGTGTGTGGACTTTTTGGAAACCTAATCATCTTCGATGACATCATGTCTTAATTTCTTATTAATTTTTAGTAATTATAATATTTTGTATTTTCAATATAGAGTGTCAGTACTGATTCTAGAGCAAATATTATGGCTTCTATTTCTAAATCAAATCATGTACAATATTTTCCATTGTTTAGCTTAAATATCAGAGCAGGATGTATCGATGCTAGGCTTGTGCTACAGTGCTACATAACCATTATTCTACCCAGATAAATCAATCAAAGGAAGCAGCAGTTTTCCTTGGGGTTTGTTTATATTCTCAATAAAATTGTACTTTATTCATCAGTACTCTTTGATGGTATAGCAATATTCAAAACATCTTCTGTTAATTCAGAATTAGTAACAACCTCAACCTCTTTGTCAGGTTCAACTCAGTCTCTCACTGCATAAGCTTCTAATTACGGCAAGTGAGCAAATGTACATCTTATCGTGAATGCCACAGCACTCTCTTTGATGGGTAATAACACCAAATTGTAAAAGCTTAAGATATTTCTTCTAAAGGCAATCCAAATTATGATTTTTATTCATAACTCATTAATTCAATCAAACTTTACTGAGAACACATAATGTATGGTTTTTGACACTGGAGAGAGAGAAGGAAGCCAGACAGAAAAGGTCTCTGTTCTCACAGAGCTTGGGGGGGACACAGAAAATGTGCAAGTGAATGAGCAAGTGTAGTGTAATGCAGAGACTTAAGATAGAATGACGTGAGGGAGAACGGCTGGATTAGACTGTATGGTCAGGAAGGGTCTATCAGGAGATGAGATTAAAGCTGACCTCTGAATGACAAGAAGCAGCTAGCCAGTGAGAACAGAGAACTTTGTAACTCCTGATTTAAATGGCAATATGAGCCTTTGATTCACCTTGACAATTCTCATTAAAAGCATTTAACTGATTTCTCATTTATTTTCAGAGACTTTCAGCTGTCAGACTTTGGGATGTTGAATCATCAAGATTTTCTTGAAATATATTTCAAATACGTATGTTGAGTTCTCTCAACTTTGAAAAATTGAAAAATATCTTAACACCCAGCAATAAAGCTAACTATCTGCCTTTAACTTTCAGGAGGATGGAGAAAATGATAAATTTTACATTATGTCTGTTTATTAATAACTACCTGTTCTTTATTTAAATCTCTGTATTTGGATCTTGGATTAAAATAATCTAAGACTCCTTCTGTCTTCAGGCTGGAATCTGGTCCCCAGATGATACGTGATTACTTTTAAAGACAACTTCTTTATTAGCTGTCTCTAGAATTTGAAATGATTACCTTATGTGTAAACAGCATTTTCTCTGAAGAGCTTAGTCATCCCTTTAGTCTTTTATTTTTAATTACTTTAAATCCACATAATCCTCAACACATTTTAGTGATGTAAAGGGAAGACAATCTTATCCCTACTGTGCTGATGCGTAAACTGAGGCACTAGGCAATTAAATTACTTATTCTGATTACTCTATCACCTGCATTTTCACGGTCACAAAGTGTCTGGTAAAAAGTAAGCACCTTAGCCAGTTATCCCTCTGATGACAATATATTTGAGAAACATATAAATGTTTATTTAAATAATAAAATCATCCATATTTTGGCCGGGCGCGGTGGCTCACGCTTGTAATCCCAGCACTTTGGGAGGCCGAGGCGGGTGGATCACGAGGTCAGGAGATCGAGACCACGGTGAAACCCCGTCTCTACTAAAAATACAAAAAATTAGCCGGGCGTGGTGGCGGGCGCCTGTAGTCCCAGCTACTCGGAGAGGATGAGGCAGGAGAATGGCGTGAACCTGGGAGGCGGAGCTTGCAGTGAGCCGAGATTGCGCCACTGCACTCCAGCCTGGGTGACAGAGTGAGGCTCCGTCTCAAAAAAAAAAAAAAAAAATCATCCATATTTTATAAAACCCTTTAATTTTTAATTCAGTGATTCCATGAAATTTGTTAATATTTCACTCACCCACTGAACAAGCATTTACTATGTACCTTCTATTATCTGCACATTGTGCTAGGTACTGAGGATACAAATGTGAATCAAATGAGTTCTCTTCTGGCAATCAAGTCACTGATTTTTTTAACGTAATATGTTATGCAATGTAAAACATGATCACACTTGTGAATAACTATCTGTTTGCTACAGATTAACCTTAAATCTGAGAACATGATGGTTGTTCAATCAATACTTGATGACTGATAATATTTTGTTATGTAGATATAATTTAAGTAGCAGAACCATAAATAAGACAGAGCTTTATGTAGAGAAAAGCACTGTTCTGTTGTTGTAGTACAGATAACCAAATTTCATGTTTCTTAAATATCTTAAAAACTCTCATACCAATCCTTTCCATTCCTTCTGCTATGGCACTGATTCAGAAATTTAGAGCCTCCTGCCTGGATTATCACAAAATCTCCTAAATCTTCCCTATTGCATAAATCAAAATCATCTTCCATTTTTAAAGGTTTATCTTCTTATGCCATCTTTGTGAATACCCAATCTTCAGTGATTTCTTTTCTCTTACTAATAAAATTCAAACTTCTTATAATCCCATAGAAGTTCCTCCATGAATTAATCATTGCCTACATCCCATTAATACCCCACAACTCAGCCAAGCTGTTATAGTTTCTGTAACACTCATTTTGTTTCATAGCTTCATACCCTTCCCACTTGCTCCCTGTCCTTAGAATGCCTTCCTCTTCAACCTGAATGGTACAAATTTATTCATATCAAGATGACACTCAATAAAGCTTTTCCTGAATCCCATTTCCCCATTCAAGCAAAACTTTATTTCCTACTTAATGTTCCTTATAAAAGTATCACTTAAGTTGTAATGCCCAGACTCTAACATACTTTTAGAAACATGTATGCATACAGGAATACCTATTCCTGGTTGAATACAATTTGCTAAGGTTTACAATCTTAACTTTTTAATCCAAATAGGTAATTTGGCACTAAATGAAAATATATTGAGTGACTATTTGAGACAGTATAGAGGTCCTGCAGGAAACAAAAATATATGTAAAATAGGATGGCCGCCTTTTCCCCAACTCTCCAGATGTTGGTTCACCCAATAGCTTCTCTGCAGCATTAGCACCACTCAGCTTCCAGAATAATGATGGGTTACCAAAGAACTTGTACCTTATGTTTAAGATCCTGCTTCACTGATAACAAAAAACTTGAGCAAATTACTGATCTCTAACCCCAGTTTTCTTATCTATAAAATTGAGATAATAACAATACACATCTCGGAAAGTGCTATAAGGATTAAATGAAAATGCAAACACAGGGCTTATAAGAAAGTATGGTGAACAGTAACGCACAGGAAACAGAGACATAAGAGTCTCTCAGGTGCAACTGATTACTCACTGTAAACCAACGGAAGCCGAAAGAAGAGCGATTCACTGGCTCCCATAACTAGGAAGTATAAGGCGTCTAATAGGCTGCCATAATTTCTTAATTCTCTTTCACTTGCAGACTCGATCTACCAATCTCTCTCTCTCTCTACCTATTCCCCTTTCATCCTTCCCTTATACATAAATATATTTTCATAATATTCCTATGTACATTTTTTCCAATTGTCTTCCACTGTGTATCACCTTCCTCAGTCTGGGAGATCTCAGCTTACACGTCATTCAATCTTAGCAAACCACTTAGCAAAACAAGAGGCAAGAAACATTTCCTTCTTTCATCTCAGTGTATACAGTCTCTGGGAAGGCCTCTGACTGGTCAGCTCTGAAGCAATTATTGCAGATGGAAGGAGAAGTAACTACAACTTGTTCAACCTAGGTCACATATTTACTCCTGAGTTCTGGAGGGTGACGTCTGTTACCAGAATGGGAAAGGAGGTACATTGGACAGATGTTAATAGTATTTATTATTTTATTCTTCTTAGTAATATCTCCATTTCCAACTTGGTCTTAGTTAAATTAAGCTTGTTTCAATAATTCATTTTAATTGACTACTCCCTAAAGAATTGGTGTACAGCATTAACCGTTAACAGGAGACTGCACTTAATACTACTACTACCATAACCCTGACCAACAACACGATGTCTTCACACTCTACCTGACCACCTAAGTTAGTCAATGAGATTTAGTCTGTCATTCTGATTGTTCTGTAATGTCTTCACTCATGGTTCCTGTTTCAGTGGTATCTAAAACTTTTTTTTTTCAGATGCAGACCCAAAATACAGAGATTTGAGTATAACTGAGTCTTTGCTAGGATGATCTTAGAAAGCTTAGAATAAAATAGGAAAGCAAGACAATGAATGCAAGTAAGCCAACATGATAGGAATCAAAGAACACGTTATATCTGCAGACATCAGGGACTCAAGTCCACTGGGCACATCTGGGAAATGGTCTACCACTCTTTCCAGAGTTGTTGTTTCCAAAGAATAGAAAATCAGGGAATATTTATCCTCCAGCATTCACTTGGCAGCGGTTGAGGGCAGCTCTAGGGTAGGTCTATCCCCAAGCATTTCCTCACACCCACCCTCCATGAGGGTTGAAAGAAAGCCCTTCAAGCCAAAGTCACAGAAGCTTGCAGGAGGACAGCAACACAAGGAAATTGAGTACCTAGCAGACATGGGCTGAACCACACAAAATCATCTATAAGTGGTCTCCACATACTTTGCTCTGTCCAAGCACTCTTTCATCATGAACATCTGCCCTGTTTCCAGTCATGTTCAAACTTTCTTAGTAGTCATTGTCCATTGCATCGTCTTTCTTTCAGAGGTCAGTACCTTAGTCTTAACTACAAATAGCTATTAATTCTTGGATTGTTTTAGTTTTGGCCACACAGCTGAATTTATGCTATGTGCTCCTATAATAATGAAGGCATCAGGACGAGAAAATCAAACATTGCCTGTTCTCACTTAAAAATGGAAGCTAAATAATGACAACACATGGACACATAGAAGGTAACAAAATACACTGGGGCCTATCAGAGGTTGGAGGGGATGAGGAAAAATAACAAATGGGTACTAGGCTTAATACCTGGGTGAGGAAATAATCTGTACAAAAACGACCCATTTCACAAGTTTACCTATGAAACAACCTGCACATGTATCCCGGAACTTAAAACTTAAAATAAAAACCTGAGATGTTTTTGGAATATATATTTATTACTTTAAAAAAATAAGCCTATTCATGTTAAAATTGAAAAAAATACATATAATGAGGGCATCTAGCTATTCCTGTTGGCTTCACTGTGCCATTTATACACCCTTGAACTGTCTATTTTATCTGATACTGTGTCTCCCAAAAATGCACTTTTTGTTGTTAGGGAAGTCACTGGCTACAAGAAAATATGAGTAAACAAATTATTTTATGTTCCTACTTAGATATCTATTTTATAAAGAAGTCTTTCATAACAACCCCAGTCATGGTGAGGTAGCACTCCTAAGGTATGGAAATACTTGCATATTTCTGTTCAAAGTATTCACTGCCCTGAATTTTATTTTTTAGTATATTTTTAATAACAGCTCTACTCAGATACAATCTGCAAGCCATAAACTTCACAATTTTGTGTACAATTCAGGAGTCTTTGGTTAGTATATTCACAGAATTCTGCATCCATTGCCACAATCTAATTCCAGAATGTTTTCATCATCCCAAAAGAAACTCCATACTCAATAACAATCTCTTTCCACTTCCCTTGCCACCCATTAGACACTCCTTGCACCTCTTATCTACTGTCTTTTCCTATGAATTTGCCTATTCCAAACATTTCATATAAATGAGGTCATGTAAGAAATGCCATTTATGTCTGGTTTCTTTCACTTAACATGTTTGCAAGGTTCACACATATTGTGGCATATATTATTACTGCATTTCTATTACTGAATAATATTCAATTATATAAATGGCCCGTATTTTATTTATCTACTCATAGGTGGATGAACATTTTGTTTCTACATTTGAAGTATTATGAATAATGCTGTCATGAACAGTCATATACAAATTTTTGTGTAAAACTATATTTTCAAATCTCCTGGAGATA